>NW_004955469.1:11485699-11788820 GCF_000276665.1 Chinchilla lanigera
CTGGGACTCAGCTTTTGGTCCTCTACTTTTTTTCAGCCATGCTCATTTCCTCAGGGAATCTCATACAATTTCATAGAGCTAAACAGTACCTTCCTAGTGAATACCTGTAAATTGTGTCTTTAGCTGGGACCATTCCCCTGAGTCCCAGGGCCATTTGTCTCCATACCTTCTTAGGAATGCCACGTGGACGCTGTTATGGATGGAATATTTCAAATTTTCCATGTTCAGACCGAGATTCATGATTCACCTAAACAAACTTGATCTACTTGTAGTTATTTCTAATGCTGATTAATTGCAACTCCATGCTTCTAGGCCCAAGCCACTGAGGTCCTTCTTGTTCCTTTTCCTCCTTCCATTCTAATCCAAATTATTGACTGTATCTCAAATCAATCACTTCCTACTCTCAGCCCTGATAACATCTGACTCCAGTTACCTACTTTTCTTGTTTAGAGCCTTGAAAACAGCCTCTACACATCTATGTGCCCTAGCCCTTCCTGCACTACGGTCTCATCTCAAAACAATAGCTAATGGGATCCTTCTGAAACTTCTATCAGAGCATGACAGCCTTCCATTCACATACCCCAAGGCTTACCATTTCTCTATGAGGATAAGCCAAGGTCCTTCTGATGGTTGACAAGACCCTTGTAGTCTGACCTTGAAACTCCTAACGTCATTTCCTGCCACTTTCTTCCCAACCTTACTCTACTCGAGCAATAGCAGCCTCCTGTTTCTGGTACGTTCTAGCCATTCTCCTGCTTCAGGCCTTTGTGCTTGCTCCCCAGGTGGGTTATTATCTTACCTCCTTAAAGTCTTTGCTCACGTCTCACCCTCACAAAAGGCTTTAACAGACCACACTAAAAACCTGCACCCCATCACTACCATTTTCCTTCCTTTATAGTTTCTCATAGAACACTTCCCTCCTTCTATCACATTGTATATTTTACATATTTTTGTCTCTCTGCATGAGCATATAAATGCCATAAAAGTAAGAACTGATGGTGGCTTTGTATACTGATGGATCTCCCAATACTTCTTTGCACTGCTGTGCTAAATGAATCTTTTCAATAAATAATTGTGGAGCAAATGAATGAACGACTGAATGAATGAATGACTCCAAATCCTTCTACAACAGCATATGGCTCCTCCAGTTTCACATTCTACTGGGCTTAGTAAAATGTTTCCAGTACCACTGCTCCTAATAATGTAACTAATATTGGAGAATTCAACATAGCGATGAACTGCCATTTCTTCTGCATTTGGTCATATAAGGACTGTTCTCTAAGAGCCGTTCATTTCTTGTAAGTGCTACAATACTGGCTCAGGTGAGATGTGGCCTGGGTAGAATTCTGGGAGTTCAAGCTCTGAGCCTCTGATCTATCACTTTCTCTCCCCACATGCTCCCAGGCCTGGCCTGCATAATTATCAGTGAGGCCACTTGCAGCAGTTTCTCAGCTCATCTCCCCAGTCTCAGTCTTTCTAATGCCCATCCAATCAGAATGATCTATCTCAGTGGTCTGCAATTTTTACTGGCTACCCCTTTTTAATCATAGGCAGATTCATGTAGACAGCACAGCACCTCCATCTGTAGCCCCCACCCAGCTCAACGGAGTCTCTGAGATAAACCCCCAGGACCAGGGAGCTGTAGAATGTAGTGCATAATCCCTGATTAACCCAGTACATACACTCTGCCTAGGTGCTTCTCTTCATAGTAACCATCAAGAGCTTTGTACAGTGGCAGGACTGTAGCCCAAGCTGGCTATCCCAGGCGTGATTACTGCTAATTGAAAACATAGTAACCATCAAGAGGTCCTTATTGTCCAGAGAAGTGTTTCCTCTACCTTGATAATCTATATACTTCCTTCATGACTTCTTGTTGTTGCTTCAATTGTATATATTTTTATTATGCACTTCCCATTTTCCTTAAAATTAGCTCACATTCATTTATAAAATTTAAATTTAGTTTATAGAAACTAAATTACTACTATCACCACCACAAAATAGCAAGCAATGTATCTTTTGTTCTAAAAAGAAGATAATTTTACAGTCAAATATATAGGTCTTCTCTTGTAGACGTAAGCATAGGTAGAGATTTCATGAACAAAAACCAAACAGCATGGGAAATACTTCAAAGAATCAACAACTGGGACCTCATCTTTTTTGTTGGTTTGTTTTTTTGTTTTTTGGTTTTTTGTTGTTGTTGTTGTTGTTTTCCGGTATCAGGAATCAATCTCATGACCTTGTGTTTGCCAGGCAGGTGCTGTGCCACTGAGCTAAATCCCCAGCCCCTGGGATCTCATCTTATTAAAAAGTTTTTGTGCATCAAAAGAAATCACCAACAGAGTGAAAGGAAAACCCACCAACTGGGAAAAAATTTTAGCCAACTGTCTCTCAGACAAAGGACTTCTGTCTAGAACATATAAGAATTGTAAAAAATCAGGCCCCCAAAATTCAAGGACTCAATCAAAAAATGGGCATCTGAGATGAATACAGATGAAGAAATACAAATAGTAAATAAATATATGAAAAAATGTTCAGCATCATTGATCATTTCAGAAATGCAAATTAGAACAACACTGAGATTTTTTCTCACCCCAGAAAGAATGTCTGTCATCAAAAAAAAAACAATAACAAATGCTGGTGGGGCTCTGGGGAAAAAGGAACTCTTTCTATTGTTGATGGGAGTGTAGACTGGTATAACCATTGTGGAAATCAGTGTGGAGATTCCTCAGAAAACTAGAATAAGAGGTTCCATTCGACCAGCTATTCCCCTTCTGGCTATTTTCCCAGAAGAACTGAAAACTTCATACCACAGCAATATATGTGCACTCATGTTTATAGCAACACAATTTGTAACAGCTAAATTTTGGAAATAACTGAAGTGTCCATCAACCAAGTAATGGATAAAAGATGTGGTATTTTATATAATGGAATATTTATTACTCAGCTATAAAGAAAGATAAACTTGAGGCTTTCATATGAAAATGGATGCAACTAGAGACTATACTCATAAGTGAAATAAACCAGACTCACATGTGTAAACACCATATTATCTCCCTAGGGTAAGAAACTAAAAGAATAAATAGGATGCTAAAGGTACAATAGATACTGTGAAAGAGAAACTGCTCACAAGGAAGGAACAACTGGGATGGAGGAAAGGGGAAAAAAAGGAAGGGGGAAAAATATATATATATATACACAAGATAGCTAAGATAATTGTACTACTAATTTCTATTAGCTCATTGAAAGGAACAGTTAGTATTTATATTGTTTGATCAATTGTGCATGCCTATGTCTGGTAATCTGAGCAACTACTTTGAAGATACAATATGTAATATAATAACCATTGTTAATTTCCTATCATCTTGTTTTGAAATTTGTACTCTTTTATATTTTCTTTAATAAATATACTACTAATTTCTATTGGTTTATTGAAAGCAACAGTTATTGCCTAATTGTTTGATCAATTTTGCATGCCTATATTTGGTAATCTGAACAACTACTTTGAAGATAACAGCATGTAATATAACAACTATCGTTAATTTCCTATCATCTTGTTTTGAAATTCTGTATCATTTTGTTTTTTATTCTCTTTAAAGTAAAAAATAAAATATATAGCTCTTTTGCAACTTGAAACCATAATTTTAAGTGGAATAAATGAGACATACAAGTTTAACTATCACATTATTTCTCCTGTGTGAGAAACCCAACATATAAATAAAGAGTGAAATGGAGGGTAGATATTAAGAAGTAGGAAGAACTTTTCAAATAGAAAAGAGAACAAATGGGGAGGAGAGTTGGAAGGACAGGGAAAGGCATTTAAAGGAAAAAAATACAATTGAAGGAAAAAATGGAAATAGAGCTTTGCAAATGGGAAGAGAAAAAGAGTTGGAGGGAGGGGAGGAGAAGGGGACAAAAAGAGAATTAAAATGAGTTAGGTACATGTGCACCGACGGTGAATGTGACATTATGTACTGCAAACATATACTAATAAAAACAAACAAATTTTTAAAAATGACAAAGATCATGTGCGTCTGTAAGTGGGCACCACACCGTGGGAGGCAGGCCCTCTTGACACTGGAGTCCCCACTATGTCATTCAAATCCTTCAATGCTCTCCAGGAACAGGGAGTCAAGGTTCGCCCCATTCCATTTCCTATCTCGCTGGCTTTGCTCATGCAGTTCTCTTTGCTCGGAATGCCTGGCGCAACTAAGCTTTAGTCTTAGTTTTTCTTAATTTTAATTTTTTAAAAACTATTATTCACATACAGTTTAAAAAGTCAGTTGGCCTCTAGGCCTATAACACAGAGCAATTGCTCCACCTTCCTAATTCCCTCTCCAGAGCAAACACTCAATTCTCCTTTCTTTATATCCATATTGCTATAGAGCTATTATATCAATTTTACCATTTTATCCACTTTTAAGTATACATACAGTTCAACGGCATTAAGTACCTTCACATCGTTGTGCAGCTGTCACTGCCACCCATCTTTAGAACTCTTTTCATCCTCCCAGACAGAAACTCTGTATTCATTAAGCGCTAATTCCCCACTCTCTCAAACCCCTAGTCGCCGGCAAGCATCATTCTACTTTCTGCCTCTGAAAATCTGACTACACAACTCACATAAGGGAAATCATAGTTTTTGTCCTTTTGGGGCTGGGATTTTTTCACTTATAATTTCAAACTTCAGGCATGTTGTACAATGTAACGCTTTCAATTCCCTCTAACAAATTCCTTTACTGTTGTGCTGAGAATTCTCTTTATCTCTCTTCTGGAATAGATCCTCTAGCTCTAGTTGCCATGTTTTTCTATTCCTTATTTTATTCTTTTACTTTAAGGTGGCATAGCCTCCAGTGTCTTTTTAAGAAAGAATGTTTCAGAGGTAATTCTTTTTTTAAGACTTTGCATGTGTTATAGAACTGTTTACCTTACATTTAATGGCAGTGTAACTGGGTATGGAATCTGAGGCTGGAAATAATTTTCCATTGGGATTTTGAACAGATTTATCTATTGACTTTCTATATCCCAAAGTTGCATATTAAGACAGATGATGTTCTGCTTCCCTGTTATTTAGAACCCATATCTTCAGCAAGATGCACAATCTCTCTTTATTTTCCAGTATTCTACAATTTTGCAGTTGCATATGACTTCTAATTTGGAATTCAGTTGTGCTTGACATTGAAGTTATCATGTGTGTGTAAGTAATATTTATTCCTGTTCCCTGCATTGATTAACCCCCTCCCAATGCCTATATTAAATTTTCTTCTGGGATTTTGTCATTGTATTTTGTGTTAAACCTGCTATCATCAAATGTCTGGTGACATTTTGGTTGTCTTGTTTAAGACTGGAAGAAAGTAAAAGTTAGTTGGAATTTATGTGCATGAATAGGGACTGCTTTAAACTTCATAGGAGGGTGACTGTCATATGTCAGGTCTCTGAGGTTTGACAATCTCCTCTGGGAATAACCTTATTTCCTTGAGGGAGAAGGGGCGTAAGTTTAACTACCATTGTTCTGTAGACTTGGGGAGGAACAGCTTGAGGAGTTTCACTGTTTGGAACACTCTTCCTTAACCTCCCAGTGGTTAGGGTGGTCAAACCCAGGCTCTCCCCTCTTCCTTTCTCCTGGACTCTGTCCTATTACATTTTGGATCCTTCTATTCTTTCCTTGATACACTTCTACCTTCCTGCCACTACACATGGTTCCTTGTGGTCTAATTTTCTTCCCTATTAGCTCTCAGCTCAGATATAAAAATACCTGATATTTTTTATCAACTCATAATTTTTATCTTTCACATAAGAAATAGAGTACCTGTGTAGACCTCCAAGTTTATGCAAGTGACTGAGACCCTTTAGGAATCAAACTCCACATCCTTAGAACTACAAAGAAGGGAAGGAAATAGGGAAATTCTCAACTTATGTCTTCCAGAGGTTCAGGCCTCTTATTTAAAGTTGTAACAAGAAATGAAAGATGGCTGACAGGAAGTACTTTAGGTTGGAGCGAGCCTTCAAATGGTTATACAAATAGTAGATGCTCTACTGAAACATATCAAAGTAAACTGAACATATGGACAGAGTAGGGGGCTGATGGTTCTTTACCACTAAAAGGAAGATGGAGGGGTGGTCTTTAGATGTCTTGGTGCCTCATCAACAACTGACCTCCAAGTACTTTTTGGTGATGCTCTGCCTCCCCTCCAGCAGGGCCTATAGTCTCTAACCTAATCTTATTTGGCATGATTCTCCAAGACATGCCAAGCAGAGCTTTTTGGTTTCTGTGTATTCTAGTGACTGGATATGTCTGACTCACTTAAGAGCTTTCATCCAGTGACAGTAGCCATGCCTGATGAAGTCTCCATGTTAACAGTGCTTAAATGCTTCCTACCCCCTCAGGCCCTCTGCCTGATGATTCAACCAAAGGGAAAATGGGAAGTGAAAGTTAGCGCCCCTCCCTTCTGACTCCAGTGCATTGCAGTGGGGCTACTTTTAATGTGCTTAGCAACAATTAGCTCTTCAAGCTGCAACAGCTGCACAATGCTGATGCTCTCCAGATGCAGCAGACGAATTAAATCATGCAATAATTCAATTGGAAAATTGGGTGTAATTATGGAGAATGCAGAGTCGGCTAGTCGCCGCATGGTGACTTGGAGTTCTTGAAACAACAGTGGTGTAGGCTGTTCAGGGAGTTTGCGGCATGCTTAGAAACTGATATTGGTATTTGCAAGAGTCTCACCCCCCTCTCTGACAATTATGGCATTACTCAGTTAAGACTAGCTGAGTGCCACCAAAAAAGCTCCTTTGTGACCTCAACACTTTCCAAATCCATGTCACCCTTCTTAACGTGAGGGTGGCTGTCCTTTGAATATCTTCTGGTTGATGACGTACAAAGCAAAGGCTGAAGTCCCTAAGAGCCTGCAGTTCAATCAATAATCAAAAATATTAGTTATATAAGAAAATCATAAAATGGTAGGCCTTACACATTCTATTTTAACTAGAACACACACACACACACACACACACACACACACACACACACATATATTTATACACCAACCATTTGATATAGGGCCAAGTTCAAGTTATGGATCCTTTGTTTGTAAGTTATCTTTCCCTAACTTTTATGCTCTTAACACATTGTTTATAATTTTCAGTTTGGGCTTATAGAAAGAGGAATAAGAGATTAAAAAGATTTGCAGAGCATTTTCAATAGAGACTTCTTAGAGAAATTTATGCTTTCCTTTCTGACTTTTACAGTCATCTCACTCACACCCAATTCCAGGGCCTTCCTGAACTGCCTTGCCACATGTCACCCCCCACACACCTGGAGGAAGCATCATCCACAGCGTGCTCCTTGGGGTTGTGCAGTGACAACCCGCAGAGCTATTCTTAGTACCCTGTCTCATTCAGCAGCAACTTCTTTATTCATGGCTTACCTTTTCTTGAGTTGGTAAACAAATAATAGCTTGCCACTGAAACAATAGCTTTCTTCTTGCATTGCAATTGAATTTTGTTATTACCATAAATATCTTTTAGAACAAATACAATAGACTCTTGGGAAGCTAGCACCTTAATTGATGGCAGCAGGAGTGTGCAGGTGTGCTAGAAAATAGCATGTTAACCTTAAGTGTGTACGACTATGGGAATCAATCAAGATACTTTACAGAGGAACAGCTAATAAAATGACTTGGTAAAGTGAAGGTTAATTAAGAGAACTTCTATTGTCCTGTGAATTTAGTGATTCTCTTAAATGAATTTGTATTTTATTCTTCATTACTGCATCAATATATTTTTTGAAGAATAGTACCTCATGCTGTCAGACATCTTTTAAGTTCACAGATCAGTTCTAAAATTCTTTATCATAATTTCTCATACGTCATAGCCCTCAGGCTGGTATGCCCTGACTTAGGGTCTCCTGCTGATAGTAAAGTAAAAAAAAAAAAAAAAGATTAAGGTTGTTTAATACAGTAATAAGAAGTTCTTTTTGTACAACAATGATTTAAAGTCAAAGGAAAGAAGAAAGCTACCATGTAGCCACTTGGGACTTTTCTCAGTTGTTATTCCTGTGGCTGTCTTTGATTGCATCGCATCCTGTCATTTAGTTTGACCAGGCCAGGAAACAACATTTTAGTCTTGAGAAGCATAAAAAAGAACAATGATCTAAACTCTGATGATTTTTAGTTCAAATTATAACTCTGGCTTTTGCATACCATCAGTAACTTAATTCAAAAATTAGTTTCTTTGTCTATAAAAGGATCAGGGCAATAAGTAGCCTGCAGAGTTCCTGCAAAGATTAACTACCCCATCTCCCAAACAAACAGATAAATAAACATTTGGCTCAAGAAATGTTTGGCAACTGCCAGAGGAATCCAAGTTTTAGAAGAAGGTAAAGGATTTGGGAAATGTATACAGTGTGCAAGACAGATGATGCAACATAGGGAGAAAAGTAGAATGAAACAGAATAGAAAATATAATACATAGAACTTCCTAGTTAGAAAGTGAATTTCTGCACACTGCAGTACTGGCATGTTCTAACAGCTTTCTGAGCTAGGCTGGGTGTTAGTATTCAATTACAGACAAGAAAGTTGAGCTCTCCAAAATTAAGACTTAAGAGTTAGGATTAGACATAGTGCCTCCTTATTCTCAGCCCAGTGCTTTGCTTGTGAGACATATAATATTTAGTTTTCTGTCTTCATCACACATTCTTGGGGACCATGTCATAAATTCTATGCTCTGATGACCTATTTTTAGTCTAGAGAAAAGATTCACAAGTATACTGATACTTCTTTGGCTCTTCCTATGATGGGTTCCAGAAATTGTTTAGAGTGAAACAAGGAAGGAGATAATCTGTAACAAAGAAAATTTGGTTTGTAAGGTTCATGGACAGGGAACACTGAATATAAAAACTGAAACTAGAGACCACTCATTGAGGTCAGGAGCTAGAAAGAAATGATGTTATGAGTCTTGAGTTGTTTTACTACTGGATAGAAAATTACAGGAAGTGGTAACGTTTAGAAGATGAAAATTTTAAAGGTCTAGTATAGCTCTCAGGCATATTAAAAGATGTTATTTCCATATTTTTCTTGGGTAATCAATCATGCCATAGCAAATTAAGAGTTCTTATTTTTAGCCCTATTAGCTACACAATGATAATAAAAATTGATTATAGTCACATTCCACTCCTTAAGACACTGTCAATGAAGGAACTGAAATGCCCCAGAATCAATCCATTTAAAGAATATACTAAAGGTTGAAAAAAAGAAGACTTCATCAATTACTTTGACATGTGTTAATAAAGAAAAAGATGTTGAATTGGCTGCTTCTGTCACAGCTAGCTTACTACTGGCTAAGAAAACAAGATCTTTTGTTCTATCAATTAAAGACAATTTTGAAAAGCTGAATGGATCTGTGCTGCTGAAGACTACATATTGGTTTCCAGGAGCAGAAATCAGAAATGCCTAAAACTACTAATTGGAGTGTGCAGAAACCAAAAAGAATAAGCCATGTTTGGCTCTGATTTATCAACATTCAAAGTCTAAAAATGTTCTGCATTTTGTATTACAGTCAGACCACCTCAAGATGTAGATATAAGTAGAAACTTGGAAATGCTCTGATATTGTAGAAATGCTGCTAGGTCCTAAATACAGTAACATAAATAAACTATAGAGATTTGGAGAAACTGGGAACTGCACATCTTGTGCACCTAATTGAATGTTGTGTGCTTTGCAGTTTGGGAAAGAGATCAAGATTTCCAGTGAACTTGTAAATGACAATACACCAGCTCTCTGTAGCACCTTTTGCAAACCAATTCCTCAGGTTCTAGAAAGATACTGAAAACAATATCTTAGGAGATCCTGTATTAACACTGAAATCTCACAACAGATTTCATGAGGAACTCATCAAGTTCTCCCTTTGGCTATGCTGAGTCCAGGGAGGCTGAGAAAGGGTCCCATGGCAAGAAGACAATCTTCCGGGTCTCAGGACCATGATCTCTGGACTCTGCCATCCTTACTATACAATTGAAAAGTCTCAATTCATTTCAGAGATCAAACTCATTAAACATAAGCTCATAGGGGCTGGGGATTTAGCTCAGCGGCAAAGCGCCTGCCTGGCAAGCGCAAGGTCGTGAGTTCGGTTCCCGGTACCGGAGAAAAAAACCAAAAAAACAAACAAACAAAAAAAAACATAAGCTCATAAATATGTACTTCTTCTGAATCATTATACAAGTTCTAGATGCTCTTTAGAGGAAAAGTTGGAAATATAGAGATTTATCTCTCTTATCTGAAGGATTAAGTCTAAGCAACTTGGGAAAATAGCTAGGCTAAGTCTCAGTTTTCTTTCATTTGCATTACTGTATGAATTGACTTATGGTTATATGCTAGTGGAGATTAGTTCAATACAGTTGAGACTCTTTGGCTACCTATAAGCTTCCTCCTCTAAGAATATGTAATTCTGTTTGTAGGTTAGTATTTTACCATATGTGCTGCCAAAGTGAGCACCTGTTTGCAGGTTAAAAGCATATGTGTACATACAAGTTTATGTACACAGAGGAAGCATGACAGAAACTTTTGTGGGGAACAAAGGTTTTTCCCTCTTTTGTGATGATGGTTATGTGCTGTGTTATCAAACTTCACTACAAAGAATGAATGGTACAAATGTAAATTTACACACTAAATATTTCATTAAACCTACCCTAAATACACATGTGTGTACTCACACTCACACATGCACACACCTGACTTTCTTAGAGACAAAAATCTAAAATGGAGTACTGGAGTGTGGTGGCACACATATAAAATTCCAGCACTCAGGAGGCTGAGGGAGGAGGATCGCCATGAATCTGAGGTCAGCCTAGGCTCCACAGAGAAACCCTATCTGCAAAAACAAAAAACAAAACAAAAGAAAAAGTCTATAATGGAGACTGGTTTGCATGGCCTAATTGGGGTGGTAGAGAAATTGACTGAATAATATCTGAAATACTTTCCAAAGTTAACATGATATTAAGCCATCTCAGAGGAAGCACTTTAAAGTTCTATCCTTCAGAACATTAATGGGCAAACTAACGACTGTGAGCATGTATCTAAGACCTGGCTAATGTAAATTTCTTCCTGTGTGCAGGGGAACATACTGAAAGAAAATGTGAGTATTTTAATTCCTAGCTCATGTAATAAAACTAGGAAATTTTTATTAAATAATAACTGTGTGCCAGACATTTCTATGAGGGGTACATATAATACTTTAATATAATAATCGTATGAAATTGAAAGTATTATTATCTCAATTTTATCCAGAAAGAATCCAAAATACTGAGCAGTGAGGTAACCTGTTTACAGCAACTGGTAAAATCTTGATTCAAAGCCAGGCAGGCTGACCCCAACTCTGCACTCTTTGTGGAGAGATTCCAATTCTGGAGAATGGAGGGGGCCAAACCCTACTGTGTGCAGAGGGAGAACTGAAGCTTTGAAGCCCATGGCTCTTCCTCACACTCTCCTGTCCTTGCTCCTCACTCAACATCTCACTAATTCGTTTCTTGTGTGGAATGAAACTGATGAGAGAATAAAGCTCGGAAACTTTTTCCTATTTACACATAGAGCACGATGTCTCCTTAGTCTGCCCCTCACTTTCTCCTCTTCATTAAGCACCCACACAAAGCATGTATTAGGAACTAGGGTGTCAGTTCTGGTGAAGTGGCAGCTTGAAGCAAGACCTGTAAAGTTACACGGATGAGGCAGCTGGATGGGTCCTTTGTAATCCAGTGCCTCTGCTCTACCACCCAATTATTGGTGGTTTTAATGCAATTGGTTGGATCAGGAGATCTTGAAGAACAACAGAGATAAAGTGAGAGAGCATGAGGAAGAATACAAAATCTGGCGTGCAAAGGTAACATAGCAAAACAAAGGACTGTGGGGTGTCGGTGGCTGGTTAGAAAGAGCACTTGATTTGCAGTCAGCAGTCCTGATTTTGACACCAGTTGTGACTTTCAAGAGAGGCAAGACTGGATACGTTACTTCTGTAGGCCTCAAAGAACTCATCTGTAAAATGGGAGAAGCACATAGGGCTGTTAAGACCACAGGAAACACCTTTGAAACGATATCTATATTGTGAAGCACATTTTAGATATAAACTAAAATGGTAGAGCATGACAAAGTAGGGAAGTTGGGAGTACAGGGATACGGAATGCTCAGGGCTATTCTCTCTGCAACAAATGCTTGGGTCAGGAAACACAAAATAGCTCTTCTGACAACAAAGCAAAACTTCAGGTCTATAGGTAAGTATGCCTGAAAGCCACTTTGAAAGAGACCTTCAAGAAAGGACAGGAAATGTGGAGGGAAGGAAGAAACCCCTGGCAGTAAGACAGTGAGTGATGACAAGATAGGTCCCGGCGTCTGAAGCTGAGACAATGATTTGTTGTTTGACCCTTCTAACTGATGATGGGACTATATCTAATGAGGTTGTTCCGGTAACAAAGGAACCATTCAGGCCCCTAATGAAAAACACTTTGGTAACTGGTGTTAGGGAAAGAAAAAACAAACCAGCAGCTTATTATTAGTTCCACAGCAAGTTAATTAATTTTTGCCAGTCACTCCAGGTCACTTGCTGGACTGAGCATCTGTCTCACTCGACTGAACAGCTGGAAGGGTGGCTGGCGCTTCTCTGTAGGCCATTCTGTGTCCTGCTGGTGAAGGAGGAGGGGAAGCCAACCTCAAAACTGGAAAAAGCCTCCAGGGTTCTCCCTGCTCCTTGTTTCCCCCACTACCCACTCCAACCAGGCCAAAGAAGGAACTCTTCAAGAAACAACAACAAAAAAAATGGAAGTACAGTACTTAACATGAGCTTATGTCTGCCTTTCGCACCACTCAAATAAAAAGCAGATGATGTGTTACCATGGGCCCTCTATCAACCTGCAGAAGTCTTAGTACAGACTATGGGAAAGACCGCCTCTCTGAGTGACCAGCTCTGGAGCCATAGTAAGATTGCTTAACCTCTCTGGGCTTCCTTTAGCTCAGATGAGCAGCCTAGCTGCATGGAAAGATGCTCATTTCACAATTCATCTAAAGCGATGAAATCTGAGTTAAAAATACATCCTGCTATAGGAAATACCCCCCCCCAAGGCTTATGCATAAAGCTTGGTCCCTAGCTTGGTGCTTGGCAAAACCTTGAAGAGGCTGAGCCTTGAGGGAGATCTTTAAGTGAGAGGTGACATGCTTTCAAATGGGACTGTGGAGTCCTGGCTCTCCCTTCCTCTCCCCTCCCCTTCTCTCCTTCTCCCTCTCTTCCTCCTCCTTTTCCCTTCCTCAAACCAGCCCTACCTCCCCCTCCTTCTCTCCCTCACCCTCCCTCCCTCACTGAAGCAGGGTATGAGGTGAGTAGTTTAGCTGAATAATGCTTTGCCACCAAGATACACTGCTTTACCACCAAGATATGCCACCTTGTCAGAAGTGTAAAACAATGGAGTCAATCAATCATGGGCTGAAACCCCTAAAGCTGTGGTCCAAACAAACCTTTTCTCTTTGTAAGTTGATTTATCTCAAGTATTTGCTATGGTGACAGAAAGCTGACAAACACATATCCTTTCCCAGAGAAACGCCAAGTATTTGCCAGCTACTACTGAACAACTCTTTCAGGAAAACATTAAATGGTGTGCATAGTCCTTGTGCAAAGACGAGAGAGCTAAGGTTCAAAAGTACTCATATAAAACACCCACAGAGTTGACCTGGCCTCAAAGAATACTGGCATTTTTTAAAGTCGAGCTATATGCAAGTTCAATGACTGTCATTTTGTTTAGCCTGCATATTAATGCTAGGATATTTACTTTCTAGGGTGGTTTAAGTGATACAAATTTTCTTAATTATGTATGCTGCATAATACATAATACATAGATATAATATTTATTACATATTCACTCCCAGAATAGGCCAAGATAAAAATGTTCATAAACAACATTGAAATAGAAACTGTAAGTTTAATCCCCTCTTTGAGCCAGCTTAAACTGATGTTTGGCTGCTGTGGTTTTTAAGTATCTTGTATTTTATTCAAAATTACATAGTTTTCAGAAAAAAAGAAAAAGCTAAATTGAGGAAGGGCTCATATCTCAAGTCAACCTACATATCTCTCTGGGCCTTCAAATCTGTCCTCCCTCCTGTCCTCTCCACTTGAATGAGAGCTTATGAAGATAAAGCCCTGGTTTTAAGGCCTAGTCAATGCTCTAAAATTGTGTGTTTCCTCCCCTCCCACCTCCTCCAGAATTATATTCAGTATAGAACCTGATGTAAGTAGTTAACAAGAATGATTGGGATCCTATAAACCCACTCAAACAACAGAATTAGTGACTGATAGGGAGACTTGCAGTTTCACAAGGAACAATGCTGCTTAATGAAATAAATGCCGTATTTATAGATAGCATTTTGGGTCTTGTGGCAATCAGTAGTTGAGATTTCTAGGAAGCCAAGTGTGTATGAGTGATATTATTTCCCCCAAGAGTGGGCTCCTCTGCCTTGGGAAGGTATGCTAAACACACAGAATGGGTTTTCCATCGTGAGCCATTAGCACTGCTTGGGACCTGGACTTGGTCACAAGACCAGGTCATACATTTCCTACAAGCAGCTCCAGAAGGTGGGTGAGACATTCAAATCATTGTGTTATATATCAAGAACCTACAGAGAAAGGAATTATCCAGTCTGTCAGGGCTAAGACTAGAACCAAGATATTAAACAAATAAACACTCCCAGACTACCATACAAACTAAGCCATCTTTCCGTTTACAGTATTTGTCATCCAGAAACAGGCATTTCTAAGGATCTACTCCAGCTCAATATGCATTTGCCTCAAAAGTGTACTTATTCCTAAATTTATGCATGAAATATATTTAGAGATTATGATCTTCATAAATAAAATGTTAATATAAATAATTCAGTCTGTCTCCTAGAGGTTCTCTTGTTCCATCTATCTTCCTCTTCCTGTCTGCTGCACTTTACATCCTTTCCTACCTTCTCATTTGGTCTCATCTCTGCTCTCCTAAGCCTGTCCTTTCTCCCTTTTCTTTGCTCTAATATGGTTCTTTCTTATATATCCTCTCTTTTAGAATTATTATCCATCATTTAAAATATTGACATCCTCCTTTCAGGATATAAAACAGCCCTTAGATGATGGGGGCTGCTTGCTGGGGGAAACAACTATGTGAATACAGGATTGAAATTTCAGCTCCAATCATAATCTCTATGGAAGGAAGAGGACCTGGGGATTAAGTATAATCACCAATGGGGAATTATTTAATGTATACAATTTGGAGAAACCTTTACCTTTTTAGCAAATAAACCATTAAACTGCTGTGGAAAATGCAAGTGCGGAGAATCTGTCTGGAAGGGTCCTTATGGGGCATGAGACCCAACCAGAGCTCTGCCCACTCACTGCCAGATTAGCTTGCTTCCTGGCCCAGAAGACGATGTACCAGGTGAATAAAGAGCATATGTGGACTGACAGTGAACACTAAGAATATTTTAAGTCCTAAGCCACCAGTGTACCATTTGTTTAGAGCAGTCAGGAATAAATGGCCCAACAGTGGCCAAGGCAGTTGGGCTGCTTGGGTGAAGGCTCAGCTCCTATCTCCGAGGCCATGCTCAAGAGGAAGTCACCTGTGGAGGTCTGATCATCCACTGGATATAAGCTACAAACTCTTGACCTTCAAGCTGGTGCTTAACCCTGCTCCCTCTTTCCTTTCCAAAGAAATGGAGCAGCAGAAGTGGGGTAGAATGAGGCAGGAAAGAAGGAAAGATACACAGGAGAAGTGAGAGTAAAAAGGAAAGAGTAAAAGAATGGATAGAGGCAGCCAGACAGGTGAGAAGCCAAGGGAAGCTGGAACTTTCCTTCTCATACACAGTGAAATAACTGTAGCAAAGTGCACTGCTTTTTTCTCTTTGGGACCCTTTGGGTTTTCATTTTTCCATATTTCATGTCTCTCTCTCAATGCAAGCATTTCCTTTACCTTTACCCACTAATATAAAGAAGCAGACTACACATTGCCCTCCTGGAAACTGGTGCTGACCCTATTGATTGGATTGGCTTCTCCCATGAGAGCTCATGTCAGATGTCTTCCTGGGCAGCTGCAAGCACTTACTGCCTCTCTCCTCTTTGCTGGCTTCCTTGCAACACAGTTATGGAAAGAGAATGAAGACACCAGTGTTTATTGTTGAGCCTTGTTCTAGGGATATTATATTGATTTATTTAAATCTCATTAAAACTCTGCAATACGGTATTACTCTTCCTTTTATAGATAATGAAATCAAGACTGTGAGAAGTTAAATACCTTGACGAAGTCATACAGAGATGAAGAGCAGAGTCAGATGGGTCTGACTTTACCGTCTGCAGTTGCGTCATGCTCACACTCCTGTTTCCCTTCTTTACCTGGTTGGAGGTCAGTTCTTAAGCCAGAGGTAGATGAGAGAGAGGCATTATAATAGCACTGATGCTGTAATTAGCATTTTCCCAGGATCTACCGCTTTGTCTGGTTCATTACATTTTCACTGAATGAATAAATAAATATTTCCACTTCTATGATTAGGATAACAATAGTTTATGGAAACATTGTGAGGACTCCTGAGCGTGAAATCATGTTAAATTCTAATACAAAAAAGAACAATGATAGTTTAGGTCTCATAGGTATTATTCTAAGGCCTTGCCAAGTATTAACCATTTAATCTCCATATGATTAATAATTTAGTCCTTACAATCCAGTAAGTTAGGGCTCTATTTTCACTTCATAAGAGAAAGATAAAGTAACATTACAAAAGTCATACAATGAATAAATATAGAGCCAAGACTTGAACTCAAGCAGTCTGACATAATGGTCCTTACTACCACTCCACATATACCCTTACTGAAATGGGTGGTATGTATCACTTCCAATTCACAAGAAAAAAACTGAGGCCCAACAGAGATCAGTGTAAAAAATATCCCATGTGCTGAATTCTTACATATTTAGCAGATATCATACTATGTTTTTTATCAATATCTTTTCAATACATACATATCTCACAAGTTGATGAGGGTTTGCCTCCTTCCCTGTGAGGTCGAGAGAAGACAAACTTGAACCTCCAATTCTATACCTTGTGGAGATCTAAAGTCCTCATGAAGATTGCCACATTCCCAAGTGTTCACAGCCACTTCCAAATTCAAGTTTGTATATTGTCCCTTAGTGCCAATTTTTTGTACATAAAAAGTTGGCCTAGAAGTAAAACTTTGCTCTGGAGTTCTACCTAAAGGCTTCTTATACAAGGCAATTTCTGTGCTTAAAATGTGTGGCTTTAGGGGTATAACAATAAATAGAGAAGAGACTTATACCTGAGAAGTACGAACAATCTCAAAATGAACATTAGGCATGCTCGCTCCTACAGTTCCAAGCAATCCCTCAGTGAGGAACTGTCATAGATGGCTTCACTTGTCCTCTCTTCCTTTCTTTTTTCAGGAAATATTCTATCAGTATTTTCACACAGAAATATGGACATCCATGATTTCAGCTCTGTCATCTGCCTACAGACAATTCACATGAAGGTAGTTTTCCAAATAAAGATAGTTTCATCCCGTGAGGATGACAAATGCTTACTTTTATAGTACAATTTTCAGCTCAAGCAATCTGATATGATGGTCCTTACAACCTATACCTTTGTGCTTTGTCACTCTCATGAAAGTATAAGCCACCTGGAACATGTTTGATACCGCTCACTGCTATGTATTTCCCTCCAGGCCAAGAACAGTTTTCAGTAGACAGAGGTGCTCAAGAGCTATTTGCTGGTTAGCATGAGACCAGACACTGAGTTACACAAGGACGCAGAGCTAAGTTTGACATTAGACTAATACTTCCTTCACTGAACACCCTCTCTGGACAACACTCACTCCCTATAAACCTCTGTTCAGGACTAGAGATATAGCTCAGCGGCACAGTGCCTGACTCCCAATCACAAGGTCATGAGTTTGATTCCTAGTACCACAAAAACAAAACAAAACAAAACAAAAACCTATATTCAACAATCACTGTATTTCCTTAAAGGGCAGTTTATTAATCAGAACCGACTAAACTATGGACTTAATTTCCCCCACTGAAATGCATAATATCCATCTTCCCAAGCGACCATGAAACATGATTCCAAAATGACCTACTGATTATGTCTTGGTAAAAATGTAAAAGTAAAATTTAAAGGACTTGATTGTGCTGACATAAAATTCTTTCATGAAGCCCACTCTTATTAATCATTTCAGATGAGTCAAAGTAAACATAATCAGTCAAAGCTTTAAAGGAATTCTTGGTCCAAAAATGATTACTTTTCCCCTCTTTTTCTTTCCTAACATCCTCCTTCATTCCCTCCCTCATTCTTTCACCAACTTTTACTCAGGAAAGGACACAAGTGATGACAGCATTTGTGAGATTCTGTAGCAATAACCTTCTACTGACTTCAACCTCATAAGAATCATTTCAAGAGGGCCAGGTTGTATTTTTTTGTGACTCAGTGTGTGACATAGCTAAAGACTTAATGAATATCTTCTTACAACAGGTAATGAATCAGGCAGTATTTTCAACCAGTTCCCATTTTCTTGTGTTCTGTGTTTAAAGGCACCCAGAATAAAATCTAGTTTTGGATACCAGAGGTTGTGAAAGTTTATACTTTGTTCCATGTAACAGTTCAGGAAAATCATAGCTAATGGGTCTAATCTATGACCTAATATGTTTAAGGTCAAGATATTTATAATGTTTCTCTCCAGTGTTTGCCTATGTCAAATAGAAAAATAAGTGTTCAGCTCCACGTTGCAACTACCCTGACTGAGACTTTAGAAATCTCTCTCTGTGATGTTGAAACATTACAAAATGAGAGGGAATAGAGAAGGGAGGTAGTATCAGTGGGAAACACCTTAAATTCTTGGTTCCTCATTTATTTCTTCCTGATTGATACAGCGCTCCTAATTCTTACAAGGTAAAACCTCTTGAAATGTTTCTCCTACAGTGTTACTGCTCCTATCATTGATATTTCTGAGAGGCAGGAAAATAGGCCTTAGTGTCATCCTGTTAACATCTCATATAAGCAGTGGGAATAATGATGAGATTAATATTCTAACTATAATTCAGAGGGTCAATTTGTATAAATCTACTCTAGAGACTTTCTGGGGGCTTACAGGAAAAAAAAAACCCTCTCAATCTGATTTTTCTGTTGCTGAGCTTCACTTCTTAGATGCCAGAACTCGTAAGAACCTCTTTTCTGCAGCTACTGAAACGTACCTCAGAAAAATAGCCTTCTTTCTACTCCTGCCCCTATTTGGGAATAGGGTTGGGTCTTCATCTGTCACTTGAATAGTCTTTTATGTGACCTTCTTTTGAGCATTTTTCTCCTCATACTCGTCCTCCATCACTACCAGAGTGATCTTAATAGAACAAGATCTAGCCAAGTTACTCTTTTATTTATAAACCTATTAATGTCTCTTTACTGTCTGCCTAATAAAGTCTGGAGTTTTTAATATGGCTTCTAAGGTTTTTCTGCACAAGATGATTGTTTCCATACTCATGTTACACCATAACCTCACCGCACCTTTCCCCAGGCCTCCACCCATCCATAGAAGCAGCATAATGGCTTCTAATTACTGAGCCTTTACGCTCAGCACTGCGCTATGCTTTACATAGACTAACTTGTACTTCGTTCTTACAACAACACTTACAGCTGATGTGATTACTATTATAGTGTTACAGGGCACTTACAGACACTCAAAGCTTGTTAAAGGCTACCCACTAGTCTCCATTCTCTGGCTAGAAAATCTTTTTCCTCCCCATCCTATGTAAGAATTCTTCCCAGTCTTTAAAATCCTTATATCATCTATTCTTTGAAAGTAACCTCAGTAAATCCTGATTCTTCCAACTTCTTCCTCATCTAAATTTTACATGGAATGTCCTTCATCAGCTTCTCCATAGAATGTTTCTTAAAACTGATTATAGCAGTGATCACTAGCAGCTTAATATATCTGTTACCTACCTTAAACCATGGACTTTCTTTTATGTCTAGTGTATTTATGACATCCTTTATCTTTATGTATACTGTGGTCCTGGCACACAGTAGATAATAAATAGTTCACTGTAGCATTGTTTTAGGCTCTAAGATTCTGACTGGTTTCCAGTGTTGAAGCAGAGGGGAGGTACATGCAGGATAAAGACAAGAAAAAGTTCTTGGCTAAGATAATTAAACCTATGCCATTACACAGAATGAGAGTTGAAGGTAAGTCTGAACCTGTTTAATACTGCCTGCATGAACAAGGCATCTCCTGGCACCCAAGAGCAGCTACAGCTGGGATTGGAAACTATGTAGACTTGCTAGCTTTCAAAGTATTTTTTTATTAAAGCACACAGATAAGATTAGTATAAATTTCACTCACGTAAGAGCAGCCTCCTCTTCTTCCTGAGAAGTAATGAAATAATTAAATAGAACTGACCCTTGACCTGAAACTCCCTGCCCCACCTCTCCCCACTCTGATGCATCACCATTTCTCATTCCCTTCTGCAGCTCTGCCTCCACGCTGAAGTTCATGCAACAGCGTTCATCTCTAGGCCATTTTCAATTAATTTCCTGAGTAAAATTTCATGAGACACTATCAAACCTTTTGCTGAAATCAAGATATATTACATCTACCTTATTCCCTTAGTCTACTAATCAAAAAAGCAATCAACTTTGCCTGGCATGATTTGTTCTTTTAAAACCCATAATGCTTATTGCTCATAATTCCATTATCCTAGATAGTATTTTTTTCCTCTTAATATTTGTTCCACTATATTAACAGGGATTGAATTACTAGATGGTTGTTTCTAAGATCACGTTTTCCTCACTATTGTGAAAATTTGCTATCTAATTTGAAACTATCAACAAAATGGTATTTTGCTGTTCCAGTAAATTACAGAAATCTAAGAGAGAGGCTCCCAGAATCTCTTGATTGCTCTCTTTCTTCTCAAGGCTCTGGTCATCTTCCTGAGCCATTCCAAACCACTACTCATTATTCAATGTCTCCCAAACAGTAGCTTCTGATAACTTATTATTTGATAACTGTATCACTAATGCATGACCTTAGGTTTGGGAAAAACTTACTGATTTCTCATCTAGATCCATTCTGGAAGAAGATGGTATGGTGGAAAAGGCAGAAATACGAGTTCAAATCCTGAATGTACTGTTTTCTAGCTTTGTCAATCAAGTTACTTTATTTATATTTTAGCATAAAGTAAATAATACTTTTAAATAAGAATATCTACAATGTTATAATTTTTCCTTAATTTTTATTACAAAAGAAGCATGAAAGAACTTTTAATGATGCAAACATATATTTTCCTTGTGGTTCCTTGACCAAAATTCCACTCTCCAAAAGTGGCAATAGTAGTTTGATATATATGCTCTGAGGATATTTTTAATAGCTAAACAACATATAAAATCAAATAAGTGAGGAGCATCAGGATGGTGGAGGAGTAAGCAGCAAAGAAAGAGCCTCTCCAAGAGTCAGGGGCTGGACTTTGCAATATAACAACATGACGGAGACAAGAAGGAAGGAAGTGGGTTCCCTGGACCTAGAAAAGATCTGAAGTGAGAATTGAAGCCCACAGAGAGAGAACGGAGAAACTTCAATGAAGATGAAGGAAGTAGCCAGTGGTGCATTCTCCCTGAGATGAGACTCACTTCTCAAGAGGAACAGTTTAAACTTGCAGACACAGGTGACTGCTGGCATCCCCAGAGGCCTCTAAAGAGAGATGCTGCAGTGGAGGGGAGCAGTGGACATATAGGACTGCACTAGCTCACGGGGAATGCTGAGGGGTCCATCATCCTGCATGAGAGAGTGATTGGTCAAGAGCCTTCTTGGAGAGGGGCCCACTGAATTCAGAACTCAGAGAGGCTGCAGACTCCATCTAGCATCTAACAGCTTCAGGCCAAATGAGTCTGGTCTCAGCTAGAAGGTGCAGGCTTGCTAAGGTTATCCACTACCATGCCAAAAAGCTACTACTGGCTTTCTGGGATAAATCAGCACAGATCCAGATTCTCTCTCCATTATCTATCATTGACACATTATCTATCAGTGACAGCAGAGACACACCTGGAAGTGGAATTTTTCTCTCTCTTTCTCCTTTGTTTTTTGTTGTGGTGGTGGGTTTTTTTTTCTCCTTCATTGTTTGATCTCGCTTTTATATGAAGGTGAATATGGCTTCTAGCTTCTTTGTGGTTGTGTTTCTGTTCTGTTTTTCTTTTTAGCTCTTCCTTCTCTCTGTCCCTTTAGTCTTTTGCACTGATTTCCCAAAGTTAGCATGATCCTCTTTGTCTTCCAGCCTTACTTCTAATCTCTTACTCTTCTTCCAATTCTCTATTTTCTCCCTAGCCCATTTTCAATTTTAACTGCTAAGAGCAAAATTGATATATTAAGAACTTGTATACTACATATAATTTTCTGGTTTGTTTTAGATTCTGTTATATAACCACAAATTTAGTTCATATAGTTAAAGGTGGCAAATTAATGGTTCGCTCAGTTTGTCACTTTCTAGGCAGTGTTTGATTCTATTGTCATTGCTGATGATACCATTAGAGCCAAAAGTGACACAATTATTCTAAACAGCTGTTCTTCCTGGTATTACAAGACTGAGACTGACTGAGGGTCACAGAAAAATATGTGACACAGTGCCAAGGAATCAGGGGCTGGACTAAACAGGCAGAAACTTCTCATCCCCAACAAACTGAAGACATAGGATCTTGCAACAGACTCAAAACCCCTAAACCAGCTACACCTGGAAGACACCTCAGAGAAATATTCATTTCCTAAGTGTTCTAAATATCAGCAATAAAGCAACCCACCATAGGCAAATTACAAGCATCACCCCAGGAATTAAACTTAAAAAAAAGAAAAGAAAATGAGAAGATAACTTAAACAGGATGCAACTCCAGACATCCAGTTTAGCAAAGACAAATCTACAGGGCAATGAGGTGGGACAATCCAAAATCCACCCACCTGGTCTTTCTGAAGTGGTAACAACAAAGCAATTGAATGAGGCTCTAGAAATAAATCAACCCAGAGATAACAGCAGAAATGATGTCCACAGTGAAAATAATGCTTAGTGACTCTAGAGCAGACACAGACAAAAAATATAGAGGAGCTTAAGAAAATTATGGAAGCAATGAATGCTCAGCACAGGAAAGAAATGAAATCTATAAGGCAGATTCAAGCAGATATCCAGGAGAATAAAAATTCCACTGAAAGTATCTGCAGCAGATTAAGCCAATGTGAGGCCAGGATCTCAGATATAGAAGATAGGCTTAGGGCTAGCAATCATAAAAAGAAAAAATTTTTAAAAAAATAGCAAGGGACCATGAGAAATCAATACAGCAACTGCCAGATGAGGCAAAGAAGACTAGCTTAAGATTCATTAGAGTCAATAAAATAGCAGGAGATAGCCTGAATGATATTAAAAAAAAAAACTCTTCACAGACATCATGGCAAAAATCTTCCCTGGTATGGAAAAGAATTTGACATACAGTAAGTGAGGCATATAGAACTCCAATTAGCCATGATCAAAAAACAATCTACAGCCAGGCATATCATAGTCAAGATTACAGAAATTTAACACAAGAATAGAATCTTAAAATCTGTCAAGGAAAAGAAATGAATAACCTATGAAGGAAAGGCTATCAAAATCATAGCTGACTTCTCAGCACAAACTCTCAAGTCAAGGAGAACTTGGAGCAAAGCATTTCATGCTGTAAAGGAAAACAACCTACAACCTAGATTGATGTACGTTGCAAAACTGTCTTTCAAAACTGATGGAGAAAGGGGCTGGGGATTTAGCTCAGCGGCAAAGCACCTGCCTGGCAAGCGCAAGGTCGTGAGTTCGGTTCCCGGTACCAGAGAAAAACCAAAAAAAAAAAAAAAAAAAACTGATGGAGAAATAAGGTACTTCCATGACAAAGAACATCTGGGAAATTTATGACCACAAAATCAGCATTCCAAAATGTTTTGGAGGATGTTCTAGAAAGATATAACAAGGATTACAACTCCATGAACCCCAACAGAAGGAACCCTCCAGGCAAGGCAAACAATTAAACAGGGAGGAAAAAAGGAGCGGAGAGTCAACAACAGGAAAATAATATGACAAGGATAAGTTATAACTATCAACGTTAATGGTCTCAATTCACCAATCAAAAGACAGATTGGTAGAATGTATCAAGAGGCAAGAATCAAAAAATTATGCATACAAGAGACACACTTAAAACAAAAGGAAATTCACAGACTGAAAGTCCAAGGATGGAAAGCAATACTCCATGTGACAGAAACTCAGAAAAAACATGGGTAGCCAGTCTATTTGCAGAGAAAATGAATTTGCAACCAAGACTGATTAAGAGAAATAAAGAAGATCACTACAACCTTGTAAAGGGAACAATACAAAGATAATAATCATAACTATATATGCAACAAATTCCATGCAATCCAACTGTATAAAACAAATATTAACGGGCATGAAAAATCAAATAAGCACTAATATAAATGTATTGGGGGATCTCAATACCCCACTGTCACAAAAAGATGGATCAACTATACAAAAAAATCAACAGCATTTTCACTTTACTCAATGTGAAGTCCACTTGTGAAATGCTCTAAGTCCTTGAACACTTCAAGAAACAGCCTGAGCCATGCTACTGCTTTTGTTCTGAATACTTCATTTCCTGTGCATCTCTATTTGTTTGTTTACAAGATGGTGCAAATCCATCCGAGCATATCCATCATGCCCTTTATTGAATATTTACCATATGGCTAAGACTGTGCCAAATTAAGCTTTAGTGCATTATCTTCCTTAATTCTGACTAAACCCTTTTGAGGTTAGTGGAATGAATCTCATTTTTAACTGGTTTTGTTTCTTATTAATGATGTTATGAGTTACATACTTAGTATGTATACAATTTCTTTATATATGGTTTGCAAATGTTTTCTGTCATTTTTATGGTTCTTTTTTTCATTTTATTAAGTGTCTGTGAAGAATAAAATTCTTAATTTTGATGAAGTATAAGTTATTAATTCTTCCTTTGTTGATTTGTGGTTTTAGTGTTATATCTAATAACTTTTTCTAATTGAAAGTCACAAATATTTTTTTCCCCAAAAAAAAAACATTGTTTTCACTTTTATATTTACATCCATGATCAATTTTAATTTTTATGTAGAATGTGAGGTAAGAGTCTAAGTTTACTTTTATATATGGATTATTTCCAATTATCCCAGGAACACTTCTTAAAAAGACTATCTCTTTCCTCACTGAGCTGTCTAGGCACTTTTATCAAAAAAAGTGTCTATTGATAAAGAATTAAAGATTTATTTTTAGACTCTCAATTATTTTTCTCCTTGCTCAATCTCTTTATTTACTTGGCTTAGAGAGTAAGTTTTGAAATCAGGTAGTATAATTACCCCAAATTTGTTTGCTTTTTAAATGCTATCACCTATTTCTGACCTCTTGTGTTTCCATATATTTTAGGCTACAAAAAAAGAATGTTGTGAATTTGATGGTGATTACACTGACTTTATAAATCAATTTGGGAATCTATATGCCATCTTGAAATTACTAGTTTTTTCAACTCATGAAAATGTAATGTTTTTCTTTTTTAGTTAGATTATATTTCATTTCTGTCAGCAATAATCTTTTATTTTCAGTGTATAAGATTTTCTTCTCTTTTTATTTATTTTTCATCATAGAATTGTTTCCTTAGTTCACTGGATTGCATCCATCCATGCACCTGGAAAAGACAGGGAGGGATATTTATGTTTTGTTTTCTTCTTATTAATACAAAGATATATAGTTGTGTTACTTAGTATTGCCTCATGTTTCTTCCTTCCCTCACACCCTCCTTTTTGTTGGCTTAGGCTAAATCCTTTAACTAGAGGTACCCCACATAGTCACACAAATAGTCTACTAATTTCATGCCCTTTGGTTGTCTTCTATTTTCATTTTATTGTTTTATTTAATTTTCTAGAGTAAATGAGCTCAATAATTTCACACATACATTTATCAAAGCATGAATTAAAAAATAAGTTGCAGGTTGCTGCTGCTGCTTGCAGAGGAATTGGGAAGAGTATTAGTAATTACTTTTCTGTCAGAAACTCAGTTTCTAAATTCTCTTTATAAACACAAGATCCCTTCCAGACCCATTTTTACTGCATCTGACACCTGGTTCTCTATTGAAGGATATACTGAATTTCTGTATTGTCTTTGACCTGAGGAACACATAACTCAATTATTCAGCTCATCTTTTTAAATATTTTTTTCTACTGCAGGATAGTTCTAATTATTTCTTCATTCTTGTTGGCTTTTGGAATTAGCTTACCTCTGTTATCAATTTAGGCACCTGAGCTTGCTTCTCTAGCGTGTAAAGTTTCTTCAATTTGTGTGTGGCACACAAAAGGCCAACAGGTGTCTGGGTTTTTCTTTATCATTGAGAAATCCTATCTAGCTTGTGTGCCAGCAAGTCCTGCTTATTATGCTTCTGGAGATGTAAATGGGAAGGATACCATAAGCATTTGAAGGGAGAATGTTTGAGAGGGAAGAGGAACAGAAGACACATGTTCAACCATGAGTACTAGCACTGGAGTGTATCCATCTAGAAAAGCAACATTTTACTAATTCCTCTAGCTAGCAATATCAGACATTTTCTCTTTCAAAAAGTATAAAACAACTATATTACACCAAAACTCTGTATATCACACACTTTACAAACTTAGAATGTATGAGTCAATAGACCTCAGTACATTGACAGAGTTGTACAACCACAACTACAGTCAAACTTAGGTCATTTTTGCCATCCCAAATCAAAACACTCTACCTAGTCACTGTCATCTCCCAATCCCTGTCCCCTAAATCTAAGTAACCACTGAGATACTTCTATTTTCATAGACTTTCGTACTCTGAGAATCTACTTTACTTTTTTTCCAAATAGGCCTAATTCACAGTGTATATCCTAGTGTGTCCCTGAACATTGGCTCTTGTTTTCTTTCCTCTTTTCAAATTCCCCCAGCACTTTTCTGGTGCAGGGTAAGTTTTTTTTACCAACTGTTGACCCAGCACAGTCACACAATTACTCTTTATTAATCTCATGCTCATAAAGGGGCAGAAGAGAGTGTGTAAAGCAAAAAATGGTAAAAAGAAAATAATGAAGTACTCATATGGGGGCTGAACAGTTATGAGTAATCTCCAAAGGACTGCCTAGCCAAACAGTTTAAGACAGTTGCCTTCTTTAAAATACTCATTTCTCATGGCCCTATCTCTTTAATATTCTCAGTGTTCTTGGACTAATTTAAAACTCCAAATAGACCATACGTTCGTGAACATGAGAAGGATAGCAATGACTACACTGATCTCTCTCCTGCTGGACTCCCTGAGTATGCATTAATAGAGAATGGAAACTTTTAGGGTGGAAACAAATCATGTTAATAACTGAATAAAAAACAAAGAATTCCTAGAAAAGGAGACACATCTAATTTAAGGAAAGATTTTTAATAAAACTTTATACTTATGTACCTCAAATAATATTGGAGATGAGGGGATTAAAAAGAGACACCCCAAGATCTCACAGACATGAATTTAATGTATACCTACTATAGTGTCATGGCACTATACAACCAAAAGACCATTTCCATTTTAGGCACCTTGAGATAATTTATATTCCCATAAACATATTTCAAATACTGTTTACATTGCGTCAAAGTGCAGAGAATATTGACCAACATAGAGAAGAAAATTGCCAAACAGAACACAAATGCAGATCTGGGTACTAGACAACAGAGATATAGGAATATTGTCACACCACATATACAGTCAGTTTTGTTGACAAGTAATCCTAGCATCTAGCTTATTTTCAAGCAATAACAGCTTCTGTAAAATCGATTAAGAAAGACAGGATACCCAACAAATGTACTTTGATCAAACATGACTGTGAGAAAGTACTGAGAATCCTAAATTAAGAAGTAGAATGAATCAATAACAGATCATAATGCTTTAGAAAATAATAACCTAAACCACACAACCTTAGGAACCCAGGTTTAGGTGCTCACCAGTCTCTTTGCTGGGAATGCTGGACACCAAGATGTGAACCTACAGGCATTTCTTTTTTAGTGGCCACTACAATTTCATTTGTAAACACACATGGTTACTATTGTGAGGGCAGGCTCATTCTCAGAACATTGTCTTTGTTGAGTCCACAAAGTGACACTCCTATATATGACATACATGGGTACCTGGACTGAGAAACCTCCTATTTGGAGGGTCAAGATTAAGCCAAGACAGAGTAGAACCTCTTGTTTTAGGCTGCCATGGTTGAGATGACTCAGGCTGGGCCACATGTTTCTTTCCAAGGCAATTCTCCTGCTTACAGAATGACCTCTCATCCATTATTTTGATTGATTTTTATAACAAGTCAAAAAAGAGAGCCAAAGAGGTAAAAAGACCACCAGGTCTCTCTTCAACTTAAATTAAACCAGTTTTTCTTCATCTCAAATGAGTAAAGATTATCTCTCCACTCTAAGAGGGATTATACTATAGTTATAACCCATTCAAGAGATTTTATTTTATCCTTCTTGCAAGGCTTTGACTTTCCTTAACATCTCTTCAGGCATAAATTCAGAGTGGTTCATGGCTTTTCTTAAACAGAGCCCATGCTTCTTTAGGATGTTTTCTTATCTGAACTATTTGATATTTACAAATCGATGAGGCTAAGAAATCCATATAACACTAATAAAAGCTTTGTAATAAGGGGAAGTGAGGAAATAAGACCGCTACACCTACTTTTATGGATTATCTGATCCTACCCACTCAATTCATCAATTAAGAAAGTAAAGCTGGTCTACCACTCCCAACTATTAGAACAGTGCTTCTTCTAATTCTAAAAGGGCAAGGTGTATGTGTGTATGTGTTTATGTATGTATGTATGTATGTATGTGTGTGCAGGCATGTGTGTAGGGGGGTACTGTGAACATCCTAGCTGATTTCAGTAATCTGATTCCATTTTCTCACACCGATTGAATCATCTGTGGCCTGGATGGTAACCTTTATGCTAGGGCCACACCCCTCACTCTGGCAAGCTGCAAAGAAGACACAGGTGACAATGAGTTTCCTAAGACCTCTGTCTGTAGCTACCAGACAGCCGGATGGACATAAACGGGCTGTGTCATAGGACAGAGAATTACCCCAGCATCACTGGCATGTATGTGATGCCCTGAATGCACTGCCAGACATCTAGTGAGGATGTGTGTTTGTGGGAGTAGCCCAAGAACCATTACATGTTAGGGAGTTTTAATATAATGGAAAGAACATAAGGGTCAGTGTTTAAACACTAAGTCAAGATCTGCCTCTGCCATATACCAGCTTTTATAGATTTGAGCCATGTACTTCATCTCTCTGTTCCCAAGTATTGGTTAAGAAATATTTAATGAATGTCTGTTTTATATTGGACATGGCAATGAATAAGAGAGACCCAGTTTCCTTTCTTGGAAGCTCACTACTTAGCCTCAGTTTGCCAATTTATAGTTAGGGACACTGATAATACCCGTCTTGCCATGCTGTGAGAACCAAACATGAATGCAGACAGAAAAGCACCTTGAAGTCCCTAGCTCTTTCCAGTTTCCCTTGGGGCAGAAGTCAGGGCTTGTTCCTGACCCAGTCAGCAGCCCATCCAGTCTCTGTATGTGTGGTTTCATTCCCTCCTCTGCTATCACAGAGAGGTGCTTCACAGAAAGTATACTCTGCATAGTCACCACAACTTCTTTGGGCTCCTTCCACAGGTGAAGTAGTAGCCTCATCCCGGTCTCACCGTTTCCAGAAATATGCCTTCTCCAGGCCCCTTCCTGAGGCGCTTTTGGTCCATAAGCATTTGCTTAGGTCGAACTTCAACTCTCCTACTGCAGAGTATTTCTATCCTGTTTCTGGAGGATACAAAGAGGTTTACTCTATTCACATTCGAGCGGACTCAGTGAATAATAACTCAGTGGACACCTACAGTAAATTAGGTCAGCTTCTCTAAGATCCAGTCAGTTCTCTGAATGTGGTCCCTTCCAGAATGGTGCCTTTTATAAGTTCTGGCCCTCGTCACAAGAGCGTATCACTCTTCTTCTGTCATTGGTCAAAAGTAGTTTTCTTTATTTCCATCGATGTTGCAGCAAAATATCAGAAACAGTAGCATAGAACAACACAAATCTTCACAGAATAACACAAGATTTCATAGGCTGGAGATCAGAAGTCTACTCTTCCAGGGTGAAATGGTCTGTGATCTTGTCTTTCCTTGCTTCTGCAGCATCCTGCATTCCTTTTCTCAGGGCCTCCATCATCAAACCAGCTGTGTAGCATCTTAGTATCTTCAAATCTCTTCCTCTCTCCCCACTTCTCTCCAATCTCTCTCTCTCTCTGTCCCTCTCTCTGTATATCTGTCTCTGTCTTTCTCGCTCCCTTCCTCTTTCTCTCTTTCCCTCTTCTCTCAGACCTCTGCTTCTATCTTTGCATTCTTCTTCTGATTACTATCCTACTTCCTTATTTCACCCACCAGGACCTTCATGAATGTTTCTGGTCAACCTGGATAATCCAGGATAATCTCATCTGTAAAGATTTTCGCCATGCAAGACAAAATATGCACAGGTCCTAAGGAGAAAGGCTATGTGTGTGCATGTGTGTATGTACATATGTGTGATCTGCCCACCATACTAGTCTCCTCTCAGGTTCTCTAGCCTGGAGAATCTAACATGACAAGTACAGCTGGGCAGGAGTTCCTCTTTTCTCCTTCTAGGGTGCCACATGACTTCAATGTCCTTCTAAAACCAGAGCTATCCCCTAAAGGTTGGTCACACAGACAAAGTGAAACATGATTACTGACTCTCATTACCCAGGTGACCCACAGGGTTTCCTGTGCACTTAGACATTGGACTTGAAGCCTGTACTAGCACATTTTCACCCAGTGGGGTGGGGCCAGGGTGGTACTCTCAGGAAAAGCTCAGTGATTCTCCAGCTCCCAAGTTCCTTCCATCTCTACGTTACTGATAGCCTGTCCTCATCTTTGAGGACAACCTTCTCCCCTTCTTCTGGGACTCACCTGTCCAGAAAGTGGCAAACCCATTCACATGTGACAATCAATGCTTGGAAGAGGCTCAATCAGCAAATGAAGCCTGAAGGCAGGAATGGATGGCTTATGATAGGGTCAATCGATAATGGAGGAAGTGCTGGGTAGACTTTCATCATATCACGTGTCATGTTTATCAGCAACCCAAAGGGTCAGGAGCAAGACCATGAGACTCAGAACCAACCCAGTTACCTAGCTGCAGCCTGCAGTGACTGTGAATGCAAAGAGGACTGTATCTTGAGAGAACCTTCCCAAGGCATCACTTACAGCTCAAAGGTTTGTCCAAGTTCCTGCTACTCCTGGGGTGGGGTCTGTCTTTGTTACTTTTCTTGTTGCTGAGACAAACTACACAACACCCACAATTAAAAGAGGCAATGCTTATTTAGCTCACAGTTTGTGAAGGTTCCAGTCCAGGGTGGCACATGGCAAATGGGCAACAGTTCATGGTGTTGGAAGACAGCAAAAGCAATGAGGGAGAGCGAGACGGAGAGGGAGATGGAGAGAAGGCACAAGTCCCTTATATTGCATGTAGGTTACCTGCCCTAGGGCGGGTGTAACACTGACATCCTTAATCCCAGCATTGGACCATGAATCAATCACAAACTCTTGATTCAGCCGTCTCTGAAAAGCCTGCCCCCCCATGATCACACGAGGCTTGGGGGGAAATCCAGACACAAATCATAGCAGGGTCTATTTGAGAAGGGTTCAGAAGGGTCTTTTAAAAACATTTTAAACCCTTAGGGAGGGGAAAGGAGTTGGAGGAAGTATAAGAAATGCTGGTGTTAATCTGGGCTTCTCTGAACCTGCCTAACTATAGACTCCTGATGGATCTGAGAACTCCTGATGGGTCGGAGAAACCTATGGGATCCATATGCCAGCCCAGCTGCAATGGGAAAATATCAAGGTGTAGACACGTCCAAAAGCTATGTCCAAACCCTAACTTCTGGTATCTGTAAAGCTGACCTTATTGGAATAGGATTTGTGCAGATGCAATTAAGGATACTAAGACAAAATCATGCTGAATTTAAGATGGGATCTAAGTCAAATGACATATTTCTCTATGTTAGACAGATCTGAGACAAGGCTACAAGGAGCATACCTTGTTGCAATAGAGGCAGAGGTTAGAGTGATATGTCTATAAGCCAAGCAACACTAAGAATTGCTAGCAACCACAAGAAGCTAGGAGAGAGACATGAAATGAGCGCTCATTAGAGCCTCTCGTTCCGAAGGTATCAGTTCTGCTGACACCTTGACTTCAAACTATTTGGCTTCCAGAACTGGGAAAAAAAATATGTGTCTGGGTTTTTAAAACCACTTAGTTTTCATGAATTTCCTATAACAACTATAAAAAACCATCACCCAAGGGTGCTGCAGCAGGGGACTGAAAGACCCCATTCTGGCGATGTAATAATCTAGGCATGTGCAGAGATGTTCTTAGTGGCTTCTGGGCTCCAGCGCAATGTTTCTCAACCTTTTGAAAACTAAACCATCTTGATGAACAGAAAAGCTTCAGTAGCTGTGCTCCATGAAGGCCCTCCCTCCTCACAATAAAGCAAAGCAAAAATCTGAGTATCAACGCCTTGGAAGAATTGAGTTGAAGACTGCAAATGTCCTCACCACTGAGTCTAACCCCGTTCTTCCGATGCATGCATAAGAGTGAGCAACTGGAGAGGCAGGTTTTAGGATGGACTGATCATGTGTTTTCCATTTTTAATCTAGGGCTTATGCTAGAATTCAAAATCTTGACTTGATGGAAGAAGAAAAATGTGTTCCCTTGACAACATTCTAAAACATAAGAAGTAGCATATATCAAAAATGCCCATGGCTCTTCTTAAAAGGTCACAGAACGCCTCAACCTGTTGATTCCTCAAGGTTTTATTAATTTATAAAATTATGTCCATCACATGATCATTTTTTATCATCTTGCTACTCTGAATTGTATGTCCCTTATTAGTCTCAGCTACAGGGGCCATAAATTCAGAACATCTAAAATGTATACTCTTACAGTTCATTGTCTATATGATTAGTATTATCTTTCTGCCTTTTTCTGGCTTTTCTTTATCCCATGAAATACTGCAATAGTCTAAATACTATCCAACCAGTAAATGTTTAGTTAAGGAAAAATAAAACAGTGATTCTAGGATCCTGAAGAGCGCCCCATTACTCCTCCTCATCTCCATTATAAGCACATTTTCTGCCAGCCACAGAAAAACTGCAGTTCTAAAGACTGGGGCACTAGGGTTGGAATGTGAGTCCTCATTTTGTCACTGCACAGACTGGGCATGTCATTGTCACTCTCGGCCCCCTTACCTTTTTGCTTGAAAAGCAAGGAACATTACAAGAACAGCTTGCTTAATGAGGAATGATCCTACTTCAGGGAATAAGTAGCGATGTGATGAACTGATTCAAAAAGTGATGACAGTCCCATTATTGGAAGTTCTGAACACCCCTCCATGTCATGGTAGAAGCAGTCCCTGAAGTGATTGGAAAGCAGATCTCTCTGTTTCCATGACTGATCAATGGTTTTTGAGTACAGATCCTTTCATTAGTTCCCACAAAGAAGCAGGTCAGAGAGTGACAGTGCACGGTTTATTGCAACTGTTTAAAAATTTTAAAAAGATGAACTGTCAAATTTATAATGTCTGACTCCACAAGGTCTGTGGAATTCCTCCCCAAAAACACATACCGGTCACTTGTCCCTCTCTCTCTTGATCTCATTGAACTCTAATCACAATCAATCTTTAGAATGTAAAGAATAAGGATACGTTTGTAACAGCAGGTGATGCCTCCTAGGTATGTTGACATGTGCTTGTTCATCAAAGTGCTGCATAAAGAAGACTATTGTGTCCACAGTGGCTTTTGCTATGGCTGTTTACATCCCTGTCCCAAGGGATACTACATACTACCAGATGATAGAAGTGACGCTTTTCAGAGAGATGAAAGTTAACAACATTGACTTAAAAAATGGACATTCCAATCTTGACTGACTCATCTAATGAGAAAAGGTCTGCATATAGTGCGCGTACTGACCCATGGCACCAAGCCTCATAAAATCGTAAGGGTATTAATATGTTCCCACACTAAGAAGCACTGAGAAGTGAAGATTTATTTTTGTCTCCCTCCCTTCCTGCCCTTCTTCCTGTTTTCACAGCACTCAGTGTGACACACATATGCCAGAGATCACAAGGTGGAAGATGAGGAAGAAGCAGGTCACAGAGTGACAATGCGCAGTTTATCGGAACTGTTTAAACATTTTAAAAGGACCAACTGTCAAATTTATAATGTCTGACTCCACAAAGTCTGTGGAATTCCCAAAAAAACACACATGTCACTTGTCCTTCTCTCTTGATCTCACTGAAATGTGATCACAATCAATCTTTAGAATATAAATATCATTGAAAATGTACAATGACCGGGACTGGGGATTTAGCTCAGCGGCAAAGCGCCTGCCTGGCAAGCGCAAGGTCGTGAGTTCGGTTCCCGGTACCGGAGAAAAACCAAAAAAAACAAACAAACAAAAAAAAGAAAATGTACAATGACCAAAGATATGTTTCTAGAGGTTAGGCATTAAAATTTAGAACTATCCCTAGGGGGGTGGTTGAATAGAATTAAATCTGGAAGAATGCCCTTGTCACAAGTATAAGAATAGCTATATCTCAGAATCGCCTGGGTGACTTATAAGAATTTATTTAAAAAAAACTCTCATGGTAATTGAAATGGCAATAAGATACTGTGTTTTTTTCTGATTGGCTGATAAAAATGACAAAGTTCTGACAATACCAGCAATTGAACATAAAGTCTTGGGAAAGAACACTAATACATCAATGATGGGAGAGTATAGTATAAAGTGGTGTTTCCAACTGGGAAAACATATTTACAGGATCTAATGAAATGGAGAATGCACCATCCCTGCCACCCTCTGTTAAAGCAACTCTTGGACATGTATACCAAGAGACATGTGCAAAACTACTTATAGTAGTGTCATTTGCAACTGCCAAAACCAGGTCACAACTCAAATACAGACCAATACAGCCAAAGAAATTGTAGTATTTTCACAAACAGATTCAATATGGTATCAAAATAATGAGCCCTGGATCAAAAGAGAAAAATCACAAAAGAACAGTATGATTCCACTGATATTAAAAAGTACCGAATATGAAAATCTAATCAACATGAGGTTTGGAACTATAAACCCAGGCAATAAGGCCATAAAGCAAGACAAAGGAATTATTAACACAAAATACAGGATAGTGGCTACCTCTGAGGAAGGAGAGAAATCTGTGATCCAGGTGGAGGACAAGGGACTGATAGCATTCTAACTCTTATGCTTGGTCATAAGAATGGAGACGGTAGTTTTACTGCAATCTTTAGCCTATGTGTACATGTTATCTTTGCATGTTTGCACATGCTAGATGTCATAATAAAATTTTAAAATATGCACATTCCTAATCTCCATAGCTTATCTGTTGAATTTAAATCTTAGGCTCTGGGGTCCAAGTATTTTTCATAACTTTTTAAAAAGATTTGGATGCATTATTGGGTTAAGAACCTCTCAGCTACATATCAGTACCCAAATAAAAGTACTTTAAAATATAAATCAACATTAGGCAATCTCAAGAGAGTCACAAAAACAGAAAAGATCAGCTTAGGGAATGTATGGAAAGGAAAGGTGTCTTGTAGTTCCATTGTTATGACCGGGCTCAAAGCTGATGTATAACATAAACCTGAGAGAATTAATTACCTTTGTGTCACCTCCATCAGCTTACCTGAGCCCTGTTCCTGTTAAGCTCTTGGGTTATGTGAGCCTGAGGTAATCACCCTTAACTACTCAGCCATGGAGCAAGCTCTGGCTGTAGTTTTCGCTACAAAGATGGAAACATGATATGGCAGAAAGTTCCCTCATCTAGGACTCATCACAACAAACATTTACCCTGGGCCCAGAAGAATGATCTGTTTGTTTTTGGTTCCGTCAGCCCCCTTCTCTGAGGCCTAGCTTCTTCATCTGCCCTTTTCCCTCACAAAATTCAAACCCAATGGGACAGCAGAGGTAGAAGTGCTTTGTAAACTGTAAGTCCTACTCTGAATGTCCAGTAAGCTCAGTATCACCTCAATTAGTATTTCTTTGCCCAAAACAGAGACACAGCCTGTCAATTTGGGCTTAGCAGAATTTTTTGAATCCAGGAATTTAGGAGCCCTAATGTGTGGATTAAATCTGGAAGAATGCCCTTGTCACAAGTATAAGAATAGCTATATCTCAGAATCGCCTGGGTGACTTATAAGAATTTATTTTAAAAAAACTCTCATGGTAATTGAAATGGCAATAACATACTGTGTTTTTTCTGATTGGCTGATAAAAATGACAAAGTTCTGACAATACCAGAGGGACCTGAAGGCTGGTCCAGAGCTTAGTACATCTGCATCTCTCTCTAAAACCACTACAAATTTGTAACAAGTTCATTCTGAGTCTACCTTGTTTGGACCTTGATTAATTCAGAAGGGGATGTTCATAAACAGCCAAGAACTACTGGAAGCAGCATGCAAAACAAATGTGCAGCCTGAATATTCATGAGTAGCTTTGAAACAAACTTTAACCTAGTTTTGCTTCACCGTCCAAATTAAGAGTGCCAGATTTAGGAAATAAAAATGTAGGACACTCAATCACATTTAAAGTTTTTAGTATAACTGGTATAGCTTTTAGTAAAGTACATTCTAACAATTGCACGAGAGACACTTACACTAAAAATCATTTGTTGTTCACCTTAAGTTTAAATTTAACCAGATATCTTGTACTTTATTTGGCAACCCCATAACAAATTGAGATATAAGCATATTTTTCTCTATCTTACCTTGGGAAAATCTGCATAGAAGAGAGTTATGAAATCCTATGTCTATTACTTAGTAAAAGAGGAAAGGGTTGGGCTGAACTTGTCATTAGACAGACTTACACAGTTCCCAGTTTATATAACATATATAACAGATCTCAAAGAAAACAGGACAGAGACTTATAGAAAAGCCTCATCATTTCAGACAGAAAAAGGGCACACCAGCCTAGTGCTAGCCCATCCAAGACACTTTCCAACAGCTTCTACCCTTACCTCTGGGCATCTCTTTAGAACGTTCTGCTTCAGGTCCATCCAACAAATCCATCTGGGAGGCCTCCTCAGAGGGTACACGGCGCCAGGACCAGCTCTGGTTCCCAAGGTCATGCAGTGGAGGAGAATATTCCAGCTCACAAGGGAAGTCAAAGCTGCACTCCAAACCTGCAATGATAGCTAAGAGTTAGTGGAAGAGTGTTTCCCAAATATGGCCCTTTTACTCCAGAAAGTTGGGCTTAACCTCATTCACAACCTTCCACCTATCTAGGGGAAGTGAGCTGTCAGTTCCATTGGTGACTAGGCTCTATAAAGAAACAAAGGAGGGGCTGGGGATTTAGCTCAGCGGCAAAAGCGCCTGCCTGGCAAGCGCAAGGTCGTGAGTTCGGTTCCCGGTACTGGAGAAAAACCAAAACCAAATAAATAAAGAAAGAAAGAAAGAAACAAAGGACACTAAGAGAAAAACAAATGCATCCTTCCTATAACTCACGTATGGGAGGTATCCTCAGAGAAGGTTCATAAACCAAAGAGCTAACAGACTACACAGTGAGAAGCTCTGTGCCCTTGGCTACCTGGTGAAGGGAGAGGACATGGAGGTCACGTGAGGGGGGCCTGCCTGAGCAATCAGTTAGATTTCACTCTAAGTCTGGCTCTGAAAAAGTAAACTCTCTGGCCCTCAATTTCATCACTGTACATTGGGGATGGTGGTATCTACTTCTTGAGTTTTCCAGGAGACCTGGTGGTAACACATTAAGATCTACATACAGTTCATACTCAGGAGAGATTCTAGCCAGGCTCTGCCCTGTCTGTCTAAGAAAGAGGTAAAAAAGAGTGGAAGTTACGCACAAAGCCCTGCTCTACCAGCCCTGTAATGCACCCTACAATCTCCCTGCCAGTGAAGAAGGCCAAGGCTACAGGAATAAATCAGAGTTTCCTCTTTCTTAGAGAAGGACTGGGTAAGGTCAATGGGTTGGAAGAGTCAAACAGAGGCAAGAAGAGACCATCTTCTGGGACATTTATGATTTTTCTGTGTGATTCTTATGGTGAAATCATCTTGTGGCTCAATTATCCCATATTTGCTCCAATTTTGGGGTACCCATACCACTCACTTCTCTATTCCCCACCTTACTGTCCATTACCCAGAGTGGCTGAAGAGCCTTGCACATGGTAGGCTCTCCAGGCTTACAGATGGATTAACAGAAGATGTACTAAAATGCAAACCATTCAGCCACCTGCCACTTCACCCTTCCCCTCAATCGCATGGCTATGAAAAAGAGATAATGTGACATAAAGAACAGAATACTGGACAAGAAATATGGGATATGTGGTTGGGGTCCAGGCTGGGCTCATCATTTCTCATGGGTAAATTTTATTTTGCTCAACTGTAAAACAAAGGGTTTATAAATGAGATGATTTGGGAAACAAAAGCACCTAGTGAAAACTGGGCTCTGCTCCAGCTTTGCCACTGATTTTCTGGTGACCTTCAATAAATCACTTAACCTTTCTGGGCCTCAAGTGTCTCAAACAGAAGATCTAGACCAGATGTCTTCTAAAGTTCCTTCTCCACTGAACTTTATTATGATTCCAAAGTCCTTGCTCTCAGAAGGGTTTTAGCTAATTTGATACAACAATCTGTGTGGTAGTACTGCACTAATGGGTGCTAACCCCCAATTAGCATTTGTGCTTTTAAACAGCTGCTTTAGGGGCCACTGCTTCCTCCACCACCAAGACAAGTCTGGTTTTGGGAATTTCAGGACAGAGCAGAGAAGTGGGGCTGATTCTAGCACAGACCGCCCCTCACTGATGGTTCTTTAATAACATGCATAGGCAGCTGGCCCTGCCTGGAGTAGGAGCTAAGATAATTCCCAGTGACACCAGCCAAACTATCTAAGCTTAAGGAAGGAGGAAAAAAAAAATCCTTCAATTACACTTCCATTAAGTATCTTTCTGCTTCTTGGCCAGTAGAGATTTATGTTCTCAGCTGCTCTCTAGGAGCTGCCGTCTTTCTGGTCCTAAGGTTAATACCACTCGGCCTTTCATGATTCGGACAATTCACCTTTATAATGGCAAGCTGAAATTATAGCTCTTGCCTTGTTTGAGTTGACATGCCATTGATACCTGTGTATTTTATTGGCCCAGGAGATTCTATCTGCTCCTGGCTGCACTGCTACTATGCACACAGTTGATGTTCAGGAATCTGAACGTGCTTGCCAAACACCTGGTTGTGACAGCAGAATGCAAGGAGAAAATGCACCCTACACTTTGTATTTTGCAACATCAGAATGACTCTCAAAAGGAAAGGTGTGACCTTACATAAGGCTCCTCTGGGAATGGCCAAAAAGACAGACAGACATGGGTGAATTGTCATGTGAAAAGACAGGAGAGAAAGAGTGCTATCCATCACTCCCATTCCGTATTGACAACTGTAGGTGCCTTTCTCAACTTCCACAAGTGTCACCTTCTGCAGCTGCCTTGTATCTTGACAGTTCACGTCCGGCCAAAGCTCTGCTTAGGACAGAACCAAGTCAGGCACTGGCCGGTCAGTGTGCACTGTTGGACAATAGAATGCACAGTGCCAATACTAAACGTCGCCCGTTCTTGGATCTTTGAACTTGTGGAGTGTCATGATCAGCTGTGTTTGGGTCAGACCTTGCCTAACAAAACAAGCATGTAACCCCCAAGATTACACAAAGAGTCTTTTTTAAAATTCTTGCTCCAAGGCATCCTCTCTGTAAGGGTCAAATCTGTACTCTCTTGTTTTAAAAAGAGTGGACTTAACACTATTGCTCACTTGGTTGAAACTGTGTTAGGCTTTTCTACACTCTTGATTTTAATTTCTCATAAAACATTCAGAGGAAATTTTTTCTTCCCTCTTTCAGGTCACCCTCAGTACTTTTGGGCAACAATACTTGGGATTCATTTTCTCTAACAACATCAGGTTAAGTTTCCTTTTCCACCGGCCTTTCCTTTCTTTAAAAAACTTCTATGAATATATGCTTGCAGTAAATAATGATGACATTCACTGTGGGAAATTGATACATGCACACAACACATTTCAATCCTTTTCCCCCTTCCCTACACCCCGCTTTTATTCTGCCAGCATCAGATTGACTTATCTTACAAGACCTGAAGAGTTAATTATCCTATGTTCAGATTAAAAACCATACTAATAGGATAAAAAACATAAAACCCATAAGATGATTGTACTATGTCGAAGGACACTTTGTGCTAATTACAATAGCTTTTTTCCTCTCTTAACTGTTACCTGTCTTTTATTTCATACTATATTTATATGTTAAGTTCTTCATATAGGAGAAACCATGTGATACTTATGCTTGTGTGTCTGATTTACTTCACTTAATGTTATGGTCTCAAGGTGCATCCATTTTCTACAAATGACTCAAGTTTGTCCTTTATTGCAAAGTAGTGCTCTATTGTGTATCACTACTACATTTTCTTTATGCATTCATCTGTTGATGGACATATAGGATGTTTCCAAGAGGTTCTAGATCTGGGGTGCTTCTGGAATCCCTCTCACTACTCTTCTTTGACTAGGGGCCTGCGTAGTAGTGATTGAAGAATTTCTTTCCCCAAGAGACAGAGGGTTTCAGTGAAGTACTCAGTCTTAAGCAACCCCATGGTAGAGGCAGGGGCCACCCAAGGAAAGAGACGGGAGACCCTTCACTGAGCATGCCTCTCTGGCTGTCTGCCAGCCGGTGTGCTAAGTACATTTCTTATCTCACCATATTTAATCTGTAGAACAACACTGAGAAGTAGATGATGTTTTCTTTTCAGAGTTTACTTCCCAAAGATCAAAGGAGTATCCCAATGCAGAGGCAACATGAGACCTCGGACAGGATAATTCTGCAAACTCAGTGTTTGCCATTACTCTTCCATAGCTTCAGAATCTCAATGCAGGGCCAAAGAATAAATCAAAGAATGAAGGAACATCTTGTAACAAGCTTTAGTTTGGATATTCTTAGATCCAAAGTATGCAAACTTTCCATAGCTGCAAAGGCTTCTATATTTTCTCAGTATCAGGCCCATTTGCAAATTGACTATGACCTTCGGAAGGATCCAGAGATTTCAATCTTGCTATATATACCCACTTTGATCCAGGAAAATCTGACCATTGAGAAACAACAATTAGAAAAAGAAAATTATTGTGTGTCAATAAAAATGTAAAAAGAAGGAAAGAAGGAAGGAAGTAAGGAAGGAAAGAAGGAAAGAAGTGGGGAGGGAGGGAAGAAGGAATGAAGGAAGGAAAAAAGGAAGGAAGGGGAAAGGAAGGAAGGAAAGAGAGTGGAGAACAGAGAAGAAGACAGGAGAGGAGAATAGAGCAGAGAAGAGAAGAGTAGAAGAGAGGAGAGGAGAGGAGATTGCTCAGAACCTGCTGATTATATAGTTGAAACAACTGCTACTGACCTTTTTCTCAGTTTCACAATGGGAGAAATATAACTCAATGGGCACTTCTGGAAAGGATCTGCCTACCGAGAGAAGTGCCAAATGCTATGAAGAGAACAGTCTTTAGTAAGGCAGTAAAGGTTTCAGTCCAGCATCCAGCAGCTGAGGGACCCAGCAGGTCTATTCCCTTCTCTATGTCTCATTTCTTATCCTTGAAAACTGGGAGGAAAGGAGTACACAGCCAATGGTGTGCTTTCCATCTCTGGAGATCTGGGACTCTAAGCCCCTGATGGGCAGACATAGTCACGTTCACTCTTTCTGTCTCCACTGGGAAGTGGCTATCCCTGAACAAGAGCCGGTCATCTCAGGAGACAAATATCCCATGAAAGGAAGCTGAACATGCATCACAGTCAAAGGGGACTCAGTTTCCCTCCAGAGTCTTAAAGAATCACAAAAACCAAGTCAGACAAGTTACAGATGCTTGTTTCACAATGAGTGACCATGAGTAGAACAGAGACAGAGACAGAGAGAGAGACCTTAGCAGTATGTGCCTAGATCCTGAAACTTTACAGGGTCTGAGTCACACAATCTGAATGTATTATCAGGTAGTGAAAGACATTGTTTGAGTGTGTAACACAGCCATTCAGGAGAACGTTGTGGACACTGACGAGAGATGCTCTGTGACAGTCTGCCCAAACAGATGCATGATCTCCTTATCAGACCTCTTGGCTGTAGAGTGGGTGGTAATGACCATCCATCTAAAATACTCAGAACCTGTGTTGGAAATCTGGTCTCTAGGAATGTATGACACCACTAATACCAAAGCAGCCATGCCAAGCGGAATGCCTAGGAAGCCAGCATCAGCTTTTCAGACAGTGATAGAGGCTTTGCAGTCAAAGCTATGTGCCAGACCCAGACACTCAAGAGAGATCATATATGATTTCCAGGTGTTTTCCATATACAATAGAGAAGGAACGGAGACATGTGATGTGCTTTGGACAAGTGAGCCTCCCCTTGGGCAGACTTAGAAAATCCAACAATGCTTTGTATTCAGACTGGCCAGAAACTCTCCAAAGTGGCCCTTTGTGCACTTTAATCCTTAACCTATAAACTCAGAGACTTCCCACAAGTTTTCTAAGTGACCTTGAATCAATTTCAGGGTAAGGGAGCAGCAGCCACCTTTAGTTTTTAAGAAATTTCAAGATCAGCCATTCTCCAGGTGACCACAGGATGGGAGGGGCTTTAAAGCTCAACAGATCTACATAAGCTTATTGGATGTCTCTCAGCCTGGACACACTATCAGATTTGGAAGCAAATCCTGCAAAGTCATTGAAAGAGGGAAGATTCTATGTCAATGAATCCCACAATACTTCACCCTTCTTCATTTATTGTCTCTTATTATAACTGTCTCAGAAGTCACAGTGAGGGTCTGACTTCCTCCTGTCTCTGGCAGCACTGTTTGCTATGTTTACAGAAGACTCCTAGCCACATGGGGAGGAGCTCCTTGCAGACTTGGAGGAAGTATATTTGGAATCAGTAGCATTTACTGTGGGCTCACTGGGGTCAGACGTGATGCCAGACCATTTGCACCACTTATCTTATTCGATCTCTAGGAAGTATGTTGGATTCTTGTCCCCAATTAATATATGAAGACCTTGGGACTCAGAGAAGTGAAGTCACACCTGTGGTTACCTGCTAGGATGTGACTGGATGGGTTTTCTCTGATGTGCTGCTTCCTATGAACCCTGAGGCCTTGATTTCTGTATCTTACAATCAGAGCTTGGGGTTACTTCAGTGGCAGACCACTCATCTAACAATGTTTGAGGCTCTAGGTTTGATTTCCAGTAACACACACACACACACACACACACACACACACACACACACAGAGGTAGGTGAGTATCCTACGAATAGAGGATATTGATCTGAAAAGGCAGCAGAAACAGCTTCTCTCAGTCAGATGCACAGGCAGAAATAGGAGTCCAGATTTGCAACAAGTTATATAAGTAACTGGATACCTAAAAGAACAAGCAGTGCCAAGACTGCGGCAGGGCAAGAGCCAGGGTGTCTTGGCTATCTCTGAAGGCCCCAGTACTATCTTTACAAAGCCAGAACGGGGATCCCCTAGGTGAAGACTGAGCCAGAGTACACACTGTCAAGATAAATCCTAATCCGAAGAAGTGTATGGCTCCGGCAGCCAAAGCCACATGCAGTGAAGCTAAGGACTCAAAGCTCCTGGCTAGGTTCCTTTGCAACTTTCAGCTCTCTGCTATGCTTCCTGGGTCAGGTAAGTGGTCCCACTGGAAAAAGTGAGGGTGAACTGGGCAAGCTTTCTACGGCCATAGGATGAGGCCCAAAAGAGAGTCATTGAGCTGAACTGTTAGATCCACACCTGTAAAAATTATCAGGCTTGTTACTGGTTTAAAATCTGGGAATATGATTGCCACTTTGTCTTGGGGTTATTTTCTCACTAAAACTGCTTATTCAGCATTTTCTTTCTAGTTATCTAGACGCAGTGTTTAACTGCTAGGGTGCAGACAGCCTAACATTGTGTCTGATTGTCCTCATTTGTTCAGTGCTTGTCTTTTGTGTCCTCAACAATCTTATAATCTTTTCCTGTACTGTGGTACCTCAGTTCACAAACTTGATTCTTTCCATGAGGCTGCTCACAAACCGAGCTGAACCAGAACTGAATTAAATTCAGTGATTAGGTTCAATGTCGACCTTATTGGGAAATTTGATTCATTCTTGTCCAGTGCAGTTTGTAGCCAGAATTATGGAGAGAACTGAATGCATGAACTGAGGTACCCCTGTATTTCTATGCTCATATTTTTTGTTCATTAATATTTATTAAGTAACTTTAATATTATCATGATTGTTTCACAGGAAGAGAGCACAAGCTTTGATTCCAAAGCTTTGTCAAGACTGAGGAAGTAAGAGCTGGTGGCTCAGTGACTGTGACATTCAGCCTGGCTGGATGCTGCGTAATGTGAAGCACTCGTTTTTTCCAAGACTTAGTCACCTCAGTGACAACACTAACATCCCAGAACTGCTGAAAGCTCATATGCTTGGAATGAAGAAATTCTCAACTGGCATTGGCTGATGCAGAATTTGCATATTTTACCAAAGCTTGGTGTTTGTCTTGAGAATTGGACTTACGTGGGATATTCCAGCTGCCAGTCTGAAGTGGGAGATAGTGGATGACCATTCCTCTGGTATTTTACTATCCCTTGAAAAGGATGGTATCCTTAGATGATATTTCTAGAGTCAGAGGCCGTTAGAACTTACAGTGACATTGAGGTCAATTACTGCGCTAGACAGGAAAAAAATCCAAGACCCAGGCAGGGGAAAAGACTCATCCAAAGTCTGATCAAAGTCTGTAGCACACTACGTTCCTTTTGGCTGAGAAGGACTTTCCAAATGTCACCTTTCCAGGGAGCAACAGGCCTGTGCCAGGGTGAATGTCACAGTCACTGAACAACCAGCTCTCATTTCCTCAGGCTTGATGTGCTGGCACATACAGCTGCAGTGGTTTGTTCTGTGACATACACAAATGCCAATGTATTCCTGACAAGCCTACTTTGTATATTCAATAAAGAATCACAGGAAGTGCCAGGCATATGCGGCAATGCTCTTACACTTGGCCTTTAGAGGCATCTGTATTTGAAGTTACAGTTCATTAAACAGAGCTGGAGACACCAGCATTTTCAAAACACTGTCAGCCCTTGAGGACTGTACCCTGCTCAAGGGAACTTCCTCAACAGCCAACAACATGAAGTCACGAGCCAGGGTCTCCCTTTCTCAAGGGATTTGTCAGAACTTCACAACTTCATAGGCCTACAGCACACTGCACACCATCTGAGATGAAACAACTGAGGTCAGGGATGCTATAGGGCTTGCCAAAAGATACACAGTGGGTGGGCTGCAGAATCAGTACTAAAATCTAGTTCCTGTTCCTGTGGTTAGTATTATTATTTAGGGTGGGGGTTGCGAACAAAGCAATAACTTGAACAATTAGAAAAAAAATTCTCAAAAATCCAGACTCTGTTTCTTTCCGGAATGACCTGGCAAAAGCATGTATGTGTATGTTTCAAATATCTCCCACTGACTAGATGGTTCAATTGATCTCCAATAAGGCTTTCTGGGTTCTCTCTTCCTAGATGTACTCATCTGCCAACAGACTGCGTTTTGATGGTTGCTGGAAGCTCCTGCTGTTGAGCACGTCTATTCTCAGGCCACAAGCTAAAGTGAGAAAAGGGTGAGACTGAAAGCACTGGACTATGAGCAAAGGGGAATGATCACGAGAGAATTCTTGGAAAGCCTCCTGGCTCTGGACCAATTAGCCTTGTGCTGTGGGGCAATTCATTTAGCCACTTGAGTCTGGGTTTTCTCATGTTTAAATCAGGGAGAACTTTAATACCAATGATGATGATAAAAATAATACCTATGTGATGCTCATAGAAAGTGAGGAATATGGACGTGCTCTCTCAGCTGTGTATATGGCTGCTCTTACTATCTTGGCCCTTTGCTGCAAGCACGTTGCTTTCTCTTCCCATGCCTCGACCTTGGAGGGCTCAAGGAGATGTTGGCTAGGGGAGATGTCCCCTCTTCTTTCCCTGTTTTATATAAAAATCTTAGGGGTAGGAGGCACCAGTGTCTGGGGAGGCAGCACGGGAAATAATTAGAGCCATATATCCTGCTTGGGATCAGGCTGCACAAGTTGGAAGCTGGGTTTTGCCAATTGCCAACTGTATCTCAAAGTACATCATTTGATCTCTGCATGCCTCAATCTTTTCATCTGCAAAATGGGAATTAAAGTACAGACTATCTGTGGCATTGTCATAGGGAAGAATAAATCATGGTGCACATTGAGCACCTGGTGTCAGGATACACACACGGCTTGGCCTTATTTAATACAGCTGTCACCACCGTTACTCTTGAAGTTGGTGCAGGGGTCAGCAAAGGCAGAGGACACATTAAGATGGTGGGTGTCTGGCTGGGAAGGCTGGACTGTACCAAGCCTTACTGCACTGCAGGAGTGAAAGCAAAAGGGGTGAATGTGAGCTTCCTACTCGATCTTTCCCATGTGAAGCACTGGTCTTCTTCCCTGTGCAAGCCCTCAAATGGGATGCCCTGGTTCTAGTCCTGGCTCTGTGATGCAACTTCACACAAGTCACTTAGCCTCTATACATCTCAGTTTCCTCTTCTGAAAAATAAAGTGGTAGAATAAAATGATTCTCGGGGCTCCATCTCTACCACGCTAAGATGAATTGCCCCTTCTGGGCAGGTGGCTGAAACCTATTCTGCAGCTTGGCTCCAGCCAGCAGGTCAGCAGGAACCCAGCAGGCCTGATTTGTATTTAGTTCAGGCTTGGATGGTTAAGGACTGTTACCCCTTTCCGGACAACCTCTTAGAGCGGGCACTTCGCCCACTAGGTGACTACCTTTTGTGTTAATCCACCAGCTGCCATCAACATCTGGTCACCAACGTCATAACAATAAATACCAAATGTGGCCCCACCACACCCCCACTCACAACCACTCTCCATTTCTCATGGGGACCCCGATTTGAAATCAATTCACTTCCTTTCCACCAGCCCGCTCCCTGGAATGCATCTGGAAACCAATCACCCAATTCAAGACATCTGTTTCATTCACTTACAATCAAGCTGCGGTAAAGAAGGGCCAAGTCTCCTTCAATCAATCAATTACATACACACAGCCTCAGAAGGGGGAGCTGTGTGCGTACAAATGGGGAAAATGGTGGGAGATAGGCATAAAAAGCTTAATTTTCACTTCTCTTACCTGTGGCCGTTACAATATTACAGGTGGAAAAATAAGACTGGTCCTTAATCTAAAAACAGAATGTTGAAAGTAATTAAAATCTTAAGAGATTCTGAAGTAAACTAGCCCAGGATCCTCATTTTACAGATGGGAAAACTGAGGCTCCGGCAGGTGAAGCAACTTGCCCAAAGGTGGATCTGGAGACGTTAGAGAGCTGAGACCAGAAGCCAAGCTAGACTTCCAGTATGGTACTCTCCTTGCAATTTCCAGCAAACACTCTTGCAGTGTGTGTGTGTGTGTGTGTGTGTGTGTGTGTGTGTGTGTGTACTAGCCATGGGGGTGTTTAATAAAATAAAGCAAGCTCCAGTGACTATGGTGAAAATGAGCACTTTGTACCACGGCTTAATATAACATCTACCTAAATGCAATTTATCTAACTGGGATTCCTGAAGCCAGAATGCTAGGGCAGAGTTCTGAGCTATGTGGTGTCCATGACAATCACAGGAGCCTGAGTGATGGGAGATCACAGAATATGCGAAATGGACCCTCTCCCCTTACTCCTCTTTTTCTACGTGTTGTATGTGCACGTGGGTTTACTACCTGGTAATAATCTTTTTTTTAATAGTTCTGAGGATTGAACCCAGGGACTTCACATTGAAACTACATACCCAAGCCTTTTAAAATTTTGAGATAGAGGCTCACTAAGTCACCCAGAATGGGCTTGCACTTGTGATGCTCCTGCCTCGGTCTCCTAGAGTGCTGGGATTGCAGGCATGTGCCACCATGTCCCGCTTACTATTGATGACAATCTTTAAACACTGGCAGATATCACGCTTTCCTAGCATAGACTCTGTACCAATCAGGGACTCCCAGTGCAAAGACAGACTTGCCCAAACCCAATCAGGGACTCCCAGTGCAAGATAGACTTGCCCAAACCCCACACTAGGAACAGACAGACTAGTGAGGCCATGAGGACACATAACAAAGGGGATATTTTCTGCCTGGAGATTTATAGAAGAGGCAATTTCTGGACTTCACCCTAAAGTATCGTTTGACAGATGGTGAAGGTTTAGCTAGAAAGTTTGTTGAGAATAGAAGAGGGAATAAGATTATTCAAGACAAGCAAGGAACTGATATTGTTTAATTTAGTTTAATTGTATGAATTTTGAAGTTGGACTGGGTAGAATAGTGTCATGATTAAAGATGAAAATGCTTTCAGGTTCTAGAAGACAAAACTAGGCCGAAGCCCTGACACCAGCATCGAGGCTACTGGCCTCTCACTGTAATGGATCTCACTCTTCAAAAAGCACCAGTGAACTACCTGGGCTCTGGGCACATTCAAATCGGTCCTCCTAGTCCTCACAACAGTGCTGTTCAGAGACACTTGGTGTTTACAGGTGATGAAACAGTGTCTGAGGAAATAAAACAAGATTCAGAGCTGGGATTCCCATTTGTGTCTTTTCCCCATTGCCCTGTGCCTTGCCTTCAGATAGAGTCTGGTGGACCACTAGTGTGGCTATGACAGAGGAGCTCTAAATAGGTAGTGCAGAGGTGAACTAAAGGCTTGTGGTTCCCAAACCAAGTCCTACAGCTCAGTGACCCTCAGACTCTAGTTTTAAAGATACTAAAGATACTCTCCAGTTGACTGAGGCTTCTATACCAAACTGTCAGCAGACTCATCCATACCAAGAATGTACTTCCCCACAATCCTTGGGCCAGCACAACTCTGCTCTACTGACAGAGACAGGCATTCAGGTAATGAGATGAGTAAAACAATAGACAGAACAAACTGTGAGAAAATACACTGTGAGCCCAGGTATTGAAAAAAAAAATGGAAACCATCATCCATGGCTCTACTGCAGACAGGTTGGTGTGGGCTCTGCCAAGCAGATGGCCTGGGCTGGCATCTCTATTTGGTCACTAGCCCTGGGGGAAGTGCTGGCCTCTCTAGGACTTAGTTTCTTCATCTGTAAGATAAGGATATTTGATTAGACAGCTGTGGGCCCTGACAGCTCACATTTTCTAAAAATTTCTCCATTACTAAATTATTCTAGTCATCTACCCAAATGGGCTGGCTAAATTCCTGTTAATCCAAGGTCTCTCCTGACAAAATTTTGCATCTGAGGTTGCTCTTGACAAAATATTTCATTTTAAGAGGATTTTCTCTCATTTTTTCCCTTTTTGATCAGTCCCTTCTCTGCAGTATGTTTTGGACACATGTCTTTCTAGGCTGGTTAGAAATACTCTGTATGCAATACCTCAGATGTCCCAAAGCTGTCAAAACAAAAATTCCTCAGCTCACTCATGTCTGCTGAATATGCTCTTTGAGGTTGAGGAGAGAAAAAATAAGCCTGCCCAAAGTTGTTAAAATCACAGCTTTGAATTCTGAACTGAAGTAAATCCAGCCAAGGAACTATCCTCTCCTCAGATATATCTCTTTCCTGAGACCGATTAATATGACTTCATAAATGAATGGGCAGATGGTAATGTCTCTACTCTTCACCAAGACAGAACTAAAGGGCTGGGTATCTCTAGGTTAGGAGCTGAGGAACTCAAGTCTGCTGCTATTTTGCTCCTGGACTTTTCAACAAATATTACAATTGGGGGTACATTCATTGAGAATATGACTGAGCACAATGCACTAGGCCAGTGGTGGCAAACCTAGGGCACGCATGCTGCAGCAGGCTCTTGCTAGCATTGAAAGCTGTAAAAGGTTCACCATCACTGCTCTACAGGAAGGATTATGGATGGATTATGGAAGGATTATGGATGATAAAGGAAAAATATGAATTCTCTGAACTCTACAAAAGTTTGCAGTTTATGAATGATTATGAAAGACCACAGAGAACTAAGACATGACATCAGAGGTACAAAGCGCCATGGAGAGATATATAAATTCCTCCATGAGAACATGGGAATAAAATGAGGTCCATAACCTCCCAGGCTGCTCTAATTTAGCAGATATAATGTGATCATTAGCTGCTGCATGTGAATGCTTGTTGTGTAGTATCTACAAAGAAGCTCCACTAAATCTGAAAGGCATATCATATCTTTGCTGAAAGTAAGCAAATCTTTCTAGTATATAGTGAAGGACCTGAGACCAGAGAGAGACTGCTTCCTCAGGACTGATTGGAGTATTTGGGGGAACTTCACACACATACAACAGAATCATACAACAAATATTAAAGAGACCCTTGCAGACGGATGCTTGAGCTCGTCTTAGACCTATGATAAAAGTAAAACAGGTTATGATGTCTAGAATAGGCAGAGGCAGTGTATTAGACTGTAGGTACTCATTGGATGAATGAAGGTAGTATAGATGGGTAGACAGATATATAAACTGACTGAGTGACAAAGTGACATCTAACATCTCCACTTTCCATTTGGGTAAATTAGACTCTTAGATGAGTGCTTTATCAGTTTACCTAGTTTATACTTCAACCGTAAAGGAGATGAACTGTAAACTAGGAAAGTAATTCAGCTGAAATAAACAAAAGGAAGGCCTCAGGTTTACAAAGATGGGCCATAACCAAGAGGACTCTTGTAGAATTTGGATGATTAGGAAATATTCCCTTGTACAATTTAGAATCATCTCAGAGTTCAAGAGAGATTGATACCAGCTGAGTGTTATCACTGTCAAAATTTTCCATTAACAAATTCCAAGGAGTAAGAAAGACCAGGGTAACCCAGGGTACTCAGATAAAGCTCTGTGGTGTGGGCAGGGACTCAGCTGGACTTTGCCAGACAGAGCTGGCAGGCTTTAGCAAGACAGATTAGGACAGGAAACATACACCTAGTGGGGACAAGGTGGAATAAAGAGGTGGGAGATATGACAGAAGGAAGAAAGAATATAAAACATAGAAAAGGTATAGTGGCACTTCTGGAACTCATCACTAGTTCATTCTGAGAGTGCAAGGAGTGCCAGACAAATAGTTTTGGGAGTAAAGGGTTGCAGGTCAGAGGTAATCAACAGTCACAAGTTCTAGCTCATGCAAACAGCTAGTACTAGAACAAAATTTTCACATCAAAATGTGTCAAGTACCAAATCTGGCAAGTTTCAAAGCCATTGAGTGTCAAGAGATTCAGCAGGCTGAGCAGAGACTCTTACGGTCTTGCTCCACTTCATCTCACCCAGCTTCAACATTGTTAATGGATGATTTTTTTCACCCAGAAAATTCTTTATTTTCTTGGCTTTTGCGGCTATACCGTCCTCTGATTCTCCTTTCTCTGTATCTATGGTTCATACTCCTTTACTTTTGTTTAATTCCTCTTAAATGCAAACATTTGGGATGGTCGTTAGGTCTTCACCCTCTGATCACCAGCTTCACCCTCACACTGGATGCTGAGGATTGCCCGCCCACTTCTCTCCTCAAAGCCAAGACCTGGATTCCAGCGTTCTACTGGCATCTTTACCTGGATATCCTGAAGGCATTTCAAATATGTTGTTTAGTGTGGATCTCACCACCTTTCCTCCCTCCTTCTACATGTTCTTGGTCATGACGTCTCCTGGACAAATGCTTTTCCTCATCTCTATTTCAGTTAATGGCATCTACATATTATTCAAGTTGGACTGTCTTGCATAGGCATTCGTGTCACGTTCTGTCTGCATCCAGGATCTCTTCCAGATTCTCCTCCTGCCCTTCCTTTTCCAACTTATGTTTCCTATGTTGGCCCATGTACATAACCAGAAACAGCTGGTTCTTCAACCTCATCCCTACTGCGTCTTACCAGACCTCCAAACCCTGTGTCACAGACTTTGACTTATTCCTGCATAGGCTTTTGTACATGCATCCTTTCTGCCCAGAATGCATGTGGAGATACAATTTCTTTATATTAAATGGCTTTATATATCTTCATTTTAAAGGTATATGATCAGGAGGAGTATTATGAACATGTCACCTTTAAGCTAATGGCATTTTATTGGATTTCTATGGACTGAGTTCATTCATTCCCAGCAGGTCAGTGGCCCTCAAGATAACAGATGGTCCCTTCCCCTGGGTCTTGTATGACTGCCAGCATTGCTGTTCCCTTTGAGACTAATCCTTTTTTAGTGAATGCATCCAGAGGCATTTTGCATACCAAGTTGTAGGTAAAAATACAGATGTGTGAACTAGAAAAGAACTTGATTCCTCAGCTCAGTGGAGCAGGGCTGGGAAGAGAACACAAAGGGAACTGGCCTGATATGGGTAACGGAGTTGGTAAGGAAGCTTTCAGCCCTGACAAGGGTCTACAAGGCAGCTGAGAGCTGCTCTTCCCTGGCACCAGGCTTCTGAGGGCTGGAATGGCTGATCAGGGCCAGCCACACTGAATATGTAATTTCACAAATGTGATCAAACTAACTTCCTGCCTGAGCTATGAAGGAAAATCCATAGGGGGCCAGAATGCCTTTTGTTTCCCATTTTTGACTGTGTAATGTTGACTTTTTAAAAAGAGGGATATTTAATTTATCCAGTCTTTTTAACCAAAGAAATTGTTACAGTAACAGAATGTGTGGTAATGGAGGCAGCAGGAGGGAAAGTAATTAAAAAGTCTTCATTTCCTTCCTCAAAGCACCACCCCCTACACTGGATGGGTCCCCATGGACGATAAAATAGACAAAATTTTAATAAAACTTTTATTCAAAGCCCAACAATAGCTTTGTTATGCTGGATAGTAGGAAGAATATCTTCTTTTCTAGGGTCCTGTGTTCTTTCTGGATATTGCAGGGACTGAAAGAATGAAGGTTTGTATTAGTTTCTTAGGACTGTCCTAAGAAAGGACCACAAATGAACACATTTATTTTCCATAGTTCTGGAGGCCCTAAGTTTGAGATCAAGATTTTGGCAAGGCCACATTACCTCTGAAGTGTGGGAGACAATCTGTTGTATGCCTTTCTTTCACTTCTACTGTTCCAAGCAACCTGGGTGTCCCTCACTCCGATGGCCACATGATATTTGCCCTACGTATGTCTGTGTCTTTCTCTTCTTAAACATATGGGATAAGGGCATTAATCCAGAAGGGCCTTAATCCAGAAGGGCCTCATTTTAACTTGATTGCATGTTCAAAGATTCTACTTCCAAATAAGGTCTCATTCACAGTTACATGGGGGCATTAGGACTTTAACATACCTTTTGGGAGACACAGTTCAATGCAACAGGGACAACAGTCTGAGGTGGAGAAAGAGGGATGGGAGAGTAACAAGAACACCTATGATGCAAGAGCCCTGCCCTCATATTTAGGAAGAAGTGAATTACCTAGCCTGCCCTGGATGGCTTCAACTCAGGGATGCTGAGCCTTTGTCCAACAGTCACCCAAGGTCTTAAATATCATGCTTATCATGAAGTCCAAATACCAGGTTACCCAGGAAGTGTGAATGTTCTCCAGGGAGAGGGGGTTCATCTTTGAAATAACTTTGTGATGTGATAGAAAAAGCACCCATCTTGGAGTCAGAAAACCTGGATTCACTCTTTTCTAAATGCTCATTTTCTATGTAGCTTGAGATTACATTGATAAACTGCTTTGACCCTCACTTGACATTTCTGTAAACATGGGCTATAAGGTAACTTCCACCCACTGTAATTATATAAAACAACTTAAATGTGAAAAATGCATGTGAAAGGTTTTCCTAAGTATCACAGTTTTAAAAAAAAGAAGAAGAAAATTCCCTTTTTCTGGTTCATCTGGGGGCAGAATCTTTTGGTCATTCTGTTTTAAATGTTCATTGGCTTTTCTTTATACCCAGAGTGGGCAAATTTGAATTAACATTGAGAAGGATACCATCTGTCTCTGTATCTCTAGAACTCAAGGTGATCAAAATCCCTTTTCACAATACCCAGTGGCCTCAATCTCTCTGCAGCTGGTGCTTACCTGATGGAACAGCTTTTATCTGGGTAAGTACTTAGAGCCTAATCCTTTAGCCAAGACCATAAATAAGTCTACAGGCATCAGCGTTAATAAAAGGAAAAACAAAAATGTCCTTCTTTAGATGTCTTCCCCTTTTCAAAGCCTTGGAGGAGAAACATGTAGCTTTCTGCTCACTGATGATGAAATTAGCCAGCTCTCATCATCCGAGACAGAAGCAAGAAAGAGCTGGGATCAGATACTGAATGCCACTGAAGAGAGTATATTTTACACAACATAAAAGGCCCCAACATAAATTAGAAGAAATATGGGGAGCTTTCAAAAAGGCGGGTCAAACTTCTTCCTCAAGCAGATAATTACAGGCTGGGGGTGAGTAAATCGTATTAGCCTCTCACCATTTCATCTCTTCTTATAAAACACTGGCAGGAAGAAAGGCACACTCAATTCAGAACAGACAGCTTGTCTGAGAGAGGACTGGCCCGCCACCTCCCATCATGACACCTGTGGTTGGAGTGGTGATGCCTACTCTCACTCTTCCCGCCTTCTGCCATCAGCACACAGGTAGACAGCCAGCCACACATGATGTTCCACTATGGACTTGCTGAGATTTGGCATCTTCTGTCTGAAGGACTATCCCTTTGGGCAGCAATTTTCAGTCAAATCTCTCTACCTATGTTTGAGGTCTTAAAATTAATGAAGTTGTTAACATTTCCTAAAATGGCTTTCCTGGCAGGTGAAAGGTACGGATTTATCACTCAGAAATCTGCTGGCCTCTTGGTTCATGACCATGTAGACTCAGTCCCTACAAATATCCTTAAGGGGATGAGAGTCTTGGCCTTAATTCTGCCTTCAACTTGCTCAGCAATGGGTCTCAGGGTGAATCCTTAATGTCTAGGCTTGCAGGTCAGCCCAGAGAGGCTACTTTTAATGGCAATAGGCCTTGCCGAATGCAGAAGTATTTCTCTGGCCAATAGACCCTGAGAGGTCAGGGCCAAGCTTTAGTCCTCTTTATGTTTGCATGGGCTCTCACATCAGGCATGGGGCCAGGCACGTAGGTGGTAGTGGTGGTGATGGTGAAGGATGATTGCAGGATCTTCCTAAGTCTCAGCTGAATTAAATGTGTCAGGAAAATGAAAAAGATCTGAAATTATCACTGTACTCCGTCAAGGAGCCCCCAATCAAGAAAACTCTTCCCTCCTTCATTAATTAGCATCAATAATGGCGCTGACTTTGTTGCCCTTGTCCTGCATTCTACGATACTGTCCCGATAGCTTGGGTCATCTCTATTAAGAAAAAAAAAATCATAAAGTTCTAGTCCACCAACACAGTTTGAATCATAAAAGACTATTCTTTTGCACCAACGTGGCATAGCACTCGGCTCTCAGTTTACAGATAGGGGAAGTGAAGCTCAAGAGAGGAAGTGGGTTTATGAAGGCCAAACAGTGGGTAGGTATGGGCTTAATAAGTTCCCATGGTTTTCTACCTTCAACCTGCAGTCTCTTCTCAAGATGCTCTACAGGGCCTACGTGTGTTACCCTCTGTGATATGCGGGAGGTAGACCGGCCTGCTTGGGAAAATCCACAATGTATAAATGTTTTCCTGTAGGGATACTGAATGACTTTGAGGGAAAACCAAAAGTGTTATCTGAAGACCTGTAGCATTACAAATCTGGTTACAAAGCATTAAGAATACAAAGACCAGATTTCAGTTATTTATAGATGCTTGCCCTTATCATAAGATAACAGTCAGTGTCTGGTTTAAACAAAATAAAGGAGTAATTCTTATCTGGAATCTCCTGAGAACCACTGATCTTTCTCTCTCTCTCTCTCTCTCTCTCTCTCTCTCTCTCTCTCTCTCTCTGGGGATGCTTAGGAATAGCTAGAAATATCCGAGTACAAAATATAATCCCAAACTGCCTTAGGGCTTTTGATGCATTTATTTTTTCAAGTTTGTAATGAAAGGTAACCAAGACTAACTGTTTTATAGATGAGGGACAGCAGGCTTCAGACTGGAGCTTTTCTACAGAAAGTGGAACATCTTTGTTAGGTGTATTTTAAAGGCTCAGGCCCAAGGAACTTAGTAGTAGGAATAGGTAAATATGCCCAGAAGGGGCTCCAGAGCTCAGTGGTGTGTGAGTTTATAAATTCTTAATTGAATATAGCCTGATGAGAAAAGTCCACCTCTGGAGGCTTCCTATATTTATTCACCATATATAAGTCTCCAGGAATATCTTCTATGTGATAAGGTGGGATTTAAATATAGCACAGTATCTGCCCTCTTGGGGTTCGCTCTGGAAGAGTTCAAGAGCAAGAAAAATGTTCAGTGTTTCCCTGTCAATGCATCACTAGCTCTGCTCCAAACCTGCGCTTTCTACTGCAGAGACCCATCTACTAAGAGCGATTAGGTTGAACACTAAGAATGACGAATTCTTTACCATGCACATATGGTTTCCTAAGGGCTCCTAAGACAAGAGTTAGCAGGTTGAGTACATGGTCCCCTCAGAGAAAAGGTGAATCTAAGAGAAGTCATCTGACTTTTTAGCTAGAGAACCCATTCTGCATGATCTTATTAAGCTAGGTTTCTAATCTGTGAAAGTGCAAATGACAGGAGATTAGGACAAAGCTGTCTGGGGAAGTAGGCATGACCTGTTAATTACAAAATCCCAGAACACATGCCCAGAACAGTTCCCAAAGTCCTGCATGTGGACTTCTCATGAGAACTTGAGCAGGTTTTCAATAGGAGGCCTAGACCAGACGCCAGCCTGAGGAGTGGGATCCCAGCACCGCCTCTCAGGACTTGCATGTAGAAGTTCTTGCAGATTCTCTCAGGATGTGAGTGGCATAAAAGGACACAGATGCTGAGAAGAGCTCACTGTTGTGGCTTTCCTCTCTCTCTGTCCTTCACCCTGTGTCCTCCAGCATGTACTTTTATCTTGCTTTCTCCTCTTTCACTGGGCCCAAGCTGCTCTGCAGAGCCAGGTTCTCCCTCACTCTTCACTTTTACCCATTCAAATAACTTTGTCACCCCTTTTAGCTTGTTTCATTCAGTTCTTTATTTGAAATGAGAAGAAACTAGAATCCAACTCCAGAAGGACACCCAAGTACCACAAAACCCGGTAACATTTGCTGAGCTCCTTTTAGAAAGACTACCTGATAACGTTCCTTGGTGAGCCAGCCAGGAGGAGACTAGGGAAGGCCCCACTGGAGCACATTTTTTTCCCTCTCTAAAATGTCTCAAAGGTTTAAAGCTTTTCTTTTTTTCCTTCTTTCCCTCACTCTCTCCCCTAGGCTAGGAATTCAGGGGGCTCTTCTCATAGTGTACAGAGAACTGTTCACTGCTTTGTGGGCTGTGGGGAATGGGGGAGGGGAATGAGATGAGTTTTGTTTTTCTTCCAGCCACAGTAGCTGTTTTTCTTTATTTCTTTCCCCTTTCTTTCTTGTGATAGGCTTTGTCATCCGCATGTTTTTCTGCTACTCTTTTCTTTGGAAATTAACCTGGTCTCTGCTTACCCTAGTTAAGTAAATGGCTTTTTTTTTCTCTCAATTTGTGTTTGGTGTCTTGCTAGGATAGGGCGCCCCACCTTGAGTGTTTCTTGCTCAATTCGTGTGATGCTGCGATTAGGTGAGATGCTAAGATTGAGGGTGCCCCACCCAGGGTGTGGATGGCACCAATAAATAGACTTAGATCCTGCATGGAACCATGCAGCTAGACTTGGGTTTATGTCTACTGCCATCTTTTTCTTTCACCTTTCTTTTGGTCCTGCCTGATCTGATGAGCTAAGCCTCTGAATCCGGAGAAAAAGAGGAAGGAAACTCTTCTCTTTTTAAATCACTTTAACTGGCACAGTGGCTCTTCCCTGCACGGAAGAGAAAAATGTGCCCATTTTAAAAGGAAATGCCTGAGGCTTCTGTGGGGCAGGGCAGCAGCCAAGAGGGCCTGTTCAAGCCAGGTTCAGTTGATTCTCACTTTCTGCCTGGCTTATGTCGCACCTAGGGCTATAGCTTCCAGGTTTGATTTTTTTCCTTGTTTTAAGTGCAGGTAATTTAAAACCTATGACCCAAGCAGAACAAATGATGACCTAAGCAGAACAAATAGTGTTTAAAATTTAATTAAACTCTTTCAAATAACTTTTTAATTCATTAAATTAAAGGTACACACTGTGAGTGTACGAAAGCAGAGCCATCCTCATTCTCAGCCTTTTTACTACTGGAGTAAATGTAAGAGAAAATTTTCCCACTGGCTCCATTCTGGTTAAATAGAATCATCAAGGGACTCAAAATACCAGCTAAGCCATCAAAGGGCTCAAAATACAGGTAGAACCATGAACGGGTTTGAAATAAAAGTTGCTGGGGGAACTTTGCTTGGGGAAGTTCTACCCTTACTTCATGGGAGTTATAGGACTAGGTAAGGCCAACAAATGGCCTGGCCCTTTTCTCCCTAGTGAGGTAATGGTTCCGGATATGAAGACAAAAGCCCTCCAAGGAGGCTTTCGGAAATGATGCCGGCATCACTCTAAGGTTCAGTCAGAGACGTCTGTCTAGTCTGTTAGTGTCTCACAAAGGATGCTTTGTCTCCTCCTTCTGCATGGGATTCCATCTTAAGGAATCAAGACCTAGTTGTTTTCTCCTCTCTTTTTTTTTTTTTTTTTTTTTTTCCGGTACCGGGAACCGAACTCACGACCTTGCGCTTGCCAGGCAGGCGCTTTTGCCGCTGAGCTAAATCCCCAGCCCTGTTTTCTCCTCTCTATAGGCCTCAATTCAAGCCAACCAGAAACCTCTTGGACCTCGCCACTAGGAGGGTTTCACTGACTTTGCCACTAGATCATATTCTTGATGAGTGGAAAAGGTTTGATCTTGACAATCCAAAACAGAAACAACTTCTCTACTGTGGCAACATGGTTTGGGTTCAGGACAAACTGGGAGGTGGCAAGAGGTGAGTATAGGATGGTACTCTAAACTATTAGATTATTCTCTAGTTATAGCATTTCTAATTAAAAATTAATTAAAACACTAAAACATACAAGGTGGAGTGAAATGTCTTATGTATAGGCTTTTGTGACTCTTTAACGTGGGGAAACACTCAAAAACTAAGAGGAAGGCCCTGTCCTAGAACACCCACTTATCTCTCAGGGGATCTGGGTCTCTCTGATCTGTTTGATGATACTGAGAGGTCGCTTCTACCTCCTCCTTATAGTCTCCGGGCCAGTAAATCAGGCCCCTTTCTCAGATACAGATGTACAAGTGGCTAGGAACTATGCAAACGGACAATGTTCTTTAAAAGGGAAAGAAACCAGCCTGCAAAGGCCATTTCCCCTTCAACAGAACCAGACTGTAATACTAGTGGGGGAGTAAGAATGATGCCCGATGTGCTACCTGCTCTTACCAGGAGATTAAGAGGTTGGTTGAGTTTTTCATAAATTTAATAATACAGATCCATCCTCTAGGGAGGGAGAAGCACTAAAGGGACATCATTTCATCTGTCAGTCAGCCCCAAATATTCAGCATAAGCTACAAAAACTTTCCCTCCCTTATATTGTATTCAGGCTACCTGTCCCAGGGTGGGTGTAGCACTGACACCCATAATCCCAGCATTGGGTTATGAGTTAATCACAAAGTCTAGAAGCCCACCCCATGACTTCATAAGGCTTTGAGAGGACATCGAGACAAGGGAGGGGAAGAGGCTGGCTTCTCTTGTTGCTTTGCTGTCTTCCACCCCTGTGTCATGCCACCCTGCTTTGGACTAAAGTCCAAAGTCCAGCTGACTATGGACTAAAACCTCCACAAACTATGAGCTAAATAAACTTTTCCTTCCTTAGCTTTGTCAACCCTCTCAAGCAAGTTGCAGTCATACACCATAAAGGGCACCAAAGAGATGTCTGAATTCAACTTGGGAAATCAAAAGGCTGATAGGAAAGCAAAAACGGCTGCCTTAAAGCCCCTTAAGATGCTAGCCTTATTCCCAATTCCTGAAAAAACATTAAAACCAGTTTATACTCCCCAAGAAATGGCCTCAGGACAAAGGGGAATTAAAAAAAGACTTAGGTGGTATTTATAAAACAAACTAGTCCTTCCCCAAAGGATGCAGTGGAAGGCTATAAAAACATTTCATGACTCTTTCCATATGGGAAGAGATGCTACATTGGAAATAGTCATTTGAGTTTTCACAGCCTAGGACCAGTGGCAACCACCCAACAAGTCTGCAAAGCTCTCTGTGCCTATGACAACCCCAAAAAGCCCAAACCACTCTTTTATTATACAGAAGAGAGGGACACACCCCGGGGTAGACTGGCAATTAGACTCTACACATATGCCACCATGTGAAGGAATTAAACAAACATTGGTACTGATTGACACCTTTATAGGCTAGATCAAAGCCCTTCCTATCCATTCAGAAAAGGCAACAGAGGTAGTCAGGGTGATTCTTAAGGAAATCATCCCTAAATTAGGTCTACCCCAGCCTCTCCAGAGTGACAATGGACCTCATTTTACCTGTCAAATAACTGAGGGAGTGGCAGAGACTTTAGGAATAAAGTATCACCTCTATTCTATGTGGCAGCTTCAATCTTCTGGACAGGTAGAGGTAGCCAACCCAGACCCTAAAGTGAGCTCTAGTAGAACTTTGCCAAGAGACACCTGAGTCTTGCTCCAGTTGCTGCCAATAGCACTCATGAGGGTTCATAATATGCCGAAAACTGGGTTATGTCTGAGCCCATTTGAGATATTATATGGGAGGTCATTGCTATCTTCTGATATGACAGTAGACCCAGAGACCATGAGACTTTTACAATATCTCATTAATCTAGGCCAAGTACGACAGGCTATCCAAATGTATGGTAAGAGAGTCCTACGGTGAACTGTCCCTCCTGGAGACCAAAAGCTTGTAAAAAGGTGGAGAGAGGGGACACTCACTGACCAATTAAAGCCAAAAGGGAAAGGTCCCTTCTCAGTGATTCTTGCCACACCCACTGCAGTGAAGGTGGCCATGATAAATAATTAGATTTATCTTTCTAGAATAAAGTCAGTCCCACCTGATCTATCTGATGAACAAGATCACCCAAAAGGAGAAAGATACTCCTGTGAGCCTCTGGAATATCTGAGATTTCTCTTCAAAAAGCAAGCCTGTTGTGCAGCTACAGGAAGTGTAGAAATCTGACCTGGTCCTATTAGTGAAGTGTCTTTCTCCTGTTAAAGAGGCAGTTCGGCTGGCAACTCAGCAGCATAGTGCCTGTCTGGTAAGCATGAGGTCATGAGTTCAATTCCCGGTACCAAAAAAATAAAAAATAATAAAGAGGAAGCCTAATGGTCACTGAGTTTTTCACATTGTTTTGTGACAGGTTTTACTTCCTTCAGCCCAGTCAGTGAGCCACAGCACCCCAAATTCATTGAAGAGTACATAATCACCAGTAGGTAAGATCTGCAGCATCTTCTAGCTCAAAGAAGCTATAGAAGACAGAAACCTCTATTCCTTCAGCACCTAATAAAGACTTAGGGGACATGTGTCTCTCAGGGGAAAATGAGACAGGAAATTAGAGCATGGCAAAGCTGGGGAAGTACCCATGACTTTTAGAAAGGGGCTACCCAGTAACAGATTTGTATTTCTGAGGCTGTTGCAGGATCAAATGAGTTGAAATATTATCAAACAACATGCTTAGACAACTTTGAGGTGCTACTCAAATGTAAGGGAATCCTTGGAGGGGGCCTGGAACACCTGTGGCCCTCATAATGACAGTGCCTTCTTAAGAAGTAAAGGTCTTTAGAAATGCTATGAGTTAGGATTTTATATCCAGACAGCTACAATCAAAATGCAAATAAGCATTGCATCTAATAATTAGTAATGGAATTCCAGTATGATCATGCACAATACAGGCTGGAGAGATGGGATTTAGCAACAACAAAGCCTTTGGCTTCCTTTAGTGTATAGAACACAACTGGAATGGTCTAGTGGGGTTGGGTACCACTGGGAGACAGAGGACGCAGAAAGATTTCTTTCCATATGAGGGTCTGAAAGATCCCTGTGGAGCCATGAGTCACAAACTGAAGCTCCTGGCTTCCTTAATTATGAGTTAGTGATGGTGCATCACAAATAACTACCAAAAATATACTTACCATACCGGCTGCGATGAGACAGGAAAGGGAAGGAATCTTTCATTATCCAGGTCAGATTCCACAAAAAATAATCAGGAGGAGTAGGCATGTTTGTTGGTAGCTCCAAGGTGCTATGACCTGGACATAAAAAAAAGAGAAAGAATACTGATCTATGTGCTTAGAATGGGTCTTGTAGCTGTCATGCAATATCAGTCATAAAAATAGTTCTTGAGGGACTTTCATGACATTCACTGGAAAGATGAGGAAAAAAGTGCTGATATTTGAGAATTAGCTCTGTTTAACAGGTAGATATGTAGCAAAATTGAGCAAGAGGAAGAGAGAGGGAGGGAACTGGAGTTTCTTCTGCACCTTCCACAGTTCAGGAACAGTGCTGGGCTCTTTACTCATTCACCTAATGCCCACTGATAGTCACAGTGATTCTCTAAGATGGGAATTGCCATCTCACTTTACAACTGCAAGAACTGAGACTCACAGGGTCAGTGATAGGGTTCAAACTGAGCCCAGGGCTGCCTAGTACCAAAAGGCTATGTTCTACTATGAGTGGGTTTAGTTGTCATTCCAGTAGTAGCCACTTAGAATCACTTTGTGAACAAGAGGAAGAACATAAAGAAAAAAAGGTAGCAAAAGTAGCAGAAATATTTTCCCACTGTACTGGCCTCTAGCTTCTTCTGCATACCCTGCAATACCAGCAATGCAGTGTCGTATTCTCAGCCTCCAGATTCTTTTTAGCATCAACTCCACCTATGTACTTTAGGAAAAGCTCTGCCTGGGTTCCCATGGTAGCCTTTCATTTCCAGACCACTCCACTATTTCTATAAATGCTGCACTTTGGTAAAGCTGACCACAGGACCATGTGTCCCTGTAATTGGAAGAGGATGAGAATTCTTAAAAGGAAAAAACTCTGCCTTCCATTGATCTGAATTGGAAATGCTGACTCCTGGGTACCTAGAAAAGAGTTTTTTTGACATCCAACCTATAGAGATAAGAACTGAATTAGGCAGATCCAGATACACCTTCTTGCAATGTTTTTACAAAATGACTCAGAGGAAATGCACTGAAAAGGCTCAAGAGTTACACTGGGAGCTGCAGAGAGAAGCTATCTCATTTCATTCTCACATCAGCTCTTTCCATAGGTGGACAATGGGGCTCAAAGAAATGAACCCAAGGTTGTGTAAGTTTTCTTGGGGAGGGCTAAGTGTATTAGACTTTAAAAAATGATTAATAGTATTATGCATATATGCAGCAGGCATTCTGCTAAGTACTTTAAATATAGTATTTCCTTTACTTCTTGTAAGAAACACTATTACTGTCCTCATTTTGCAGCTGAGGAAACTAGGGCTTAATCAGATGAGATAATTTGATTGAGGCCAGACAACCAGGAAAGGGGGATCAAACAGAGAATCAACAGACCAGATCAGCTGATAGAAAAGCCCATGCTCCCTCCACCACCCAACGTGGACCTCTACAAACTAGTGCAAGATGGTCCATGTTTCTCTAGAACACCTGCCAGCCCCCACCATGGGCAATGGTTAAGGTTGACAACCACACCTCTACAATGATTCTCATGTAAATAAAAGCTGGCATGTCTAGGTCTGAGTCACCAGTTTAGCTCAAATTTCAAGTAATATTGAAGCAACAGGAAGACTAAGCTTGAGCTATATTTCCCTGTTTGCAACTGATGTAATTGTTCTTAACCATTAGATCTGGAAATAGTAGTTCCTTCTTCCTGGATGTCAAGAATCAAGTCAATGGGGCTAGGCTTCAGGAAGTACTAATGACTCTGAGTGGGCACAGAATGGAAGATGATTTTTACATGAATGAGGGCTAGGTAATATATTCAGAGGAAAAAAATCTGAAGACATTTAAAACAGACCTGTATGTAAGAGTTAGTCATAAACTGACAAAGACAGACAGATATAACTGTGGATCAACCCTACAGACATATTTTTTTATTTGTTTTTTTGGTACCAGGAATCAAACTCAGGACTTTGCACTTGCCAGGCAGGTGCTTATGCCACTGAGCTATATCCCTGGCCCTACAGACATATCTTAAAGCAATTTATGGTCCATCAAAATGCCAGCAAATTGTTGGGCATCCCTGGAGTTAAATATAGGCTCAGAAAGCAGGAAGTTTTATGCTGCGTTGGCACAAAATCCCAGAATTCTGGGATCAAAGAGGCCTCAATCTAGTCCCCAGGGAGGGTAGAGAGATTACAAAGCTGGGTGAGGCTGGGGGAACTAATGGAAAGGTCAACCAAAAAAATGGACTTCCCTACCTAAAAAGTTAAAGACCAGGAAAAACACAGCCTAAATGATGAAGTTGTTTGCCAAAACTGGACACAATTGTGACAAAATGGGTGCTAGGCAAAGTTCATTGGCACACAACTATCTTGAGTAGAGTGAATCTTGGGCCCTGTTGAGCCCTTGAATAGATGAAAGGTAAGGGGTCAGGGATAAGATCAAGGGTTTGCTGGTACCCAAGTGAGGCATACTAGTGATGGCTTAAAGGAACATACCTGGGCTGAAGGCATTAGTCACTGGCTACTGGCAAGACTTTGATTGTCATTCTGGCGATTTTATGAGTCTCCAGTATATGTTTTTTGGCCCCTTTGTCAAGGATCAGAGAGCTGAATTGCCTGGAGTTGTTTATATATCCTTTGTTCCAGTGATAGTGAACCTTTTAGAGACCAAATGCCCAGACTTCCACCCAAAGGTACTTATTTATTGCAAAGTGCCAAGACAGCAACTACACTTGAATACTGAGATTTTAGTTTCATAAAAGGAACTGATATCTTATGCTTGGCTTGAAACAACTTGGTTCTTGTGCTGACAGAGAGGGCTCTGTGTGCCCTCTAGGGCACACATGCCATAGATTTACCACTGCTATTCTGTTCCACTGATCCACATGTCTGCTTTGGTGCCAGTACCATGCTGTTTTTAATCACCGCAGGTTTGTAATATAATTTGAAATCTAGGCAGAGGACTAACATCTAGAATGTATAGAAAGCAATCAAAAAACGGGCAACTGAAATGGACACTTCTCAGAAGAAGAGATACAAATCAGCCATAAATATTTGGAAAAATGTTCAACATTCTAGTCATTAGAGAAATGCCAATTAAAACAACACTGAGATTCCATCTTACTCCAGTAAGAATGGTTATCATCAAGAAATCATATAATAACAAATTCTGGAGAGGCTAATGGAGAAAAGGAGCCCTTCTATATTGTTGTAGATGTAATCTAGTGCAGCACTATAGAAATCAGTATGGATAGTTCTAAAATAACTAAATATAGAAATTCCATTTGACCCAGATATTCTCCTTCTGGATGCCTTTCCCAAAGAGTTACAGATATCATATTACAGGGATGCATACACACCCATGTTTATAGCACCACAGTTCATAACAGCTAAACCTTGGAAGTGGCCTATATGTCCATCAATAGATAAATGGATAAAGAAATTGTGGTATAGGTGTACAATGGAATATTTCTCTGCCATAAAGAAGGATAAACTTGAGTCATTTGCTGGAAAATGGATGTGCCTTGAGACCATTATGTTAAGATAAATCAGATATACAAGCTGAAATACTGCATGGTTTCTCTTACCCAAGAAGCCCAAAATACGAGCTAACAAGCAAAATAAAAGACAGATAACAGGAAACAGAGAGATACATCTTTTACAAAGGGGGAGGAGACCAAGAAATGGAGAAAGGACAAAGAGGGGTGGACAAGGGGGTGAAAATAGAATTAAGATGTGTTATGTAACGTGTGCCAATGCTCCGCAAGGGATGTAATCATTTTGTACTGATGACTGATAAAAAATAAAAATGTTACAAGTACAATAAAGTCAAGATTGTCCCCACTATTCCAAGACAAGGTCACCGGTGGTCCCAGACTGCAAATACAGCAAGCGAGTCTCTTTTCTGATTGTACCAATCATCTTAGCAACATCTGACCCCTCAGGCCCCATGCTACTTCTTGGATGCCTCATGTGTTGGTTTCTGCGCGGCCTTTGGCTGCCTCCTTCTTCGTGGGTAGGTCTTCTTCCCTCATATTTACCAGAAACTCGTTTTCCAGACTGGGCAAAAGGAAAATCTCCACTTTCCGGTAGTGCTTGCCTAGGAAATTTCATGGCTGAATATTGTATTTCTTCACAGTGGTTCTGGCAAGTTGATGCTGATCAATGACCATAAAGTTCAGGTGAACCGGACACCAGACCTTTACTGCACCTAACTGAAGACCCTTTGCTAACAAGTGAAGGAAACGGCTTGTTCTAATCAGGTCTGCACAGATCTATGCATTCATTCTGCTCTGAATTAGCGGGACTACCATGTAACTCTTCGTAAGGTTTTAAAACTTTGACTTCTCCCTCAGTGAAATTTTCCTTGCCTGACATGTAAATAAGCTCAACGTTTTTTCTTTTAGATAACTGCGCAGGATCTTTGCTTTATTATTGAACAAGTATTAAGTTTGAAAAATTGGGCTTTTTCTCCTTCTAAACTCACTCCCAAAATGACCTCATCTAGTTTCATAGCTTTAAATACCATCTATATACTAGCACTACTAAGTTTATATCTACAGGCTGAATCTCTCCCCTGAACAGCAGAATATAGATCTAACTGCCAGCTCAAAAATCCCTGTTTTATTGCCTGAGGAGCATCTCAGACATAACATGGCAAAGCCAAACACGTGAATACCCTTCACATAAACCACACTTCAGAAATCAATCCCAATACTCTCCTGGTTACTTGGGCCAAAACTCAAGGAGTCCTTGCCTTCTTTTTCTCACACTCCACATCAATTCATCAGCACATTTTGACAGCCCTACTTGAATTGTATCTCTTCTTATCCTTTCCCCCATCATTTATCTCCTTGACTACTGCTATAAACCCCCAACTAGTTTCCATGCATTACTTAGATTGACACAGTGGCCTTGAAATAGCTTTCAAATTTCGTACCATGGCCTCACCCTCAAATGCTCTACATGATCTGGTCCCTGGTTTTCTCTCTGAATTATTTCCTAGCATTTTTCCTTGTTCGTAGAGCTCAACTGCATAGGCCTCTTGGCCATTTCTCATTGCCATCTCAGGGCTTTTGCACTGACAGTGCTCGCAACCTAGAAAGTGCCTTCACCTCAGATGCATGCGGTCACCCCTTCTCTCTCTCCAGATCTCTGCCCTTGTATTATTTGCTCAGAAAAAATTTCCCTGATCATCCCACAGAAATAGCACCCATTGTAAGCTTCTATCTGTCCACTTGCCCTGCAGTCTATTACTTCTTATGTAAAGATACTATGTATATTCATTTTCTTATTTTATACTTCTTGTAGTAGTCACTACCCCTGTCTGGCACATAGTAGGCCCTTAATAAATATTTTACAAATGAATGAAACCAGAGCCCTAGAGAAAGTAACACTGGCATTTACTGGCTCTTTAATTTCAAGCTAATCACGTAAGCTGAAAAACTTCAAATTTCTGAAAATGATGATGTTTAAGAATAATGCATACTCTAAAAACTCCTAGCAACGTATGTACATCATATACTCTTTAAATAATAGGCATAATATTCTAAAAATGTTATGCTTCTGTCTTTATTCTAGAATCCAAAATGGAGTCTTGATCCCTTTCATATACCCAGGGGATCTTTTGTCAATAAATAAAATATCCAGAATCAAAAAGGCTCGCAAAGAGCTACTTCTCCATTATTCACTAGTTAACTGCTGACTTTGCCAACTGTCCACCATCTACCCAACTTTCAGCCAGTTGGCAAAATGTCCATGTTCAATTTTTATTTTTACATGTATCATTGTGTGTTTATTTACTCTTAAGCCAATATACATAAGGTAGTGAATAAATCATATTTGTGTCTGTGTTAGTAATAAAGACCAATGCAAACATGAATGTCCTGGGTTCACTATCGAGCATTTTTTATAAACCTAGATGTAGCAAATGATTCTGTTGCAAACACTCCTTGGAACTCTCCCTACCTTCCCATGTACACATTTTTCTTATTTATTTGCCTTCCAACAATAAGACAATCAGTGACAGCATGCCAGCCTCCCTTATTTGAAAACACACTTAATAATGCGCTATTTTACAATAATTTTGTGTTACATAAAGCAAAGCTTAATGTGGCCAAATAAATAGCTGTCCAGATGTCAAACAGTGGTAACCAGGCACAGCCCTTCAAGGACCAAAGGGCAGGGATTGTTATGGGGCTGGAAGCCTAAGGGAAATGGTTTGAGCACTCGCCAAGCTAATCTCACACCTGTTCACCAAAGGAACATTTTCAGTGAATTTGCATTAGTATTAGAGTTAACGGGAATGTTGGAGTTGCAACAGGCAGTTAACTTTGTCTAAAAAACAAGATATGTGATTTCAAAGAGAAAAAAAAGGAAGCGTTAACAGATGTGTCCTTTGTCCTAAGGACACAGACCTCCTCACACCTTCTCTAGGCTAGAAAATGAGGGTGTTCAACTAGCTGTTTGCTAAGATCCCCTCGTACACATTCAGTTTTCCATCATTTGCTTTCACATTTCTTCCACCTGGCTCATTCAGAGAAGAGCTGTTAGTGTCAAGGGCAGAATTTGAATGGCATTGCACAGCCCCTCTCCATCTCACCTTTTTCTAAGCCCCACACCCATCTTGCTAGGAATGTTTGTGCCCTTTTTTGGTAAGCTCAAATCCTAAAGCAAAAATTATTCTCTCACCATATTCTCTGATACCACTGAGTCATGGTGTGAATACATGTTTCCTGCCCTCTCCCCAGCCCTAACAGGTCCTGTGTTTAACTGCTGAGTTCATGCCAAGGTAAGTTATGTCTGTCAGCCAATGAAGGTAACCACCCCTTCCTAAGGCACAGCATTAAGGAATACTGGTGGCAATACAAGGTCATACTCTCTTCCTCTGGGGCACTGGTTACTTGGAAGATATACTGGAGACACACCAAGAAGGGAATCACGAAGAATTTGCCCAGAAATGACTAAAGCATGTAAATTGGAAGCCCTGATATTTGTTCATTATTTATTTTTTCAGCCTTTATCTCCCATTCAGAATTCTTTCACATTCTAGGGTCTCCATTACATGTCTGTCTCCAAAGTTCTGCCCAAGCCAATCTCTGCTTAGAATATCCTTCCTGTTTTGTTTGCCTAAATTCTACTTTTTCTTTAAGGATCAACCCAAATCCCTCCTCCTGAAGGTCCCCATCTTTTCTGAGCCCATCAAAGCATTTGCATTAGGATCTAGGCTGTGCGAAACAAAATGTAAACTGGACCCTCTGTCTCCTTAACCACTTATGGCTTATTACCTCTTTGGACAGTGGCATGTAGGCCACTCATCAATCATGTTCATACTACACTGGCTATTCCTGACAATGCATTATAATTGTATATTAACTTCATTACAAATCTCAAGCTTCAGGTCAACTCTTTATGCTGATTTTCTTTTCCCCTCACTGGCTTAGAAAAAATTAGGGAAAACTTTCATGGAGGCTGTTGTTTGGTTTCATGTAGCAAGGCCAGACAAGAGGCAGAGAACTATTACATCAGTAGAGATACCATGTCTACACAGGCCACACGTGATTCACAATTCATGGAGAGTCACCTAAAGAAGGCAATGTGACATTTAGTGCCTCCCCTTCAAAATTAATCTCTCTCTTTGGAAAGTCCCAAGTCACTATCTTTTGACCCACTAGAGGTGGTCTCAGTTCCAAGCTGCTCGTGACTCATTTGTGTACCCTGTAATTTCTTTTCTCCCCCTGAATTCCTGCTCCCACTGTGCTTGGTCACTTGCCCTACACTCCCTAACCAGGATAGATTCACTGGCTTTCAGTAGGGCCTGCTTCTTAACACATACCCTACCTCTGTCCTTGCAAAGCCTGAGTGCTTCCATTAGCAGGGCAACATGATTATCTGTTCTGGGTCCAACTCTGTGGCTTGCTTGTACACTACTTTTTATGAAATTTACTCCACTGTGATCTCAAACCTATTTTTTCCCCCCAAAATATGTTGACTAGAATAATAATCAAAAGAAAGACTTTGAACTGCCACTGGGCCTTTCATGTTGTGATCTCAGAGAGCTTTACTGGGCACTAAATAATTAATGTACTGAAAGCGACACAAAAAGAGGCCAGCCTGAAAAATCAAGTCCATCAACAACAGACCTTTCTCCTTTGGAGGAAGAGTCCTTGTAGGGATAATCACCCACTGAGAGCCCAGCAGTCTCTGGGTATGTTGGACAAGAGGCTATCAACTGTCCAAGAACAACTGGCTCTTCTTTTGGCCTGATGTTTCAAGTTGGGAAGCGGCAGTTCCCACAGCAACCACTGTGATCATGCAGCAAGCACTGTGGGGAGGCCATGCTCGACTTACGAGAAGATGGGAGCTCCAACATGGAAGACTTACACATTTGCCAGGACTCAGGGCTCCCTTACGCCTTTCAGAGCTATTCACTCTTATGATCCTCACAAAGAGCCTTTTAGTTGACCTTTACAGATGAAGAGATTGAGGCTCAGAAAGCACAACTTCCCTACCCAAGGGCACAGAGCCAGTGAACATTGGGACAGAATGTACAATTGTAGTCCTTGGATATGTGGACTGAGTAGGAATCCCGCTCTGCAACACAATGCTGGAGATGGTGTTGATTTCCCTGGAGAGCAAGGACATTGAATTAAACACAGCAGAAAGAGACTGATCAGATCACAGATGCTTACTACATTCTCTTAACTGCAAATGACAGATCCCTTCAGGTCAACCAGGAAGCTGACCCAAAAACACACACCTTCAGTCAGCACAGCTGGTTGGCTCTCCAGGGCCTTAAGGTCAGCCAGCACCATTCCCATGGCAACCACCATAGGCCTGATGTTCCAAGCCCTTGAGATGGGTGCCTTGGCTGGTCCAGGTGAGGTATGTTTATGTTGAGGGGGGGAGGATGGAACAAATACTTTTTACTGACTTCCAGACTTCTCAGTCCTGTGTTATCTACATGCCACCCCTCTCATTTCAGGTCTATTCTCCAAGAGATAACAATTCTAAATGCCACATTATTCAGCCCAAAGACCTCTACTATGGCTGAACTCATTTCCAGAGACTGGAAACGCAGTGGTTTATCAGGCTGGTATGCTAGATAAAGACCTGGGTTCCTGGGAAAAATGATATTACTATATGACCTTGGGTAAGCTGTTTAACCTATTTGAAGCTTTGTTTCTCTGCATATAAAACAGAACTCTTCATGCTTTCCCATCCAACTTTACAGACGCTCAGAGAATTAATGAGACAGTATATGCTAAGCCCTTAGGCTCTTTTGAACAAAGGTACACCAGAAATCCTTGTGCAGTTACTAAGGCACATTGTCATGATGATACATTTTAAAACATTACTTAAATAAACTCAGCCTATATTAAAACAGATAGTACAATAGCCTCATTTGTTTGCCCTACTCTGACACTTCATCATCTTTTTGTTTCCATCCATCTTGCACTGTGAACAACCATAGCCAACATTACCCTTGACCCTATGCAGAAATACAGAGGGACAGACTTAGGAAGGGCTGTAAGGACTATTTATCTATGTCTCCCCATCACATATACAAGGAAGCTGAAATACAGGAAAGGACAATGCATTGCCAAAGGTCATCTCATTAGGAAAAATAATCGGAAATTTTATTTATTTCTCTATTCTCTGCCTCAGCCAGCTATAAGAGAGAGTAAAGAAAGCAGGAGGGGGAAGAAACAGGGAAACATGTATTTTTGGTTCTTAAAGCTTTAAATTGCTGAATTATACAATGCTCTGGGGTTAAGAAAGATGAAAAACAAAAAAGAACTAATACTTGGTGTATGCTTATATTAGGCTCACATTAGCCTCAGTCTGGACTTACACCAGGCCCCTACTTGGTGCTTTACACCCGCTGTCCCACATAAGTCCCACAATTTTTGGAATGGGTATGATTTCCATTCTTCAATGAGGAAATTGAGGCTTGTGGACCCTGAGCAATGTGTACGAGACCCGGGGCTAAAAAAGCTGGATCTAAGATTAATGAATTCACTCAGTAAGTATTTACTGAACATCTCCTTGGTGCCAAGCTCTTCCCCTGGCAGTTGGGATGCATCATACTTTTTTTTTGGTACTAGGTATCAAGCTCAGGACCTTGTGCTTGCCAGGCAGGCATTGTACCACTGAGCTATATCCCCAGCCCTGGGATGCATCATAGCAGACTCAAATGCCATCCTTTTATGGCTGAGGAGCTTAGAGTACAGAAAGGAGCCAACAGTCCTGACAACCACTTGCATCTTTGCAGTGTTTTATTAGTGATAAGTGGCACTAAAAAAATGTATTAAAGGAAGTATCTCACTCCATCACAAAAGCTAAGAGAGGATCCAAGAGAAACTGATGCAGGCATAAAGGCCGTATAGTAAGTTAAAGAGTTAGTTAGTTAAAGGGAGTGGGATAGGGTAGGAGGCCACAGAGGGCAGGGGTCTCTTCAAGCACAAGTCTGTCTCAAACCAAAGCACTTGCTTCCGATTCCACTCCAAGAAGTGCAAGATATTACGTAGGAACCCTGATGTACAGACTGACGAAAATACCACTGTCTGGTACAGAATTTCTTGGAGATAATATTTATTGTCCTTGAAAACAGGGACAATGAATAAAACACAGCCAAAAGAGATCAACCATATCAGATGCCTGAAGTATTCTCCTAAATGAAAATGGCAGATCCTCCTAGGTCAACCAGGAAAGTGATCTAGAACTGTTGCCTAGAATGGCTCTGACCCTTGACATGACTGATCTTTCTTTTCAGTCTTCCTTTCTGTTCTCTCATAACAGCCTATGAGCTGTGCTTCCTGTAGAAAGGGCCTGGAATTCTACCTTTCCTTTTGGTCTAAAATCGGAATTGCCTTCTGCAAAAGTGAGGCGCTGAAACTGCCCCTGGAATTGCTTTTGCAGCCATCTAGGTCATAACAATAAGCTCAGATTTGTACTCCACTAGCCAAGGCCTGAGCTGACAATATCAGAGAGAATCTGGAGGGACTTTAAAGACTATTTATCTTCATCTTCCCATCACATACACAAGGAAGATGAAACACAGGAAAGGACAATGCATTGCCAAAGGTCATCTCATTAGCAAAAAAGTCAGAAATCTTATTTATTTCTCCATTCTCTGCCTCAACCAACCATAAAAGGTAGTAAAGAAAGTAGGAGGGAAAAGAAATGGAGAGATATGTGGTTTTGCTCTTTAAAGCTTTAAATTGCTGCTTTATACATTGGGGTCAGGAAAAGAGAAAACTGAAAGAACCAATATTTGGTGTGTGCCATTCCCCCCTCATTTTATTTTGCTTTAAAGGTCAGGTGAAGTGAGGCAAAGGGGAAAAAGTGGACAAGGAAAAGAGTGAAAAGAAGAGAGAAGAAGATGAAGAAATACACAGTGAAGCAAGGAGACCAATATTAACAAATAGAGCTAAAACAGGGAAGAAAAAGTAGAGGAGAAGAGAAATTTTTCACTATTTGGAAGTTACCAAGAGAAAGTTATTCACAGTAGCACTGTAAAAAGGCCATAAAATACCTTGGGGAAAACATGAAAGTCACTCTGCTGCCACCATACAGATGAGCACCCTGGAATTAGCTGCCAGAGCAATGTCGAAAAGAGGAAATTCTATGACCCATATTTCTGCCCTCCTCCCTTTTTCCTCCTGGCTTCCACCCCTCCAAATGGCCTGCCTCTGAAAGTTGAGGCAGTAATTTGGAGCCAGCAAGTGTGAAGGAATGTCAGAGCCGCTATTTGCTCCGTGCAGCACGTCTTCTGTACATATTTAAGCAATATAATTTAAAATATATTTTCAGTTTCACTATAGAAAATATGCATAAAATCAGGAAGGTCTAAAGAAGAAAATAAATATCACTAATAGTGCTATCATCCAGAGGAATCTGTGTTAACATTTTATGGTACTTCATGACTTGGTTTTTACCCAATTAACATAGCATTTGTCTGGGAAGCCTGTCAGAAGAAGGTCAGGAAACAGTTGCTCACTACCTGTGGGATCCCTCTATCCTTTGAACCATCTAGGGGATTAATACCAGCCAGTTCACATCCTCGTGCACAAATGCTGAAACCTTGACAAATTGAGTTATTCTTGGCCTTGGGCAAGGACCTTTTTATTTACTTTCACTTTGCTAGAGCAAAATACCTAGCACCCATAAGTTAAAGGAGAAAGGGTTTATCTTATCTCATAGTTTATAGAGATTTCAGTCCATAGGCAGCTGGCTCCAAGGCAGAGCAGCATGACAGGGGGGCACAGCAGAGGAGAAAGAGTCCATGGAAGAGTAAAAAGGAACCCATAAGCCTTTCTTTCCCTTTTTATTCCATTCGGGCTCCAAGCCTATTGGTTGATACCACTCATATCCAGGGTAGTCTCCCTCAATTATCCACAACCAGAATTATGCTAAGCCAATCAGTGGACTAATATAGTTATCACACCCATAATCCAGTATCACACAACCAAAATCCACTCCCGAATGTCCTGCCTATGAGCCCATGAGGCTTTGAGGGGATATCTAGATACAAACCATAAGAACCTGCCATTGATACCAGCAAAGCCTTGGTGACAGCAAAGCTTTTAGCAGGAAGGATAAGTCTGTGTAGATTTGGGAGACAGCTGGAATGAAATGTCAGGTAGGCCAGGAGAAAGCAGATACTGGCTGGTGTATAAAATAAGCAGTGGAGTAAGCATCTTCTCTGATGAGTGCCTTGTAGAAGTCCTAAGAAGCAAAAACTACAGAGAATGTGCATGTCAGTGCTGGTCTCTAAATGGTAGGTACAGTGCCTTGGTTTTATGACTTGGAGGAGACAGAAAAGTGGAACTCCATCTCACTCTCATAAAGAGAGCCAATGAGGGTAAGCTAGAAACCAGTCCTACCTCTGTGGCCAGTGACATACTCCACAAATATGTGGAAACTCTTAAAGCCCCTTCATTCAAACCTTTGGGCCTCAGAAAAGTTTTATAAGAAAAAAAATCCAATTTAAAGAGAAAGAAACCAAATTCAGAGCACTAACCACTTAATCTGAATAATTCCCAGTCTTATTTAAAGATGATCACATACACACATAAAATGGTAATACTTGCATGTCCCACTGGGATAAAAGAAGAGGCTGCCCCCAGTTAGAGGGTACTGGATGCTAGTCACTTCTGGTCTAGCTCAGACTCCCAGAGTGGTGAGGGACCCAGTGGTTCAGTGTCTCTGCATTCTTGTTGCCCAGATGGAACATACACATCGCTTTAGCATGGTACCGGAGATGGAAGCTCTAGACCAAGGCATGTGACCACAGTTACATTCTGAGAAGTGACAGAGTGCACCATCATCCTGTGTCTTTCCCTGGGAAAATCTCCAAACAGCAATAGAGGTGCTTGCTCCAGAAGGTTCTGTGGGCTTACTCTGTGGACAAAGCTGGGAAAAGAACAGATGTGTCCAACATGCTTCACTCACACAAATCAGGTGACATGGGTGAGTAAAGGTCTTGAAATTAGATCTCATGGAGCTTCAGAAAGTTCCCACTTGACAATTATAACTGCTAAAAGATTTCATCAGAAAGATAAAATGTGATTCTTCTCTCTACTTTGGAAATTCAGAAAAAAATTTCACAAGATGGTTATTGAATGATCAAAAAATAATGATTATAAATGACTGAGTTAGCTGCTGGATGTAGCCTCATTGCTCTTTACAGAAGCATCTTATCAGACGTCTCAAGAGGATTACAGTCTCATCATGACGGATGACCTTTGCTGACCAAAATTCCTTGCAACCCTCCTTTTCTCCTTAGAAGGTGCCTTCTAAGGTTTGAGCATAAACTGAGAAATTGCTTTGAGCAGTGACACGAAAAGTAGCTCCCAAGATAATGGAGACTTTTTCTGAAAATGGCACTCTGTCTCCCTCAGACTTCCTAGGTCTTGCTGCCGTTGGAGATTCTGGCCAACACCAGGACATAATGGCTGCTGGCACCAGGGATAAAATAAACTGAACCTTCTAGCCTGCTGAATAAAAGATTATATTACATGCGAGGAGGTCACACTCAGGTAGTGTCTATATAATATTAAAGTTCTGGATGGAAAACTGGAATCTTTCCTTAAATGCTACCTATATCTCTAAATGCAAACCACAAATTTCCATTTTATCAGGACAATATCAATCCAGTCCAAGAGAGGCAGTCATGACTAAACAATAAAACTATTTGGTGCAGATGAATGAAATCGAGGCTACCCGTACAATACTACTTTATTGTCTATCACTGTGCATAAAGAGCACTCTTGACTTCTAGAAAGATTCTGTCAGTGACTTGCAAAAACGTAGTAGAAAAGCAAAGCCACTTCCCTGCTACTTGCTCACACTCAGCAGTGGGAGGAGAAAGAGGGTCCACACTGACGAGACCCAGCACACGCAGAGACCCTTGATATTTGTGCAGGATGCATCTGTAATTCCCACATTCATGAATATTATTGCAGAACATTGTTATTTTCATAAAATATATGAGCACAATAGGAAGAAAACAACAAGTCATTTGCCACCTAAGTGACTCATAATCACACCCGGCCTAATAGTATGACATTTTAAATTCTTATCTCAGCAATATGACAATTTATTACATATCATCTAATTTGTATTCAGTTGCAAATAGTAAAAACTATGACAGCTAAAACTGCCATTACAGCGAAGTTGCTTTAGTCAGAGGATAAAAGAGATACAAAAGTACCCTTCTGTCTACATTGAGGTTCTAGACTCTGAAACAGGCAGGAGAAAGCAAGAACTATTGGTGTATATTACAGAAGTTCTAGCCCTCGCTTCCTCGCAGCCCACACGTGGAGACCTGTATACACTTCCTGTGAAATTAGTGCCAATTATCTCTATAATCAGTTGAACTCATCCTTAGGGTGAAAAGACCTGAGGAATATGTATGATATGTATGAGGTGCTGATGGGTAGGGAATGGTATGTACTGAATGTTTATACCCTAACTCCTTCACATGTTGAAACCTAACTCCATTCATATGTGGACATTTGTCAGACTCCTCAGGAATGTTATTTGTGCCCCCCCTTTTTAGTAGTGGGAATCGAACTCAGGACTTTGCTCTTGCCAGGCAGGCATTGTGTTGCTGAGCTATATTCCAGGCTCATTTGTGCCCTTTTTAAAAGTTCTTATGATTACTTGAGCCCGCAAGACTTCTTGAATCTTCCACGATCTGATGACACAATGAGAAGCTACTACCAATGAGAAGCTACTACCAATGAGAAGCTACTACTACCAATGAGAAGCTACTACTACCAATGAGAAGCTACTACTAATCAAGATATGGGCCCTTACTAGACACTGAATCTGCAATAACTTGATTTTGGACTTATCAGCCTCCAGAATTGTAAGGAATAAATTTCTGTGTTTATAAGGTAACCAGAATACAGTAATTTTTTTTTTTTTTGTAGTAGGCAGGATAGACTAAGTTTGGAGAACTCTGAAAATAAAGGCATTGAGCTCCTGACCTTCAAAAAAGTATGTAAATGCAGTGAATATAAAACAAACAGAGAAGCACTAGAGTATGAAGGAGCCTGCCAGGAAGAGTAGGAAGGCAATTAGTGAGTAGTAGGAAATTTGCTTTCAGAGCAAATAACAGAACCTGACACCAAAGAGAAAGTCATATAATTGGCTAGTGAGGCTCCCACCCTGCCACTGAAGAGAGTAAACAGGCCCATGCTCCTGGAAGCCAAACAGGAATGATAGGCAAAATTAGGGAAGACACCACCTTACATCACCCCCAAGAGAAGGAAATGTCCACCAAGGCCTCTTGCAGCTTTGGACTGTCACGTTTATAGAACTAAATGGCAAAAGATGTAAGATTTATAAAGGGGGTTATAAACCAGTTGGAATCATACCTAACCTTAGAGTGGAGATCATGAGCTCAGACTTGAACTCGACTCATAGTCTACCACCTGCTGATACCTGTGTGACCTCGGGAAAACTAACTCCTCTGAGCTTTGCTTTCCTCATTTGTGACATAGAACAAGAATAGAACCAGTCTATATGTTTCCTGTGAAAATGTTTGAAAGAGTGCTTATGAGCCACTTGGCACAGTGCCTAGCATAGAGTAAATATTATCTATATTTCATAAAAATTATTTGTTATAATTATAATAAATAAAGAAAATTTTGGTCAAACTTTGGGCCTAGCCATTAAGTGACCTGTATTCCAAAAGTTCAGGGAAGAGTCAAGTGATCTCTTTGAGGGAAACGTGTACTCTGTAGGCAGTGGATGAAGATCTGAGATCCAGGTATACATGTGAGGATGACCAAGGCTGTCTAGGTAGTAACTGGAGGGGTTGAGGGGAATGTCTCAGAAAAATGGTAGCTGTGGGAGCTTGGGCCTGCTTAACCTGTGACCTGCAGTTCTAACATACTATTAGCCCATATCAGAGGGGCCAACAATACTGGCTTAAACTGGTTATGATGCATACAAAAGCTGGTAAACGTCAGGTAAGCCATTATTCTGGAAGTAAGTAAAGCATAAGTCAGGCTACCAAGGTGAGAACTTAGGCATGGAAAAGCAAGTTAGGGAACCAATTAGGGGACCTGGAGAGCAAGCAGGGGGACAGGGCACAGGAGCAACACTGCTTCCAAGTCTTAGCCTCATTTTAACCAGATGTGCGATATTCACTAATCTCTGATCTTTATATTTATCACCCACATTCAAGTGCGGAAAAAAGGTGCTGCAGACAATTTCCATCATCTACTGGGAGCTCTGAGCAATCCCAGAGACTTCAAATTCTTGCAGAGATAGAGATGGGAGATTAGCTAGTGTTTACAGATTTTTAAAAACTGAGAATGAAAAGACAGATTTCAGGGACCACAGATTTATAAGTTTAACACTGTTCTCTTGCAAAATTCTAAAGTACATAATTAATCTGGTGACATGGAAGCCCTCAGAAACATACACTGGCCATAAGATGATAAAATAAGTTCAGCAACATATGGTTTGACTAATACTTTTAATATTAAAAGAGCAACCTCTCCATCCCCCAAAGTAAAAACAAAACAAAACAAAGATCCCCATAAAATAAATAGATCCAGATATCTTTCTATTCCTTTCTCTCTCTCCTTCTCTTTCCTACGTGCACACACACTCACAGCTAATAAGTATTTGACAAAAGCTAAACTTTAAGGTTGGAAAGAAAAGTATATTAAAATATTAAAATGCTATTTTCACTTATTGCATTAGAAAATATTTAATAACATTTTAAAAATAATTTTAATAATTTAAATTAATATAAATTAAATGTCTTAAAATATTTTAAAACAATTATGTTCAACAATGACAAGGGGCAATGAGAGACAATTGCAGGGATTTCTGGTAAGAGTATAAATTATAAGTTTAATTTCATCATGAGTGCTTGTCAAATACAAATTCCTATACATATAGATCATTTTATTTATCACAACACTGTCATGAAAGAAGTGTTGATGTCCTCATTTTAGTTATGAAGAAATTAAGAGACTCAAGCATTTCAAATGCTTCAGAAATTCTGATTCTTACCTCTCACCTCAGGGAGGGAAGATGTGGGTGGGGAAGGGAAAGGATGAGACAACAGGTGAGAAGGCCTCATAGGTGATTCTGATTTGGATGTAACTATTTCCCTGTTTAGAATAACAACACTGCTCTGTACCATATATAATGATAGATCAAATAATGTTAGCAATACATACAGTCCTAAGAATGTTCATATTGAGGACTTTGATTCTCTTCTAATATTTTAAAGTTATAAAAGTGTGTGTGTGACAATTACAGTCTTCCTTATTACAGTAAACAGTTCTCAGTTAGAATCAACTTAAAACCTAGCAATAGATAAAATGACTAAGAAAATAATAATGGTAGCAATAACAATAATAATAGCTTTTATTGCATGTTTATTATGTGCCATACTCACAATTAAGCTTTACTTTAAATATCACATATATTCCTTATAGAACCCTTAAAAGCTAATATATTTAATCCCATTATACATATAGGGAAATTGAGCCACTGAAAAGTGAAGTAACTTGTCCAAGATGACAAGCTAACTATAGCAATATGAGAACTAGAGCCTGTGCAGAGCCTTCACCATTAACCATCAAAGTCTATATATTTAATTCATTTCCATGATGGAGTATTATGGAGCCATTAGAGATAATGTTTTCAAAGAGGTTTTGATAACATAGGAGAATGTTTACATTATGCAGTTAGAAAATTGCACATATAGTATGATCTCAGCATTGTGAATAATATACAAAGAAAATGTCTGGAAGGAAATACACCAATTAACAGTAATTGTCTTTGAATGATCTGGTTATGAGTCATTTATTTTCTTCTTAATACTTTCTGAATCTTTCTAACTTACTAAAATAAGCATGTGTCTTTTTTTTTTAATTCAGGGTGGAAAATTCAGGGTGGAAAAGAGTTGTGTTCATGGCAAATTACCCTTATTTCCATTTTGACAGTGTATTTTAAAATTTGACAAAGTAACATGTTTTAGTACATAAAGAAATGGAAACAAGGGAAGAAGTTTAACAAAAAGAATGCTTCAAATTGTTTATTAGTGGAACAATACAAATTGTACTAAGTAAATAAAAGAGGATGAAGATTAAGGCTGATACATTCTTGAGTTTTTATTTCCCTTACGTTAGCATCTAGGAAAATCCCTTATGTATGCTAACTTTTGGCAAATATTTGCAGAAGAGTAGTCTGGTCCTGTTCATTGTTTTCAAGTCAGTGACCAGACATGGAAGAAATGTTTATTAATTTTTAGCAATAATAACACAGAACACAGATTTGAAGTTTTGAAATTATCAAAGCCATATATAGGAGGATATTTTAATATTCATTAATGTTTCCAAAGTATCAACTGTTTATGTATCAAGTCTTAAAATGTTTTTTATCAATTGAATTACTAATTTTGATTCCAGAAACAACCCAGAGAAACTACTAGGAACGTGCATATAGATTCTTGCCATTTGTGAAGGAGTTTTAGAAGTCCTTTTCCAGGTCTTTACAAGGTTTTATTAAAAATACAGTGAATATTGCTGCTGAGCGCCATCCACCAGAAAGGCAGGTTCATAAAAAAATTACAGTGTGTCTTCATCCACCTTATGCGTTAGATCTGGCACTGTGTAACTTCTGACTCTTCCCTAAAGTCAAAATGACCATGAAAGGTGATTGTTTTGAATTGATTCAGGTCACTGGGGGAGCCATGATAGCAGAACTAAAGACAATCACGAAAAAGAACTTCAAGAACTCCTTCAGAAAGTGGCAAGAATGATGAAATAAGTGTGTTCAAAGTCAAGGAGAGCACTTTGAGGGAGATTAATGACAACTTTTTTAATGTTGTAATTGTGTTTTGAATTTAAATATTCACTTCTCTTTTGATCATATCTTGTACAGCAAAATGTTAAGGGTAGATATCTGTTGTGGTTTGTGTCTAGATGTCCCCCCAAAGCCTCACACAGCTATAACAAGCAGAATTTTCAGAAGCAGCTAAATCTAGAGTTTGTGATTGGTTCATTGTCTAGTGCTGGGATTGGGAGTGTGAGTGCTACACTCGCCCTAGGGCAGGTAGCCTGCATACAATATATTATGGTGGAAAAGAAGAAACTTGCTCCTCCTTTTTGCCCCTTTTTCAGCTCTTGTTGCTTTTATGTCTTCTGCCAACCCAGCCGCCTTGAACAACCCCTTAGCCATGCCACCCTGCCTTGAAGTCAGCTGATTACGGACTGGAACCTCCACAAACTATGAGTAAAATAAACTTTTCTTTTCTTAATTTTGGGCATCAGGTATTTTGTCCCAGAAATGAGAAAAAAGAAACTGAGGCAACATCCTTGCATAGTATAATTGTATTTTTCATTATGTTGTGATGAATGTGAATTACTTTTGAAAAACAAGCTTAAAAATATTCTATATGGAACTGAAGAATGTGCTTTTGGATATTGCAGTTGGTGTTGATTTTACATTTCATGTAAAAAATAAACAAACGGGGTCTGAATGTCTGATTGCCCCAAGCTCTATACAGCTAGCAAGGCAGCACAGCAGCTAAAAAGACGTTAATTCCAATGTTAACTTATACAACTGAAAGTGAAACCTCCAGACTACAGGTAGCAATGACTTCCTGGGCTCCACAGTGGGCAAAACACACTGATAATATTGTGTTCTGTTCTTACATTGTATTAGGAAAAGAACTGACAAGCCAAGGAGTCCAGAGCACAACAAACAGGTGGCAGAGACATCTGCCATGGATATGGTTTGCCCAGGAAAGGAGAGTCTACTGGAAAGCATTACCTCTACCCTCCTTTGCATCCTAGTGTCTGTTTTCACTTACATAATCCTTCCCAACTATCTACCACTAGGAAATATTCTGGGATGGTTCCCGGAATAATGCGGTACGGTTGTGTGAAAAGTAGAAAATAGTCTGTCCTGGGGTTAAGCCAAGGAGGAATAAAAAGGTCATGAGGAGGGTAATGAACTTAGGTAAGTGGGAGAAAGACAGGCACAAGAGCAAAAACACAAGTGTGGTGTGTCCGATACGGGGCCTGCAAGCCAGATCCTGGCATAGGATGGGTTGAGAAGTAGGGAGATCATTAGGAGAAGAAAAATGATAAGATGCCTTTGGCAGTAGTTTTTAATGTGTGTCAGGTCATGGAGAAGATTGTTTTGTATTATACTTATTCATATATTCAAGAAAGGCTATTCTGAGTACTTGCTCTAGGCCTTCACTGTTAGCCAGCTGCTGCGCCTGGTTATACCAATCCAAGAGCAACACCAAAGTGACCTGGCCCTCATGGAGGTTAGAGTCCAAGTCAATGGAAAGAGAACAGACAAATGAATTTTGGTGAAAAATAAATGACATGTTACAAATTTGCATGCTCTCTTTTCAGAAAAATCATGTTCATATTGTATGTATCATTACTTTGTATCATAAAATAGCTTTCTACATTTATGTCTGGATGGTGTAATTTAGCTTATGAGCAACTTTTATAATGTAGGCAGCCATCTATTGCGTTATTTTCACTCCAGAAGTGTGGGGTGGTGATAACACAGCTCATAAATCAATACCTGCTCATATTTAGAGAGCTTGCCTGCTTTTTAAAACAAAGAGACTTCTGAGGCATGTTTTGAGTATGTATACCTTAGGACTTTTCAGTGTGGAAAAAGCGTGTTAAATGAATCACTGAAATTTCAAACAAGGACTACCAGGGCAGACTCGTTTATCCTCTCTACAGATAGGGTCCATCAAAGAGTAGCCTCAAAGCTAAAACATGGAAGAAACACCATGAGCCATTTCCTCTCCTGGAAATATGAAACCTGACTCTGAAATTTTCATGAAAGTCAAACTGGAACCTCACTGAGAACATGCAAGGATGTTTGCTAATAATGAGTCAAACCCAAAAAATAGCAAAACAACAATTTATGTGATATAAAATTTCAAGGATGTACATGGTTATGTGGTTTATAAAGTTTGATAAACCTAGATTTACACTTCCAGCCTTCCACATACAAGTTATATGACTGAGGCAGATTAATACATTTGTCCCTCATTTTTCTCATCTGTTACAAAGTTTAATTAGCATGAAAATTTTGCCTCATATGATCAATGAAAGATTTTATGAGATTTTATGAATATCAAGCACGTAGCCATGATGGCTTAAGTGTGAGTTCATCTTCCCACATTAGCATCAAATAATTGGAGGTAAGCATGAGTTCTGACTCTGCGCCTGGAGATTCATAACACAGTAGTGAGGAGATGTATCATCTGAGCCAGGCACTAGGGATACAACTAGGAATGTAGGTAAGAGGCCAAAACTACCTTCTAGTACATGTAATGAAGTTTTAAAACGCATTCATAAAATCACTTTTACCATTTTTATTACATTCAATTCAAGTGAATGCCTACACTATACATATTCATTCTCTGCTTGAGTAGAACTTCAGAGCTATTGCATTTTGATATCAGGTCAGAGGCTGGCCTCCCATTTCAAGTCTCTCATTCTGATATAGGGTAGGTTCATTTGACCATTAAACTGTACACTGGTACAAAAAGTTCTATCAGCTTCATGAATTAACAAAACTGATTTTCATAGAGTAGGAGAGCAAATACTATTCAAAGGTAAAAGGAAGGAAGGAAGGAAAAAAGGAAAGAAGGAAGGTAAGGAGGAAGGAGGGAGGTGGGAGGAAGGACTGAAAGAGAGACAGAAAGAACAACCATCAGTCACATAAACAGACAAAGGGCAGTCAGACAGATAAGCTAATGTCCAACCAAGGGACAGTTAGACACAAAGAAATAAACAGATAGGTACTGTTATTCATCCTGTTCTTTATCGTTTGGCCATGTTAAAAGAAAATATTAGGTTCTAAATGTTAAAGAATAACATCAATATTACAAGTCAAAAAATGGATAACTCATATTAACATAAGTATATTTAATTTTTAAAAAAATTCCAAGAATCAGATATATTCAGAAAATGGAATACTATGTGGCACTAAAAATAAAGGAGATATCAAACCATGACAAGACATGGAAGAACCTTAAACATATATTACTAAATGTAAGAAGCCAATCTGAAAAGTATACATACTGAATGACTCCAACTGTATGACTTTCTAGAGAAGAGAAAACTATGAAGTCAGAAAATGACTAGTAATTTTCAGGGTTTGGGAATGAGAGGTAAGGGTGAACCATAAGGAATTTTTAGAGCACTGAAACTACTTTATATGATACTATTATGGCAGATGCATAGCGTTATAAATATGCCTAAATCCATAGAATATACAACACTAAAAAGTGAACCTTAATGTAAATTATAAACTTTGAGTGACAATGATATATCAATGTAGGTTCATCAGCTATCATAGTGTATCTTCTATTGTGGGTTGTTGGTAGTAAGAAAGGTTGTGCATGCCTGTGGGCAGAATGTAAACGGGAAATCTCTGTATTTTATGTTCACCTTTGCTATGAACTGCTCTTAAAAGTAATCTATTAAAAAAATAAGATAAAATAATAAATTTCTACTATCTGCATACTGAAGTTAATCAATCACCAAAAAAATAAAATAAATCTGAAAAAGAGGTCAGATCCACCCTGAGCTTTTAAGTCGAGCTGTTGGTTTTAAAAGTAACTAGCCCATGTTTTGCTGTGGCATCCATCTGTCAGTGGGAAGTTGACAGCTACGAAGTTCAATCTCTCTCTTGGGCTGAAAGAATCATTTATGATGGTTCTTCCAAGATAAGCCTCTTTGGCCTCCATTCCCTTAAAAGGATTATGTGGCAATTTGAAGATATACAGATATAGATTCCAATGTAGAATTCAAGTTTCTGTTACACAGGGACCACTGTCAGTAAAGCCTGGAAGTTAAAGGACTGGGGACCAAATGGAATTTGGAGGAGGAGATGGGTTAGAGGACGGTCAGGGGGTGAGGGATTACTTATTCTAAGTACTGGGACTGAGGAAGTTTTCAGTAAGCCATGAAAAATGTCTATATATTTTTAGTAACAAAACCTGAAATCTGTCTCCCATTTCAATAAGTGCATTGGTCCCCCTCGTGTCAACAGCTTAACTGCTAGCATGGATCCCCTGTGACTTGGAAACAATCCCTAACACATGTCAGAGCCTTCGATTCCATTCAGCCTCACTTCAGGCAGGCTCTGCCGGACTATGGATGAGCTGGGCAGGAAAGTATATTTGCCCATGGCCCTTTTGCTGAAGTGAGAATTCAGGGACAGCCTCATTATACAGGATGCCATCTTTAATTTCAAGGTGATACTGTTGACAAATATTTCTAAGGCAAACACTTTAAATTGCTTTTCCCATAGTACATGTGGGCTAATGGCAATACCTTCTCCTCTGGACATCTTTGATCAAGGGTCTGTTTTCAGGCTGCTTGACCTAGACTGAGACTTGAGCTAGAGTTGAGAGAAGAGACAAGTTAGCCCTGTATCTGTTACAGGCTATAGGCAAATCATTTCATAGTTCTGGGCTGAAGTTTCTGCACTCATAAGAGAAAGGGATAAAATAACTGATTGTCAAGATGCATATCCACATGTTAGATCCTTGGTTAAACTAGGGATCCAAAATTGATTTATTTGTCCAGTGCTCTAACCAACAAAAGCCAGCAACCATAGCCTGGGACCAGGGACCTCTAGACAGGAGTCCTCTGCAGTGTCAAACTTGCCCATACCTCTGCTCTAGCCAGATGACTAAAGATGCCTTGGGTTGCAGTAACAATTGGGATTCCAGCTCAAAGAGCTCCTTCCCTCCCTCTCCTTTGTTCTAAGACAGCAAGAGAATTCTAGAGCAAAAATTTCCCTACGCACAGTCACGGCCCCCACAAAGTGACAACCGCAAAGGCCAGCAGATGAAAAGGGTCCTGGATGAGCTGGCTGTCCTTTAGTTAATGACTCATAACAACAAATGCCTCTTGTACTTTGCCAACATCTTAGCCAACTATCACAATAATGGCCAAGCTCCAGGCAACAGAAGGAAACAAAACCCAATATCCTCGGGATCTAATCCAATCTCTGAAGCCTTAAACAAACCAAGAAAAACAAGTTGTGTTCTTCCTGGGCTCTTAGTATTAACTTTGTCTGACACTGAGTTTCATAATTTGATGATCCACGGTAGGAGTGGGGTGGAAAAACAATCTCTTTTTCCATGTTGATATTCCATAAGCTAGATGAGGAGATCTCTAAAACCTATGCAATCTTTCAAGTTTTATCTCCAAAGCTTGCCTAGAAATTTCCTTCAGTGAGAAGAATTTCTTTTATAGGGGTGATGTTCAACTTGGAAATCAGGTTTTTAAAACAACCTCTTTCAGGTTGGTTTTTGTTCATCAGAGAAATGTAGCTCCCAGCAGTCAGTTACATGCATAAGACAGAGAGAGATTCACCTTGGTGGTATGAAATTAAAGAATTAATGAAGGAGGTAATAGACTTCAAAGGAAATCTATTGCCTCAGCAGAGGAAAGGAATGAGAACAAGGATTTGTGGAACAGCCTGGATCACTTTCCCTTTGTCATTAGTGAGCCCCTGAGGACCAATTCTTGTTTGACTTGGAACCTGTAGTTTTAACAAAGTCCCTCAACATGACCCCTAAATTGATTTTAAATCCCTCTTCAGAAGAAACTGAAGTGATAAAACACACATAACCCTTTAGAGATCATCTGCCAGAAACCACCCAATAGATGCGGACTTAAAACTTTCTTAGCCTGCAGCCTTCCAGTTTTTATTTAAGCTTTAAGAGAACTGCAGGTGTTAAGTGGGCCCCCAGGACTGGAAGCCTCTTTAGGGCAAATGTTCTAATGAGGACTCCATGAGAATTACTGGACAATTGGATAAGACAGGCCTGCAAGGCTCTAACCAGGCCCATTTCTTGGTTCACACAGAGGTCTATGACATGTAAAAGCTCTGTTTTGTGTCAAAAGTGTTCATGTCTTCTTTAATTGAAGCTCTCAGAAAATACTGCTTGTCTATACTATTGCGCCCAAAATTTAGGTCATAACCCAAAGTACCTAAAGCTTGCAATTCTTATTTCCACGTTAGTTTCCTACACGACCTTGGGACTAGCAGATACCCCATAGGCTATCTAATCCAATCCATTACACACAAGGGGAACCTGAGGCCCTCAGAAGAACAGCTACCTGCTCAGAACTTTGTGGATATTGATGGAAGAGTAAGATCCCATTAACTTACGGTGTCTTTCCTCATATCTCTACTACTTTAGGCCCAGAGGAAAGACACTATGATAGAGGTGAGACCAAGATAGGCAAGTGTGCTATTCTAGTTATCTGCTTCTTAGACCAAGTCACCCCAGTATTTGAGGCTTAAACAAAGGCTACATTTATTTTGTGCACAACTTTACAGAATGGCCAGGACTTATTCCTCTGGCTCACCTCTGCATCCATACACGGTCAGATGAGGCTTTCAAAGCCAGGGCTATAATCAATTGAAGGTTCATTCACACATAACTTGTAGTTGATGCTGGGTTTTGGCTGGGATATCACCTGAGGTTGTGGCTAGAACATCCAAGAAAGCATTTTCATGTCGTTGTGGCTTTTTTACAGCATGGTAGCTGGGTTCCAAACCGGGCCATATGAAGAGAGAGGCAGATGGAAACAATATTAACAGCATTACCTTTGCAACACAGCTTTTGAAGTCATTCAGTGTCATTTTCACTGTATTGTGAAGTCACTGAATACCGACTCACCCAGGCAAGCCCACACTGAAGAAAAAGGGAACCAGACTCTATTTTTAGATGGAAAAAGTATCAAAGAACACACAGTTTTGTTTTAAAGTCATCACATATGGCAAAGATTTTTCTACTACATAGGGTAGAGAATGGGTAGAAGTTTTCTAATGTTTTAAATAAGCCCATAGGAATGCTTGACTTATGCTCTGCCTACTGAATAGGCATTATATTGAATGTTTTGAATGCAGGAACTCATTTCCATTTCAATTCGAACAATAGCCATACATACATTTTACAGGTGAGAAAATGGGGACTCGAAAGCTAGTTTTCTTCAGCTCACTCAAGCAAGAAGTGGTAGAGGTAGGTTCTACCCCAGGTGTGGATCTAAGTTCATTCTCTTTACAAGTTACACTTCCTCAGCAGTGGGCAGGAATATCCCTGAAAATGCTGAACTCTAGTAAATTCTAATATGATTGAACCGTCTATATGTAATAAAATTAGCAAAACACATTCTTCCCAATTGCTTGCAAGGTCTACTTTTTGTACACATGAGAAAAAAGCTGAAGCTCTAAATTCGGGTGATGTCTTTCTTGTCAAACTACTTTTACCCCACGTACTAATGGAGATACCAGTGGTTCTTTGCCTAGTATAACCTTTTTCATCTTTTAGCTTAAAATCAGCCCCTCATATCCCACCCTGACCACCCTGTTGAAGTTGGTTTCCGCATGCCAGTCCATCCCATCATTGCCCACTGTTTACCTCATTCACTGCCTTTATTGAGTCTGTAACTATATATCTGTTTAGTCACTGGACTATTGTCTGACTCTACCAGAGTGCCTTGTAGATAATAGGTGCTAAATAAATATTTGTAGGATGAGTAAATCCCACAGCAAATGACTGAAGCAATGAACACATTGTGAAAATCTTGAGGTCAACAGAACTTCTACTTTTGACCTCAGGATGCTAGAACAACAGGTTCACACTCTCAGGCTCCATTATGGAAGCATCAGATAAAATAACTGCAATCCTAATAAGTACTTATTATGAAGTAGGCATTCTTATAGCACTTTATAATTACTTATCCCTTAATTCTTTCCATTAGGACAGAGGCATTAGAATTATTCCCACTTTTTTAGGAGGAGAAAACTGAGGTCCATACATGACAGGTACATGGCTAAAAACAAGCAAAGCTAGGATTCTCACTGAGACCCACTGGGCTCCACAGCCTGTCTCTTAGGTACCAGGCAATATTGCCAGCTGTAGGTTTCTTTACATTTCCAATTTTTAAAAAAGCAGTTTGAGATCAATTTTAAAGAATAATTTTTGATGGAAAATAAGTATTGCATGCTGAAATCTCTGATAACACAGTCCTGATGCAAAGTTAGTATTTGGCCCAGGTCCATGCACACAAGTGGTAGGTACCCAAATTGTAGAAGTGGCATTTATGAGCCTCTTGAGTCTTCAGAATTCAAATATAGGATGGTACAGAAAGCTTTAGCTTTTCTTAAACTCTTACAATAAGACAACTACTTCATCTCTCTCAGTTTTCTACCCAGGGACAGGACTTAATGCAGAGTTCTACTCCTGTGCCTACTCCAGCACTTCTCTGTGCTGTGCAATGTAATAGGCTCAGGTAACTTAGAGAGGGGTTGGGGGCAGGTCTGATATTCTCCTGGCTCCTCTGCAACTATAGATCCTTAGGCCACTTTAGAAGGAAAAGTTCCTGTAATTTTTCCTAGTTGCTAACTTTGAGACATTTGTTGCACTTGCTACGATTTAGGACTACAATCTCCCCCAAAAGTCTCATGTTCAGAAGTGGGTCCTGGAGGGAAGGCACAGGTCACTGAAGACATGATTTGGAGTGGTGTATTTTTGTTCCTGGCTCCTCCTTTCTCGCTCTGCTTCCTGGCCACCTCCTCTGAGCAGCATTCCTCTACTTTGCCATTCTGCCATGTCATTTCTGCCTTGAAGCCAGATGGCCACTGACTGAACCCACTGAAACTGTGAGCCACAATAAACCTCTTGTTATGGTTTATGTCTGTGTGTCCCCCCAAAGCCTCATGCGGCCATGGGGCAGGCTATTAGACTTTAATTATGGGTGTGAAAGCTGCACCCGCCCTGGGGTGGATAGTTTGCATATGTAAGGGAGAGGAAAAGAGTGCTTGAGGCCATTCCTCTGCCATTCCGCCGTGGTGTGTGGTTGTTGCTTTTGCTGTGTTCTGTGCCCTGAGTTGTAGCTCTCTGCCATGTGCCAGTCTGCCTTGTAATCTGCCAAGTATGGACTGAAACCTCCACGAACTGTAAGCAAAATAAACCTTTCATTCCTTAATTTTGGGCATCAGGTATTTTGTCCCAGCAAGGAGAAAAAAGTAACCAAGACACCTCTCTTCCTTTCAGGTGCAGGTGTCCAGGATTTTATCTCAGCAACAGGATCATGACTGATACAGCATTTTAAGATTATTTTATGTTTTCCATCAGGCATTGTGTTTGAAGCATAGTACTATGTCTCCCTACCTGGAAAGAAAATTAGAATCTTTCTCAGCCTTCTATTCATTCTGCTTATTCAGCAACTTAATAAACTATGTAGATGTAATGATAAAAGAAACCACAGTATCTGAGGCGAGTCTCTTATAGGCACACATTTCTCTCAGAATCTCAACATTGTAAGGTGTCTTAGGAGGCGACCAAGTCCAGACTTCTGAAAGCATTGTCAATGACAATTGATCCTTAGGCCCTTCCTCCACCAGTCCCCAGTGCTGTAGGAAGGGTTAGCACTATTCTATGAAAGGCTAGTGGGGATGATGACAATATCCTCCTTTTTGAGGACTTCAGTTTCACCTCTATCAAACTCTCTTTTGTCAAACTGGGAGAAATATAATCCATTTACTCTCCTCTAATCAAGGCTTTATTTACAATAATGTGTTCCAACTGGTCTGAAACTTTAAAAACTTTTCTTTGGAAGCAAGTGCTTTTAAGAAAGATCAGTTCAAAAACCCCAATCACACAGGAAATATCACAAAGAATCAGCAACTGGGATCTCATCTTATTAAAAATCCTTTGCATAGCAAAAGAAACCAACAACAGAGTGAAGAGACAGCCCACAGGGTGGGGAAAAATTTTTGCCAGCTGTTTCCTCAAAGACCTAATATCTAGAATATTTATATATAGAACTTTAAAAAATCAGACACCCCAAATTTAAAGCTCCAATCCAAAAATGGGCATCTGAAATGAGCAGACACTTTGCAGATGAAAAAGTAGAAATGGCAAATAATTCTATGAGAAAATGTTCAACATCACTCCTTATCAGAGATGCAAATTAAAACAACACTGAGACTCCATCTCACTCCAGAAAGAATGGCTATTGTCAAGAAATTAACCAGTAATAAATACTGATGGGGCTGTGGGGAAAAGGAACCCTTCTCCACTCTTTGTGGGAGTGTAGATTGGTACAATCACTATGGATAGCAGGGTGGAGATTCCTCAAATAACTAAAACTAGATGTTCCATTTGATTGAGCTATTTCCCTTCTTGGTATCTTCCCGAAAGAATTAAAAGCATCATACTACAGTGATATATGCACACCTATGTTTATAGCAGCACAACTTGTAATAGCTAAATCTTGGAAACAGCCCAAATGCCCATCAACCAATGAATGGATAAAGAAAATGTAGGGCTTTTCTTTTAATATGATGAAGTACTGCTCTGCCATAAAGGACAAACTTGAAACATTTCTAGGTATGGATGGAACTTGAGACCATAATCTTAACTGAAATAAACAGGAAGACACATGTTTAAATACCATATTGTTTCTCTGGTGTGAGAAACTGAAAGTGTAAATGAGGACCAAAATGTGTAATAGATATTGTGAAATAGGAAGAAAATGTTCAAATGGGGAGGGAACCTAGGGAGTAGAGATGGGGAAAGGAAGAAAGGAAAGAGGAAAAAAGAGAATAGAAGGAAAAATGGAAATAAAGCTTTTGTAAATAAGGAGGGGAGGAAGGGCTGAAGGGAGGGGAGGCAAAGGGAAAAAAGTCAAGATACATCACGTACAGCTACAAATTCCATACAATGAATGTTATTATGTAGATATTATGTATATCAAAAATGTACTGATAAAATTAATTTTTAAAAGGAAAGGTCAGTTCAATAATGAAAAGTAAATCAAGTCTTATGAACAATTATCTACAGGTGGTAGACAATAAAAATACTTGCTGAATGAAGGAATGAACAAGTCTCCTCATACCTGTAAAAATGGAAGTTTCCATACATTCTTTATTGATAGTCTTAGGTTACCATCAGGACACATAGATCTTTACATGAGGAGAAAAGAGTAGCTAGTGGATCTCTGAAGAAACACTGATGTCTGTGTCCCCCTCTCACACCCCAACTGGGAGATGAAAAGAAGCATCACCTTACAATCTGCAACCCCTCAATATCTAGCACAGGGCTTAATACAGAGTAAATATTCCATAGATACTTCAAACAATTTCTAGCAATGTAAAGAACAGAAGAGACCATTTAGTCTACTCACTTTCCTCTTAGAAATAAATAAGAGAAACCAGAATTATTTAGAGGTTAGGTCCAAGTATATTGAACCTGACATCAGGGATGCCTAGAAAACTCTGTACTTGAGTGCCCTGCCCCATACCTTTTCATCTACTGCTGACACCTGAAGTATTTCTCATAGAAGACTAGAGGGTATTATAGGACACATTATTAAGCTTTCCACTTTAGAGTGGCAAGAAAGAAAACATAAATTTCTCTCAACTCACACTAAGTATGAATGACTGTTGGCAAGCCTTTCTGGAAATCACATGAAGCTACACACAAAAGAGTGAGTCATGTGAATTCTAAGTATCTGCTTCTGGGCTAGGTAGTGGATATGAACTGAAGAAATTACACACTTGTCTCTTCCGGGAATATAAAGAGCAGTTGGCAGTGAATTCACATGGACTTCCCTTCTTCAGTCATATGCATAACAAATCCACATGGTGCCCTTTAGTCAGAGACTCAGGTATGAACCAGCTCTCTAATGCTTTGCAAAAACATCAGTTGTTCCCACAATTACATCCTAGGCAAGCTCCAGGATGTCTGAGTCAGTCCCACACAGACACTGATAGACTCTCAACCATCCTAGAATGATACCTTCTACTCGAGGCCGTGTTGACTGTACTATGAATCAGCTGTCTGCACAGAGCAGGTACTTCAAGCATATGGTCCACGGCGATGCTTCTCAAATGTTAATGTGTACTGGGATCAGGTCCAAATTGCAAGTTCTGATTCAGGAGGTCTGGACAGAGACTGGTATTCTGCATTTACAACATGCTCCCAGGCCATGAACATGCTACTGAAACTAGGAACATACTTTGACTAATAAGGTCATTCTTAAAATTTTCTAGACCTCTGGAAAGCCTCTGGGAAGCACGTTGAACAGGCACAGTTTCAGGCCACCAACCTCAAAGATGCTGATACTGCAAAATCTGGTATTAGCCCTGAGTATCTACATATTTAATAAGTACCCTCTTCCCAGTGACTGAGCAGAAGGTGATTTGATGACTAGTACTTTAAGAGATATTGACATAGAAAACATTGTTGAGGATACATACTCTCCTATTATAGGGCAGAAACAACTCACCTGACATTCACTCTTCTTGACCACTTAGGAGAACATTTCTCAAACTTTGAGGTACATCAGAAACACAAAGGAAACTTGTTGAAGCATGAAGTGGTAGTTCCATGTGCATAACTTCTGAGTCATTAGATCTGGGGTGATCCAAGACTTCCACATTGCTAATTTATAGGTGATACTGATGTTGCTGGTTGAGAGGCCACACTTTTAAAACCAATGGTTCAGGTAAAAAGTAACCTTTTTTAAATCACCAGAGAGTTTCAACCCACCCTCATTATGTATGATATGCCTTGGGGATGTGGCGCTGGTGGCTGTCTTTTAATATGGCTCCTCAGAGCTCAACATCCCCTGAGAACATATATTTCAAAGAAAAGGCTCCTTAATCTTGAACAGATAGTAAATAAATATGATCAAGGACACATGGGACTGCTTACCAACCAGGCCCAGGGGTCTGAGACTAGCTGTATCTTTTATCCCTGAGGGAATCCTCAGGCCCAACCCAAGCAAAGACCTAGCTATTGCTGAGAAGGGAAACTTCTCCACAGGGTGGTAGAACTCCACTCTCTGTCTCAGCACCCCCAAAAGGAAAGACATGGCTTCCTCCAATGGCTCACAAAACCTCCAATCCAATGAGGTCAACAATTTTATTAGCTCACACAAGGTCAGGTTTGGTTTAGCAGAACAGCTTATATATATGGAAACTGCAGTTATACTTGCTACTTCAATGAGTTCTTCCCTAGATTCCTCAAGACAGAGAGGAGAGATGAATCTTGTTTTACAGGGTAGAAACACATTCTACCTCAACTTGTAGCAATGATAAGAATGACCCCCTGCTCAAAAACAGCTCAAAGCCTTTGAAAGCAAGTCATGTAAGTATCTCAAGGAGAGCAACCAGGAGAAATGAGGGCACTTTGCCGGGAAGAAAGAGCCTAGAGACGCATTCCAGGGAAGAGACAGCAGCCAGACAACAGCTGCCCTGGACAGACAGCACATCAGCAGAGGGGTTGTATGCATGAAGCGGAGGCCCAGGCAACCCGCCCTTGTGCACTTAGTTGTGGTGAAGGCACTGAGTTCTATGCTTACTTGGTATGGTTATCTCAGCTTCTTCTGTTATTCCTAATATCGGCACTTTCTGCATCTCTTGACATCTGCCCATCTGAATCATTGAAAAACATCAGACAACTGGTTTCTGAGGCAGCTTGGTCCTAATTTTCAGGCTCTTGCTTATGTGAAGCCCTGATTTACCAAATCTGGGGGCCAATTCTGAGGCAGTAACCACCTTCCATGTGGTAACATCTCACCAGCAGGGCACAGGCTGAACAAGTACCCCTGTGTCCTCATGGTCTAGTGTTATGGAATATTTGCCAGTTCAAATATTCTGTCTTCTTGTTCCATCACAAGTGATATAAAATGCGGTGAACATTTCTGAGATTAGTCGCATAGATATTTTTATCTCTACATGTAAGGAAACTGAGGTTCCACAAGCTAAAGGGAAAGCATAAAGTGACTTTCATCTTACCTGGATCTCTATCACTAAAGACCTTACCTGTACTCTGTACCCTGTTGTTTTTGCTCTTCCTACTACTATGACATTGTAGAATAACCCTGAAGGTAAGAAGAACAAATACCTGCCATCTGAGCCAGCTTCCCAAGGAGACATGGACACGCCGAAGGTTGAGACCCCAGTAGCTGGGATAGGTTGAAGGATGGGAGCTTTGCTGGGTGGAGGCCTTTCCTGCAGCATCAGATTGCTGGGTGTCTGCCAGCACCAGCCAGAGAAGCCAGAGAGCCTAGCTCTGTGCTGCACAGGGCCAGCTGCCACAAGCCCTTGGGGCCAGGAGGAGCGGGGCTGTGTGGGTCCCAGTGCTCTTGCTCCCACTCAGTACAGGATCAAGTGCCTGTCTCCTTTGCCAGGTCCATTTTTCTTTTTTGTCTACATCCTGCTGACTGTGTACTAACTAAGAAAAGGCCTTTGAAGGTAACATGGTTCTGCCCATGGCGAAAAACGCAGGGGGAGGAGAGAAAACAGGTCGGAAACATCAGAATATGCAATAAAACAAAAAACTCCTCCAATGTTCCCAGCACTGAAGCATTAAAATAAAGTCATTTGACAATTATTTGCCTGGATTGAGAAAGTGAAGTCATTTTAGGAGCTGCCACTAATCTTAAAAAAATAACAAGTGTGATTTGATCCGTGCGAGGAACTGGAGTACTTGAAGATTTCTCCGCCGGAGGCTCTGCACTTTCATGAGGAATCGACAAACACCGGAGGGTGAATTACTGGGGTGGGGGTGGTTGAAGCACCGTGAGCTTTGCAGAGGTGGTAGGAGCCGGCTAAGTTAAGATCAATGATTTCCCTGATTGCCTGGTTTCCCCCTCTCCTAAGCCTGAACTCCATCTCCATTTCTATTCCTATCGGCCAGAAAAATAAAGATTGTTTACAGAGCTGAAATAACACCTGCTTGGTTTATCTTATTTTAGAAACAATAAAAGCTAGGGAGTTGGAGGGATTAAGGAGGAAAAAAATCAATTGTGTTCTTTCATGTTGGAAACATTAAAAAATAAGTCACCCTGCTACCTGCTCTAAGGCCCAATTTGGCTTTCCATTACCCAGGGCAATTTCCAATTTCATCCTGAAACTTCCCAAGGTTTAAAATCAACTCAACCATAACTAGGTGCCCTTGAAAAACTCCCAGAAACTTTTTTCTGGTCAGTTTTTTGATAATTCCAAGCCATGAATTTGAAGGTACACATCAGAAATAAATGGAAATATTTGCTTTGGCATGAACACCCAACTTAGTCAGCAGCCTGAATCTGGCTGAATCACTTTCAATGTTTTCAAAGTTTTCTAACTTGTTATTTCATAGCATCTTTGTAAGTGAAGCAAGACAGATATGTCCCCAATCAAAACAAACAAATGAAAGGAAAAAAATGAATTAACTGGCCCAAACCCCAAGGATAATAAATAATTGAGCTGGATTACAGTCCAGATCTTCTGACTACTGATTTAACACTTGTTTTACTTTCTCTTCATCCTCTGTAGGATGCTGCCCCTCTCTTGCTTATCAATAAAACAGTGAGGTCCTCAAATTCAGGCCATCCAAGGGTGACCATGAGCAAGCTCAGTAGGATGCAGAATACAGCACCCTTTCCTCTCTAGCTGCATCAGCCTGCAGAAGGAAATTTGGTGGAGAACAGGGGTGGTTTGAAGAGTGACCCTCTCACATACTCCATAAACTACAGCCTCTGTTCACCCTCAGTGATTTCAGGCACAACATCAGACACTCTCCGCTGCTTCTTCCTCTATGATGAGGAAATGCTAATATCCTAAAGCAGTGTTCCAGACCTATCTGGGAATGAAGTGCTCATTTTAGGCTAAAATGTTGCTGACCCAGGTAAGCTGGTTGTTCATCCTTAGTATTTGCTGCCTTCATCAGTAAGAAAAATTAATAATTTGAATGATTTGGTTGTTCCTAAACACAACAACTTCCAAGTCCATTTGAGGAAAAGAAATATAGAGTAAACTAGTCTCAGGAGATGCTGGCTGCCAGCATGCATACACAGATTAGAAGCCCTCTTCTACAAGACCCCAGTTACAAAAGCGTGTACTAACAGGTGATTGAGAGGTAGGTTGCCTACAAAGAAATATTCATGAAATTTTGCCTCAGTATCTTTTCTAAGAGCACAGACTTTGGGAGGGGAAAGCAATAAGATTTCTTGTCATTTTTCCAAAATCAAATGATTTCATTCCACAAGTTGGCAGCCAACAGTACAGGCCGTGGGCTCTTTCTTAGCCCCGACTACCCACCACCACTGGGAAAATGACCTTGGTAAGAACTCAGCCTTGAGTCTCTGCATAGGAGTAGCTCTGAATACAGATCTATGCTACATAACAAAATGATTTTTGCCAGGAAGCTCCAGTGGTCAAAGCACCTGTACCTCCTTGGCCCTGTGGCAAAAAAAAAAAAAAATCCTCTGGTTAATGCTTTGAGAAGGGACCTTACAGTCTTAGGGCAAGAATTCTCAATAGACCAAATTTACTATACCACCTATTTCTGCAGACTATCTCAGGAAACTAGAATTTCAAAGGGCACACATTCAAAATGTGAAGATCAAATCTTCCTTCTCAGAATGGGTCCTACCAAGCAGAAGGTAAGAAGACTGGATTAAAGAAGGGAGGAAAGGAGAGATGGGTTCTCACCATTTCTGGATTCCTTGCATGTGCTGAGTGACAAAACAAGTACATCATGTCTTTTTTCACTTAATCCTGCTATCTATGAGATACAATTAATACTGACCTCCCTGTTCTGTATGTGGAGGCTCAGAAAAGGCAGTTGACTTCCCAAACTCACAGTTATCACTGAGCCAACTCACAGCCTGTGCTGCTCCTGGTGGGCTGTCACTGTAGGAAGGGAATGGCAACGAGGGGAGGTTGTGGCACCTTGTAGCATCTATGCCACATCACCAACCCCTTGATCAGTCCTCAGCCCTGTCTCTCTATCCCTTCCCACTATGACTTCAAACAATGAACACAAGTTTCGGTAAATACATGTAAGAAAGCTGCTGTTATCCCAGATCTACCTCAGCAGTGCTACTGTGAACATTAAGCCAGGACACAAAAATGTGAACACCCCAAGCGGAACTGATAGGTTGCTAAATACAACAACCCTGAGTCTCATTATTCTTGGACTCCTCCTCCCTTCTCGAACATTCTGTGCTGCTCTGCCTGAGGTCCTTGCACCTGTACTTCCCTCAAACTGCAATGCTCTTCTTTCCCCTTCTCGGCTGGCTAAATTTGTCTTGCTTCATGAGTCAGTTCAAGGGCCATTCTTGGGAGAAGCCTTCCCTAACCTCTCTGATAAATGCTTTCAAGGCTCTCATGACTTTCACTGACAGGTTTCCTCCCATATCATTCATAAGTATCTGTGTTCTATTTGCCTTTCCTGATAGGCTATAAACTGAGAGAGGGAACAAGGGTCCTACTTGTTTATCCCCTACTCTGTCCCCAGCACTTAGTCAATCCTCTGTAAACATGTTGATGTTTTTGTAGCAGCCCCCTGTCTCATCCAGGTGCCTTAGTAAACAACTATAGGTCATTCATTCATTCACTTATTCGGCAAATATCTGCTAGCTACTGTGCTAGGGATTAGGAATGTGATGCTAGACAAGACCAATAAGATGCCTGCTCCCAGGAAGCCGACATTCTAGTAGGAGAGCAGACTGTGAGCAAATAACATAGATTCATAATGTCAGGGAGAGGAAAAGCTATGATGACAAAACAAAGCAGAAGGATCAATAGTGACAGGGTAGCCAGGGAGGTTCGCTCTAGGAGACAGCAGCTCAGCAGAACTCTGCATGCACTGAGAGACAGAACATCATAAGACACAGGGAGAAAAGGTGTTCTAGCCAGAGGATGTTGTAGGTACAAAGACTTCAAAGCAGGGTCCAGGAGTTGCCAGGAGGCCACTGTGGCTGAAGCAAATTGTGTAAGGGGAGGAGCAGCAGCGGGGAAAGTCAGAAGGGTATCTTGGAGCAAAAGGATGTAATGACATTGGCACTCCCGATGCTCTCACCACATGCCAGCACTGTTCCAGATGCCCTATTAGATAGATGCTCATTTTGCAGTTGATGAACCTTAGGCATGGAAAGATTAATGCCCACTCAGTAAAGCAAGTAGCAGATATAAACCAGACTGTCCATGTTCCAGACTATCCCATTACACTACCGGCAAATAGGTTGCCAGATAAAATACCTAGTTACATGTGAATTTCAGATAAACAAGTAGTTTTCAGTGTAAGTTTATACAAAATATTGTGTTTGCAACTTGTTTCTGTTGTTGCTATTGATGATTTTTTGTGTCTGCACATATGTGTCAAATCTGTCAATGCTACCTTAGTAAGCCATATAAACTTTCTAAATTTAATGAGAATCTTCTAAAACAGAGGTCAACAAACTTTTTATTGCTACACAGGGACAGATAGGACATATTTTAAATTTTGCAAGCCACATACAACCTCTGTTTCATATTCATGTTTTTGGTTGTTGTTTTTCTTAAGAGTCTTTTGAAAATGTAAAATTATTCTTAGCTTCTAAGGCCTAGCAGCTGCAGTTTCTGACCTCTGATCTAAGGAATATGAATACTAGACATACATGGTGTAACTCACGTCTTCATTCTTTGCCCCCTGGAAAACTCTCAAAAATTTCTAGAAATAGTGTTCACACCTTACCTACAGCACTTTTACATGGGGACCTGCAGGGGTTGGCTACAATTTCAGATTCTATGTTTACCAAAGGAACAGCTGCCTGCTGGCCTTATAACTGACATTCACATTAGCATGATGGTTCAACTGTGGCTCGTAATTGACAAGTCACTATTGAAGCTGTTCCTGTGGACCTGGCCTGGCCTCGTCCTGCCTAAAATAGTGACTTGATCCCAGGGTTTCTATGCCCATAGAACATATCAGAGGTGAATAGGATTTGCACTTTGTGGACCAAGTCCTCTCAAGTGCCTTTGTGCTTCCCCTACCTGTATGTTTGAATCCAGGCCACTGTCACTGTCCTCTGCTCCCCCCACTCCCAGCTCTGCTCTGGCCTAATGTGTCACCCCTCTCCATGGGTAATCTTCCCAGCCTCTCTCTGCTTCTTTCTCATCTCCTAATTAAGAAGGCTTCAATCGAAATGAATTCCTTCTCTGTGGAGCCCTCACGTGTCCTGTTCTCTGGACACGCAGATATCCCTCGAAGGGCATCTTTAGCAAAATGTTTTGTCCTTTGGCTCTCACCATGCCCTGCTAGGCCCCTTTATACATGTGAATCTCTCACTGCCTTTTTGTGCACTTGATTTTCTACAATGTGCTTTCTCCAGGGATTGAAAGCTAAGTCGGTCTTTCTCTTTCCCTGTCTTTCCTTCTTTCCCAAAACAATTCCCATGCAATTCACGCTTCAATTTGAATATAATAAAAGAATGAAAGCCCAAAAATATTTGCCAAAAATCTTCACTAAGAAAATGGAATTCTTTCATTTCTCATATATTTCCAAACTGGCTCTTCCCCGCTTGTCAGTCTCGCCTCTTTTCTGAAGTTTGAATCCTCACACAATATCTTTTTCTTCATAATTGCCCCATCCTCTTCCTGGAGAATATTCATCATCCTTTACCTACTCTAAGTTTTCCATCTGTCTTTCCATTCAGTCAATTTAGTGGGTGAGTTATCGAACTGTATGGTACCTTGTGTGCAGGACATGGTAGGTAACAACAATCAGCCAGCAATACTATTGACTGCGACCTTCCCAAGTACTTAGGAAGTTCTAGGGAAATGAAAACTCCCTGGGTATGTATTTGTACTTATGCATGTGGGTGCATGAATGCACGCACATGCATTGCAGGGTCCAGAGAGAGAAATGTCATTCTGATTTAGTCTTCTAGGGAAGATACAGTGCAGAAATCTTCCCCTTGACATGTTCTCTGGGGAGTTTCCAACGTCTGGCTGTGACAGCTATGGCTGTTTTAAATCAGAAACACTCTTTTCTTTTTGGACAAGTTTCAAAATCACCATAAGAGAGATGTCCATAATTTCTCTCTCATTCTTTTTCTATAATCCAGTCCTTCAGGTTGTATGATCGTGTGGAATTTGTGGCCGGAGAAATGCCGTAGTGATAGGGAGCATGATGAACACATCTGAATATTTATTTAACAGCACTGCAGATTAATAATCACTGCTCCGAAAGTCGAAAGTCATTGTCACATTAATTCATTTGTGCACACAAGATGTCCACTGCTCCTAAGGGTACAAATAATAGCTTTGCCAATATGAAAGCAAAACATAATTACTCAACAATAAACACACTGTATATTGGTAACAGCTGCTATCAACAGCATGTTTGAAGCCAAAACAAAAGAAGTATTACAGGACTTTTTTAAATCCCTGCCTATCATTCTTATAGAGGTGAAATTATTTTTTTGTTTATTTCTGTCACAGCAGGTATAACTAAGCTAAAAGCATTTTACTTAGCTACTGTTCTACTTTTGCTTTCAGGCCAGGTAAGATGTTTGGCCTCATTCTGTCTAGCCACAAAGTAGAAGGTCTTCAGGACAGGTCTGTGCATTGAGCTTGGGGGAATTTTACTTTTTCTCTTGATATTGAAGAACTCTCTTTGATAATTGCTTTGATCTGGCAGTAAATTTTATACCAGCTTTCTGGATATGCAGAAGTCCACATGGCTGTTCACTATTTGTACTGAGAATCTTTTTGGATACCCCTTGTTATGGCTTATATCTAGATGTCTGCCCAAAGTCACGTGCACTCATAGGAGGGGATTTGGGAAGATGATTGGATCGTGGGTGTTTGAAATTGGACCATGGTTGTGTGATACTGAATTAGCCCACTGATGAGTTTATAATTGGGTGTGATGCTGGGAGATGAAGACTGGTGCAAAGAGGTGTCTTACCTACTGTACATCCCTCCTGCTCTCTCTTGAGTGTGGCTGCTTCCTGCCTGTCTTTCCATGAACTCTTTCTCCTCGGCCATGCCACCCTGTTTGGGAACCAGTCAATTATGGACTGAAACTGCTACAAACTGTGATCTACAATAAACCTTTCTTTTAACTTGTGAGCGTCAGGCATTTTGTCCCAGCACTGAGAAAGTAACTAAGATACCCCTAATTATGGGGAAGGAAGTAATGCCAAATGCAGTCTATCTGAGGGACTTCCAAGAAAATATGCCAGCATGACACAAGGGAAAATGTGAAGTAGGCAAAATTTCCTCTCCTTTCAACAACCTCAGTCCTCCCTCTGCACCCCTTTCCTTATGCTCAGCCTGTTTCTAGAATCTGACCAATTGACTCCTAGTACAACACTGATTTCCTGGGTGACCTCAAACACTCAATTTCCTCATGTCTAATATGTAAGATAATAGTCTACTTATATCCTTACTAGGGAAGGATGAGTGAGAAAATGCTTGTAAAAGACCTGGGTTCTACATCTTGCATACATGAAGTGCTAGATAAGTGCAAGGATTATTACGAGTATTAGGCAGGCTCTTCCAGTGCAGAACTTCATCAAGGCCCTGTTCTAAAGTGTCCCAGTTGCATTTCTACACTAAATGGAGCCATAAGATTCCAGAAAGCTCCAATCTTTACTAACTAGTCTGGCCAATGACCTGGTCCAGGTGAATGCAGTGAATTCACTGGTTACGTTGTTTGACTGTTAGTTGCCTCTCCTGCAATAGGTAGTACAAACATTGCTATTCAAATCACCACTTTGTAGTGGATTGATAACCGGTGGTCAATTTATTCCACCCAGCTGAGCTGAATAAGTGTGGAGCTGGATGTGGGAGGCTCACCTGTGGATTGTTGCCAGCAGCGTAAGAGGCAGAACTGGAGAAGAAGTTAGGCTGTTGGAAGCTGAGAGAAGCTGTTGGGTGCTGTCAGAAGGTGTAAGGAGCTGTTGATTCTTTTGGAGGACCTTCTTATGCTGGCTTTACTGATGAACAAGGCTGTTACCATTGTCCAAGGAGCTCAGGAACTCGTTGTCACTGAGAATGGCTTCGGTTCACTTTGGGGGAGCTCTGGTCCTCACCTTGAGCATCACTTCCTGCCTCTGGAGGGGAAGGAAGTGCACTGCTCAGTGTTCTGGAGAAGTTTACTGCATTGGCTTTCCTGATGGGAACTCAGCTGTCTTCACTATTGGAGGAGCTCAGGACCTCACTGTTGCTAAGGATGGCTGTGATACTTTTTGGAAGAGCGCTGGTTCTTTTTTTGAGCATCGGTTTATAGATCCCTCAGCCTGCTAGCACAGATCCTTAATCTGCTGGCACAGACTTTCTATATTCCACCACTGACCTTTGAGACTTCCCAGTGCAGATCCGTGAAACAGGCCTGTATGAGACATTGTTATGGGCTTTAGGCCTCCAGCTGGACTTGTGGGAGGCATTGTTATGGGCTCTAGGTCTTCAGCTGAACTCATGCAGGTCATTATCGTGGGATCCAGGCCCCCAGCTGGGTTCATGGGTCTTTAGTGCATGGACAGATTTCCTGCACCTTCTTGTATCAGATTCTTTGGGTGACTATTATAAATAATCTTATGAAATATGTGTCCTGTGTTATATTGTTCCCTGCATGACACCATTCATTCTGTTTGTGACGTAGGGAGTATTTGAGACCTTGGAAGCCAACCATGTAGAGAATTTTGCAGACAACTCACTAGCCTACAGTAAGACCAGGTGAGCTATGCTCAACATGCTGCATGTGCTCTACTTCTATCCTGGACCTCAAGGAGCTCTAGCTGTTTTCATACCTACACCGCTGTAGAAAGAGCCTCATAGTATTCCCATTCCTTTTCCTTCTACTGCAAGTTAAGAAACAGTTATCCACAGCCACAGGTACCCTTGATGAACCATCTCCGCAGTTCTGTTCATAAAGGCCAAAGGACACCAAGCCCATCTGCCCAGAGAAAACTCATCCTCTCTTGTGAATTTTGCTCTAACATTGCAAAATCTGGCAGCTGTACCATTAGTATGTCCAGAGAGATCCCCTACTCAGTAACAGAAAACGAACTTATGGAGTAGGCATGGGACTTCCTTGCTGCGGAACCAAGAGGCCTTCATAATGAGGAGGTACCAATTATAATTTCAGGAGGTAGCAAAGTAGAGAAGAAAAGTAAACAGACTTTGAAGGCAGAGATGAGGGTTTAAGTTCCCAGTTTTTCCAGCCACTTCATGATGCAGGATGTATTATTTGGCTTTTGGAGTCTCAGTCCTCCTGTGTTAAATGAGTGCAATAAAACATGAACCTGCTCTGCGTGGAGAAGCAGATACTCCTAAGGATTAGTGCTGTCATTTCTCAGCCAAATCTGAGGGCAGCATTACCTTGGATGTGCACAGACGTATTCTTTCTAGAGAGGTATATCCTTTAAAAGCATAAAGGAAGAACTGGTACTGGAAAGCAAAAGTAAACAGATTGAAAGTAATTTTCAGTGGAATTTAAGCCAAAGAATGGGGAGTTGATTTCCCTTTCTTCTGCCTGCTGGGATCTTACTGAGGAATCTCAGTATCCACCCATCAGAGGCCGCTGGGCTCATCTTCTGACTCCATGCAGTGCAGATAGAGGATTATAGCCATGATATGGGTCACCCTCCATGGATGAGAGTAATCCGTTAGACAAAGACAGACTTCTGGATGGTGTAAACAATCTCCCCCTTTGGGTTGTAGTAATGAGTCCAGAAGTTTAGAAGGACATTAAGCAAGAGGCAAGGAGAATACAATGTATATTTAGTAGCTAATTTAGATGGTTCATTTAAAAATCAGAAAGCATTCACCTCTACTCAAAATGGCCCATTCTAGGTTAAATTCTTAATTATTCTGGAAAATGCAAATGAGAAGCTATAAATACAGAGTTGGGGAATAATCACGGTCTGCACAGTGTAAATTCAAGTCAATCGGTAAAGGGGGAAAGAAAATCATTTGCCTTTGACATTAAATCCAGCTGTTCTTTAAAGTCAGTTTTCCCTAGCGGAAGATTTTACATTTGCTCTGTCCAAACTGTCTCCAAACCCTTCTGAGTTTAGACAATACTTAATCTGAACATCTAATAGTTCATTCTACTCTAACACCATTCAACACTTCCATTAAACCAAAGTTATTATTATCAACATTATGAGTCCTGTCAGAAGCAAGCCCATTGCTCAAACGAATTGACCTCCGGTACAATTGACCTTAACATTGCTCAACTGTTTGACAGTCAATTATCTCATGATCTCCCTTCAAATGGGCCTCATTGCTGAAATAACTAATCCATTACAGGGGGAAGGTTATTTTAATAGCTGAGCAGCGGGTTGCTTTTTTGCAGTCACCACATGAGAATATATTGTGGAACAACTTGTAGCCCTCAGTTCCTCTGTCAAGAGAAAAGTACCATGCCAGATGTTTCAGGGGAGAAAAAAAATAATAAAGGTTGGTTGGGCTTCAGTTATGGCTGATATTTTATGTCAGCTCTTAAAATATAGCAACGCTCGGAAACACTGATATGTCTCACTGTGCTTCTGAACTGTGAAATAGGAGAGAAAGTGAGGATAACGGAGGCTGAAGCAACCAGAGAAAGATGTCCTAGTCACTCAAGGTGGCTGAGGGGCAGCTCTAAATACCCTATCTACGTCCAAGAATCTATGGCAGTGCCTCTTAAAAGAATGAGCCCTGGAGTCAGATGACATGGGTGTAGTTGTTGTATCACCATTTTCTAGCTCTGTGACACTAAATTAGTTGTATGGCTTGTGTCTAGATGTCCTCCCAAAGCCTCATGCAGTCATAGGTGGGGCTTTTTCAGAGGTGGCTGGGTCTACAGTGTGTGACTGATACATGTGCAATGCTGGGATTAAGGGTGTATGATTACCAAATTGGTCCACTGATTGGTGTGGCACCTCCCTAATCCCTGTAGCCAAACAGAGTATGAAAGGGCAGAAAGATGCCATTAAGGTCCCTTGGTACTCTTGCTACCTTGTGGGTACCATGAACTGTTCTCCGCTGCAACACCTCTCTGCATGTGCCACTCTTCCTTGGAGCCAGCCAACTATGGACTGAAACCTCTACAAACTGTGAACTAAATGAACGTTTCCTCCTTTAACTTTGGGTGTCAGGTGTTTTGTTTCAGCAATGAGAAAAGTGACTAAGACAGTTGGATACCTTTTAAACCTCAATTCCTTCAACAATACCATAGGGGTAATATATTCATCATACAGGGTGAAATACAATGTATGAGTACAGGATGAAGCCTGTTATAAGCACCCCAATAGTACTATAATAATAATAAATGCTGATATGCTCCTTCTAGTCACTTTGAGAATTAGCTTTCTATCAGAAACGTGACCCTGGAATATTTTTCTGCTTAAATGGAGATCCTGGCATTGAGAATGACAAGGCTAGGAATTTTCTCAGGCCATGAATGAGGCCTAATAAAATGGGACAGTTAATAAAAATAACGAGTGCCTCATAAATCAGGAAATTAAGTATTTCCCTATTAAACCAGGCTCAGCCCCCATGTTTATAGGCCTTTGGAGGCCCAGGTGCCTCTGGAGGAGCCCGCAACACCTCTGCTGCAGAAACACCAGTTGGCCTTGCCTGACAGGTTATAGGCTGCCCCAGAAGGGTTGAAGGTGCTGACCTTTGTCTCTTTCATATCAGTGTCCAGGGCAGCACTCCACAGTTTAATTGTGACTTGTCTCAACCCACTGAGATCTCTGAAACATTAATTCGTAGCCCCTAACTCCAGGACACTGAAAGGCAGTTTTGGTCCCTGTTCCCACCAAGGGGACAGAAAAGAACCCCGTGACTGGGAAAAGGCTGAGTGCGCCCAGGAGGGACCCACTGTACTCATCTCTCCCCAAGCCCAAGTTCAGCGACCACACTTGAAGTTGGAAATATCAGTGAACCTCACAAATCGGGGAAATTTTTCTTCATGTAACAGCTCGTCACTGCTTCTGCCCCCTTTCTTCATCCGTGATTCATCAAACATTCCTGAAGCAGTCACTCGGCCAGGCACTGTACTGGGCATTACAGATGGGAAAAGGAATAATGAATCTTGCCTTCTTACATATTCTGTTCTGTCACTGGCTTCACCCTTTCCTGGTATGGTGGGAAAAGACTCCCAGAAGCAAAGGAATTCAAGTCCTGTCATTTTTCTTTCTGTCATCACTTTCAATAAAAACGAGGTTACTAGAGAATGTGGAATTTCAGGCTAGAGTGAAGGTCATGTTCAAACCCATGGATACCCCATTTTTCCTGAAGTTGATTTCTGGTTGTTCTTCTGTTGGTTGTATAAAAGCATTGCCTAAGTATCTATTTTCCAGGGATTTCTCACCTCAAAATAACTGAAAGTACTTAGAGTTTAGTATGTGGTCTCTTTCAAGAATTTTATGGCAATTTCCACCTCTCCCTCACTTTCACAGTACCAGGTTCTCATAAGCCATCCCCAAGACGGTTGGAATAACCTCCTACTGATCTCCCTGTTCCCATCCTCAGCCCTATGCTGCTGCCAGTGTGAGCTTTCTCCTTTCTAAAATATTAAAACAAAAATTACCTTAGTAATGTGTGTCAATTTTTAAAAACTGGAAAATGCAGATGAGCAAAAAAATTACCTCCAATCTCCCTAGCTAGTATTCCCAGGCTTTTTAAAATTCTTTTTATTTTTTTATTTTTATGTTTTGGTTTTTTTCTGGTACTGGGAATTGAACTCACAACCTTGCACTTGCCAGGCAGGTGCTGTGCAGCTAAGCTATATCCCTAGTTCCCCAGGTTTAATATATATATATATATATATATATATATATATATATAGCGTGGTGTGCTGGAAGATGTTTATTAAGTGAGTCTCTGTTTAGAAAAAAAACCTGAATTTTTAGTATTTGCCAATTTCCATGATAAATACTTCCACTTGGCTGGTTTCAAACTACCGACATATCACTGAACATGGGGTTGGAAGTAAATTCTAACAAATTAGTTCTTGTGAGTTCACATGAGCTGGCTGCAGAATACTACTGTAAAAAACAAGTATAATTTTAATTGAAATGTAAACGTGCTACATCTCACCTTATAACCTACTCTTTGAAGTCTTTCATGTCCAGGAATATATATCACTAATATAATTTTAGATAGTTGTACAGTATTCTGTTGTATGAATGCATGTGACAACAGAAGCCATATAAACTTGCCCTATTTTTCCTAGTATAAACAATGCTATGATAAACATAACACTAAATAAATACGTGTAGAAAAAGCAACGATTCAAATTCAGAAATCTGGTCATCGCCTTTCCAAGCACCTGGCATAGATCTCCTTGGATCACCCAAAAAGGTCAGCTCCTGTGAAGAGTGTTCAGTGCCTGTCTGGTTGCTTGGAACCTGTCAGTCCTGCAAGCCTAGCACTTAAAGTTACACAATACACCTGCATTCTCTGTCTCAGATTGCATGGGTCACTCCATATATATCTCACATATTTGAATATTCTCTAACCCCTTCCCCATTATCCTCTGCTTATTCATGAAAACATATACTAGACAGTGAATACTTTCCCTTGGACTCCCAGCACACACCTCAGTGGTGAAACTTAAGCAAATATATACAACTTAAAGCCCCATATACAGTATCTGTCTACTCAATAGGATCATGAATCCTTAAGGATAGGTTAGAAATGGAGTCTTCCTCATTTTTGCGTCCATTGTCACTAGCAGAGCTGAAGCTTAATAAATGACTGCTGAATAAGATGCTCTATTTACCTTTCCACCTTGCCTCCAGCAACATTTACTTTCTAATACGGAGCATGTAACAGGCCCTGAGAGAACCCCGTCTAAGGAAAGAGGAGGAGATCTTTACTACCAGTGTATAGCATGACTTCTAACCTAGAAGAAGCTCTGGGAGCCCATCAGTTCTGGGCAAACCAGGATGGTTGGTCATCTCTTGAGCCATACCCAGGCTTCTGATTCCTAGCACAATGCTCTTTCCACCACAAAGAGTCCTTCCTCTCTTCATGGGCTGCCTAATGGAAAATGAAGTCACCGGGATGTGTGTATTCATTTTCCTGAATCCTTAGTAAAACAAGCACTTCAGAATCTGTTCTGAACATTAATCACTCAGGCTCTCGAGAAGAGACAGCACCCAGCTGGAAGTGTTCTTTCTAGTACACTGCAGTGATGGAATGCCCAGCTTCTCCCCGGCCTCCTCCCTCTGCTTGGTACACCTGGACTCCTGTCACTCATCTGTATAATGCGTTCAGTACCATCTGGCCCTGCATCTTGTGTCCTGTCAACAGGGATGTCAAACAGGCAAGATGAAAGGACATAACTCCAAGGAACACTGTTTGTCTTCTAGCCCCCGTCTGGGGGAAGTCGTGATGATTACTCATTAGGTTGCTACAAGAAGAGAAAAATGACTTGTTACTGTCCGGCTGTCAGCTGGTTCCTGGCGCAGAGTTTGCTATTTCTCGTATAGCAAGTATTCTAGGAAGGATCCTAGGCCTTTCAAATTAAGGCAGATATGGCTACAGAATTCCAAGAGGCTCCAAGGGAATTTTCATGGCTTAAAGATCTGATGGCAGCTATGGCAACATTTGTGGTTGTGCCAGCAGCCAGCATATCTGTCCTCTTTGTAAAAGTGGCAAAAAGGAGAGTGGACAGATTTAGCTAACGGAGCTGGAGCTCTGTAAAGCTTAATCTTCACATCCAGAATCTGAGCCAGCCTTCAAATTCTGAGTAAACGAGTACCTAATAAATAGTGATAAACACCTGTAGGAAAAGCTAATGACTCCTTGAGAAATAAACCTTCTTACGTTCTGTTCAGAAAAATCTCAGTATACTTTCTGATAAGAAGATATTGAAAAAGACAGCTTTAACTACATAAAAATTTACTAATTTCTATATATCAGAAGATGGAAAACAATCAGCTGATAAAAATGATACAAAAGACCAATCACATTATACAGAGTTCTTAATAATCAATTAAAATGATAAACCTCAAAATAGTAAAATAGGCAAAACTTGAACAAAATAATAATAGTTACAAGATACCTAAAAAATAACAGAGATAGTTTAAATTAGAATATTATTAAATTATACATGTATGTATATCTATAAATATTTCTAACAATATTTAAAGGTAGTGGAATTATCAGCGACTTTTTTCCATATACTTTTCTTTATGTCAGTAAAGCTCTCACTTCTTTCTTTTGCTATTGAGAAATCACTAGTCAGACCTCCTGTCTCTCTGCTTGGATACAGGAAAACAGCAGCCAACCATAAGCTTCTTGAGGACACAGACTGGGGCCACCAGTGTGTTAACCTCGGCACAAAGCCCTCTACCTGAGTAGGTCATGCAATTGGTCTCATGCTAGGTGTACTTCAGCACCCAGAAAGCTTTCCAGAACGGTGAAGTACTGAGGGAAACCAAATCTGTGGGATGCAAATCTTCCTTTTGGCAAGCTCCCTCTTAAGAGGGAAGATGAGATAGATTACAATGAATTATAACACATAAAAATAGATACTATGAAATAAGCATATATTGAGATGCTACACGAGGAAAGGAGGTAATAACATGCAAGGACAAAGAATAGCAATGCAGACAACAGCCAGAAGAACAGTTTGGAAGCCGGGCGGCAGATGAATGATTAGACTAATAATCAACTAATTTAACAGATCTCAGAGAGCTACATCCTCAATTGATAATGTGGAGGCCTCTCAGGGAGGGTAAGAGGGAAGGAGAACTAAACAAAGAAGGCTTGATCAAAGTTCACACAAGATCCACAAATCCCTCTTCATCCCCAGGAGGAGATGAGAGATTTGTTTACTCTCTGGAATGGGAGAAATGGAGACTGAGGGGTTCAGGGGATCCCAGGCACAGTTAGAAAAAGAGGGCCAGAGTGCTAAACACTGGGACAAGGAGGGAATGTTTATATCCTAAATGCCAGCACCGCCAACCTCTGTCCCTACTGGGCTTTTAGTAATGGGACAATCAAGCCTGTACCCCCCAGAGGGAGACTGGGAGAGTTTTTCCAAAGGATTTCAACAGTTCAAAAGGAAAAATATAAAGATACTGACATCAAGCTTCTCCAATAAAACAGCTTCTGCACTCTACAAGGAAGCCCACAGGTGACGGGCCCCAGCAGCAAACTCAAAACTTCCAAGCAATGCTTAAGCGCCCAACTCTTACTAACAACAGAAAGTAGAGTCCATTCATATCTGAGGGAAAACTCGAACATGAAAGATTGGAAATCAAATCAGACAAATAAGAGAGAAGCACTCTAATAGGAATTATGCAAGGGAAACATTTTATATTCAGAATACATTTAATATCCTGAGAGACATAAAAGAAGATACATTGCATTTATGAAAACAAGAACTGGATAATATAAAAAAGAACATTAAGACAGCAAAACGGGACTGGTGAAATTAAAAATATTAGAGTAGAATTGGGAAAAGTCAACAGAGGGTTATAAGATAAAGAGACAGAGAACAGGGCCAAGAAAGATAGGAAAAGCATGATTAACCCAGAATGTACAACATGCCAATAACAGGAATTCCAGAGAGAGAACAAAACATCCATGAGCACATGTATGTGCACACACCCATGCACAAGAAGAAAAAGAGGTAATCACAGAATAATTCAAAGAAATATCTCTAAACTAAATGGCTTGAATTTCCAAGTTAAAGATAGATAGGTACAAGATAGATAAACTAAAATCAAGGTAGAGTATCATAAATTTTTGTTTGTTTGTTTGTTTGTTTGTTTGTTTGAGACGAGGTTTCACTATGTAGTCCAAGCTGGCCTTGAATTCACTATGTATTCCAGCCTGGCCTCAAACTCACTGCAATCCTTCTGCATCAGCCTCCCAAGTGCTGGGAATACAGGCATTTGCCATTACACCCAGCTGTCATAAATTTTAAAACACACAGGACAAAGGCACAAACAAGCTTCCAGAGCTAGGCTAGAGTGTAGTTCAGTGAACCAGTTCATGCTTATCAAACATAGTCCCTGGGTTCAATCCCCAGCACAAAAAACAAAAACGTCTTTCAGACAGAACAAAATAAAACAGATCCCATTCCAAGACTGTGAAACTGAATGGCTTCAAATGTCTCAGTAGCAATGCCACAAGCCAAAAAACAAAAGCGTGATGCTTCAAAAAGATCTGAAGAGAAATGACTTCCAACCTAGAATTCAATACCCAAAGAAGCTACCAATTATTCTACGAAGGTAAAATACTGGCTTTGTCAGATATGCAAGACCTCAGATGTTTCTCTCTCCTTGAACTCCTCCTCAAGAAGCTCTCACTGGCCTCACTCATCCAGAATCAGTGGGACCCTGAGAGAGGGGAGTTTAACCCTGAAGCCAGACATGGGAATTCTTGGGATGAGGTGAAAGCAAGCCCAGGATGCCAGATAGTTCTCTGCTCAGACTGAAGCAGGGCGGAGGGCCCCAGCTGAGATTTCTTACAGAAGATGCCAGGTGAGAGAGCGGAGGCATCTGATGCAGAGGAAAATCAGGCAACAGGCAGAGTTAGGGGCAGACACAATGATAAATCCAGAAGGAACTAAGCTAATATAAAAGGATATAATGTAATCTAAATGTAAATATAAAACAAAACAAAAAGAAAACCTCTAGGGAAAATAAAAGATTGCGCGAGAAAGGAAAAGTAAAGGCTTAGCCATGAATCTCATTTGCATTGCCGTATAAACACTGAATATTTATTTGAACAAAATTAAAATGTAATCCTATTAGAAGAGAGGAGGGAAGAGAAAGGCAGGTCTGGGCAAGTATGTTAAGAGTGTTGGGCAGGGGTGGGGGATGGAGCACGAGAGACTTCATTCCTCACTTTAGTGGGAAGTCAGTAGATAGTATTTAAAACATTTAATTAGGAAATGGAGATAGAAACCAATTATCCAGAGATGGAAGCTATATACCCCTAAAATCAGCTAAAAGCATTGAAAGTGGTCTTCTACCATGAGCAGAACTATAGAGGAAGAGGCAACCAACTGTGTCTTTTTATGACAATTCTTCCACAATATTTGCCTTTTTAAACTATGGACACAACAAAGCAGGGTGGCACATAACTGTAATTCCAATACTCTGGAAAGCTGAGGCAGGAGGATTACAAATTTCAGCCCAGCCCAGGCAATTTAAATACTTAGTGAGACTCCGACTCAAAATAAATATTTCTTAAAAGCCTAAGGACGTAGCTCAATGCAAAAGTCATGTGTTTGACCCCCAGTAACACACACACACACACACACACACACACACACACACACACACACACTACACATACACTATAGCCCCATGTATAATTTAATAAAATATTTAAATGTTAAACAGAAGCAAATCTCACTCTTTCAGGTACCTTTCCTCTTACAGGTCATGATAGTATTTCTCTGTCAGTTATGCCCAAATCATAAGACTGACTTAACAGAAAATATATAGACTTGAAGTTAGACTTAGATGTGAAAACCTCTTTCTCCTCAGAACTTCAGTAAAACAGGACTCACTTCATGGTGTGCTTGAGTTCTCCCATGTATCTTTGTTATTTTACCTTCATCTTGCTTGTTAATGTAAAAGTATCAACCAACAATGTTAGATGTACATGCCTTTGTTACTTTTAACCACAACTCAGCTATGCATAAAACAACTGGCAAAATGAATAACATCATTATGTAAGAATTAGTTTGAAATTTTAAAAAGTATTATTTTATAACTGTTTGAAAATTATGCACTGCACATATCTTATAATACACAGAAATTTGTAATACACAAACACACACACACACTTTTCCTCTCAGACAGCCAGCTGTAAACATCTGGCTCACCGCTGTACCTACAGCTCAGAGGGAAGAAGGAGGAATCCTGACTAGAAACAGAGTTAGCCAAAAGAGTACTTCAAATACCTATGTTTTTGGAAGTGACTTCTATCCTCCCCTCTACATTCTTTGCTACTTTGGAAGAGAATACTCTGCGCTTTAGGGAGCGTCTCAGCTCTAACATTACTGACAGGCAGCAGATTCACAGAAGACAAAACTCACTGGATAATGATGGGCTTTCTTTAGTATAAGGTTAGGAATTATTGAGAACTGACACTCATTATTTTTCAGAGAAACACAAGGAAAGCATCTCTCCATTGGGATGGATAATGGAAATGACAAGTGAAATATTTATTGATGAAGCACTCTATGCATTTTTGCCTGAATTTTGCTTCATGAGTTTCCTTATGGAATTCCATTCTTTTCAAAAAGCATCATAAGAAGAAGACTTCAAAGGAGGAGGGGAGTAATTTAGAATCATAAAGGGAACAAAGAGAAAGAGGAGGAGCTCTGAAGACATCTTTAATGTGAAGATTTCTTTCAAGTGGTCTTAGAACTGGGAAGACAGCAGAATTTTTATAAATATTACAAACAGATGTGTTTTAGAAGATAATTTGATAGGACAACATACAATGAAGAGATAGTCCTACTGAAGAAAATGTCTACAAGATAAAAATAAAGTATCAGCCAGTGCTCAGAGTCACTGGAGACAGCTCACAATCGTGGTTAGCACAACACACCTCTAGCTAACACCATCTCCTGAAATAGTTCCGGTAAGATTTATATTATATTACATTTGATGTTATTCACAAATAGGATTCTTCACTAGTGTTCATTAAATTTTTACAAATGACAATCAGCTCATTCTCTGCCTCATGTTGCTTTGAAACTTTCTGACTGACACCTTTCTGACAGGAATGCTTGACTCTGAGGAACAGAATCTCAATTTTCCCAGACATCTGCAGACACATATGGATAGACAAGACTCAATTGTATGATTAAAGGTTTGAGGTTCTCTTATTCTCTGGCTCCCCACTTATTCAATTCATAACCATTCTGGCAATCCAGGGCTTTGTCCTTAGGTTTCCATGCTGTATTACGGTTTACTGGTATTTCCTATTTTGAGTCTCTCTTATGAGAAAGTAGAGCTGGCAGAATGCCCACTTTCCTGAGGATGAAACTAGGACTCCCAAAGGTTAATACCTTAACCAAGGTCCCAGGGCAGAATCCAACACGAGTCATTTGTTGTTTTGGCTTCCAGCCCAGTGCTTTTCAATAATGTACTGACATTTGAACTCAGAGGTGTGTCTAAGGGGTAAAAATAGAATGCTATAGGTCTGAGAAATTTCTTCCAGTAGAAGAAATAACTCATGTTATTGATGGCATTACAAGCCTTCAATGAACTGGACATATGTTCATCACCTGATCCTTGCTAAGCACAGCACAAAGACCTTCCTCAAAGAAGCATAACATCAGTAATCTAACACATAGCTACAACTAGCCTAAAGACCACCCTATGGACCAGACAAGATTGTGAACCAATGACTGTAAGTAAACAGTATCTCTTGTGTATATATGGTCTCTCTTTGAAAATGGGTGGCACAATTGTATGCCCAAAATCAATGGCTGAAACAAAATTGACCAAAGACTCACCAATGAACGTAATTTCAAAATTCTGCTTTAGAGATGGGTTGCAATTTAAATTCATATAGTTAACAATTCCATAGTTGAAAATAGATATTTATTTCTGGATGTAATTAACCTGGATATGGCATGTCAACAGGAAAATACAGCTTCTAGGGAGAGAAAAGATGGAGACAAGAAAGCCTGAAGATTTAGAAAAGGGAGGGGTTCATTTTTCATCACTGAAACAAACACAAGGTAATCTTTGACTGAGTAAAAGATAAAACAAAGTACAATATGACCCTGTTGGAAAACCATCCAAGTTATTAGTTAGATGGGAATTTGGATAGAAGTGCCTTTTAAAATTCCTTCCAACTCCCAGGACTCAATTAACTTAGCAAATGGTCTCTAACTTGTTTCACTAAAGACAACTATTTGGGTTACCAAAGCATTTGACCTGGCTGCAAGGGATAGTCTTGTAATTTTGCCAACTAAATTGTTGAGAGCCATGCCACTAAGTGACAAAGAAATCCCTACTAAGTAACTGGATATCACATGATGGAAAACTGAGATGTTTCACTTCAAACTTCTTCAAAGTCAGAAATCTGTTCTACCAAGTAGGATGTGAGTAATCTCCCTGACCCCCCTGCTGAAAAATTAAAGCAGAGATTTAAAAAAAAAGGAGGAAAATCAACTCTTTAGACCTTTAATAGATAATATGATAGTGGTGGATTAATAGCTTAGGCACTTCTAGACATACATCTTTGGGTTCAAATCCAATTTGATAGAGTTACTTAATCTATGAAATGAGGATAATATTACCTGTTCAGAGCCTATTGTAAGGATTAAGTGAATAAGTATAAATGCTTATTGGTGGCTAGTCGTGGGTAGTAACTTCCCAACAAATACTGAAATTAGCAATACCCATAGTTCAAAGTTTTAGTGAGAAAGTGTTGCATTGAAGAGACAACCATAACATTTATGGCAAGAAAAGTCTTCTGTCATAAGGTGTTTCAAAGACTCTTGATCATTTCAAAAAAGTTACCTGATGTAACCCAGGAAACTGTTACTCTAACAGGGTAACATCTTTAGGTAGTGATAGAGACAATTGCTAATTTCCATTATTGAAAACTCATGTTACCGATGGTATTACAAACCCTTTGCTGAATTAGACATATGTTCATCACCTGATCCTTGCTGAACCTAGCGCAGAGACCTTCCCTCAAAGAAACGTGACATCAATAATTCTAACACATAACTACAACTCGCCTAAAATAAACACAATGGAACATTGGAGAACAGCTTCATGCCAGCAACACTTCATGATAATCAAGCTAGCTCTTTAAACATGGGTGAAAAGAATATTTATGTAACACTGACTAAAAAGTCAAAACCAGCAATGATTCCAACCTCTCTGTTTACTTCTTCCAACCCCACCCTTGACTCACTGCTGAGCAAGAAAGGCTGGTGGACAGTCAGCTGAGAATGGCCTTTGGGAGGGCAGCTTCTCCCTTTCTCTCCTTTCTTTTCAGCCCCCTGCACTACCTTGGTTGAGGGCCAATTTCCCTCTGACCCCTTCTAAGCCAAGCAACTCACTGACTGGCTTATTTCAGATCTGAGTTTAGTTTGTTCTCCATTAGCTCCCAGAGGTTAAGGTGTGGATAGACTCAAAACAGGTCCTACCTTGAGTTGTCTTAGAAGCCAACAATATTTTCATGATGTCTTCAAGGAACCAGCTGTGCCAAAGGATATCTAAGATTACTTGTGACCAGAAGAGAGCTCTGTCTTACAATCTGCCAACAACTAGCTCTGTAACCCGAAAAAGAGCTATATTACCCTTTTTCTCTAGTCTCAGAACCATGCCTCCTCGAACTGGAACTGGGGCACAGTCTGAGCCTTAATGTGACTCTGGGTGTGTGACAAGAGTAACAGCATATCAGAAGCTCCACACAAAACTTGCACTTGCTATTTTAAAGCAAGGACCAAACTATTTATCATGGAGAAAATCAGAACTGCGTTAGATTTTTTTATAACTACTTTACAATTTGCTGTCATTTTATTTTTAATTCTACAGCAAGAGTAGGAAAGTAAACACACGGACTGGGGTCTCTTAAAGTCACCACCTAGCCTAGAAGTGGGCATCAGACAGGAGTTCAGGGCAACTGGTTTGAGTGGGGAGTGAATGTGAAAGAAGCTGAAATCTGTGTCCACTCAGTCTTACTCTCTCTGCCCTCTCTGGCCACCTATCTATTATTTTACCTATTGATAGGTACCTTAGTCCTTCTGCGGCCCAGAGACCCAAGAGTCAGATATCACCGGGGCCAGTTCCTGCTGGTTCTCTTCCTTCCCCTTCCTCATAATGTCTTTTTCTTAGTAAAATATATCTGTGAAGGATAGCTTTTTGAAGAGCTACTCTTTTAGTCCTTCATAAAATGGGGGATGAGTGGCTCTTCTCTCTAACATACTTAGAGATCACCAGAGAATCTTGTTAAAATGCAGATTCGGATTCAGTATGTTGAGGTAGGGTTCCAAGATGCCATATTTTACAAACTCCTGGAGGATAGTGATGCAGATGATCTCTGATTCTTTAGCCACAGTCTGAGTAGGGAGGGAATAGGGATCCTTCTACCTCTTACTGCTCCAAGCCTGTGAGCTCACCCCAAAACCTTCTCAGCCAACAAATCTGAGAACAATGAACTTGGGGACCATCCCTACAGGTTCCTGTCCTATGCCATCCCCACACACCAGCCTAGCCTTCCATCTATGAAACAGTGAGGCTCAGATCCAAAAATACTCTGGAGAACACTTCAGGTCTAGGCAGAGAAATATCAGTGAGGAAGCTTACAAACACACCACAATTACTTCACTGGCCTTCAATAGCTCCAGTTATCCTCCCAGAGGGAGTCCTCAGGAAAGGATAAAATGTCTAGGAGAAACCCCTTAAATAATTTGCATTCCCTGCACAGAAAGAAACAAATACATTAGAATGTGTACTGCAATCCTTGGTGTCAGGTGGCAGTGCTAATCATCTCAGGGTGAGTTTTACTAGACTGGTGGCTGTGATTTAGTCTCCCTTAACCATCACTCTGAACTCATATGTGAGGATAAAAGCCTGAAAATACTCATGAAGAAATAATGAGCACCTTATGTGGTCGGTGCAAGCTCCCAGGTACAGCCGTTATCATGGAGTAAACTTCAGCTGAAAGGACCTACTTGGAGACACCTTCACCCCAGCCTACTAGACAGTACTTTGCATGTTTCTCCCCAACTCAGATTTGCATACATGCATGCACTTGTATGTGTGAATGTGGGTATGTGTACTTGTGCATGCACGCATACGTGTGTGCGTGTTTGTGCCTCTGCATGGAGCAGGAGCAGGAGCAGGCGAGAAGAGGTAACACTGTAGATCTTTTCTCTGTAAAATGGCTGTCATCTGCTTCGCCTTAGATGGCAGTTGAAACATAACACAGTCCCCTTTGGGGCATTTCCCTGAAAAAGGCATCACTAAAACTGCACTTCAAAAAACTGGACAAACCTCATAGAAAGTAGAGTGCACTCTTTAGAGGTAAGGGGAGAGCTGTGATTACCCAATGGTACCTCCCTCTACCCAAACAGCCCTTCTACCATTTTCCTGTAGGAAAAAACTTGGAAGAAAGAAGACCTTGTGGTGATACGACTGGGCTTCCAGGAAGAGCCAGGTCATGATAATTTGTTCCTGGAATATGAGCAAGACTTATTTGGAAGCTCTGTGTGCCCAAGATCTTTCAACATCCCACCCAGAGCCTGGACTAAGCTAAATTGCTGCATAGTGGATCAGGCTGGGTTCTCTGTAGACACCTTCCACACTTAACTTGGTTGTGATTGATAGATGCTAATGAAAAGGAAAAAAGGACCTTGAAAGACTATAAAGGAGGTCTAGAGGAAAAGCTTCACTGAGGATCAACTGCTGTCTCCTGATTGCTAATTAAAGCCAAGACTCCCCCTACATCAGCAACATTGGACTTCTGAGTTAAATCTACATCATTTCCTCTACAGATTCTTTGGTGGGTGTTCACAGTAGCCACCAGACATCAAATTCTATGAAAGGAGCTCCTCCAAGGAAACTAGTCCTGCTTTTGCAGATACTGTAATATATCATGTGCTAAATCACCCAGGGAAATGCCACCCAGTTATTAGAATAAAGAAGGTTTAATTGCCAAATATTGGGCTTTAAAAACCAATCAAGTGTAGAGTTAACTTTAATTAGACAGAAATATCAGATAAACAGAGTGTAAAAAGCTTAGTGCTTGAACAGCCTGTATCTCATTGTGCTTTCTGTCTGTAAGGACAGAGTGAAAGCAGAGATCAAACCTTCACTGGCCACTTTGGAACAATTACCAGCAAAGAAAACAAGTATATTATTTCCCTTGCACCCGGAAACAGTCTTGCAGGTGTGGGTCCTCGGGACAAGAATCTTTGATCTCTGAAATTCAAGGACCAAGTAACAAGTATCAGTTATGAGCCAACCATCCCAGCCCTGAAGACAGTGGATATCGACTCCTGATCTCCACATGCACACTCAAAAGAACACACTGAAGATTATCAGTTGACTTGCAGTCAGTACTGTTCACACACCACATTTATCTTTTAAAAAGAAAAGAAAAAAATTTTGAGCCATTTAGACTCAGGGACCTCAACAACCCTCAGGATCTCGGTGCCTGCCTCAGCCGCTGTCTTTTCCTGAGCTGAGATTGCCAGGTGACAGAATGCTCGCTTTCCTACTTTCTTCAATGCAGCCCATTTCCTAAAGGTGTGAAGGTGAGGGGTTCACCCAGATGAGCTCATTGTCGAGCCTCAGAGACCCTCACCTGCAAGAACAGCTTTGAAGTTCACGGCTTGGGCCTCCTACTCACTGGGGTATTTTTAGAGATGAGCAAAGAACAAAACTGAACTTTTCAAACAGGAAAGGAATGCAAAGTGCTTAGCGCTGGTTTGCAAAGGGCAAAGCTTATTTAAAAAGACTATTGATTGGACCCAACTGCAACATGACAGGGTCAAATGGAGTCAGGTGTGTGTAGGAGGAAGCCAGGTGGGGAAAGCTAAGCTCTGCGCTCCAGGGAGGGATTTGAGTAGCACCCTCCAGTGAGTTGGTGGCCCATGGAGTAATGGATATCACAAGGAAGAGTCCATGTGAGTTAAGGAAGATGTTGCTGGTAAAAGGGTCTCCAAAGATATCCAGCATCTTTTCAGTTGACTAAGCTATGACCTTTTCATAATCAGGAAGCCTAGTTTCTAACTTTTAATATCTGTTCCTTACCTATTCAGCAAAATATTCTTTGATAACTTGAGGTTGCTTACACATAATTTGAAGTACATGGCAGGGAGAAACTAAAAGTATGCCAAGGTAGCCAAGCATCAGCTTCAAAGAAGATAAAACTATCCAGAGCTCCTTTCCCCTCATTCTTATAATGAGCCTTTTCTGTGGAACTACTATGTGTCTGGTGGATTCTAGAAAGAAAGGAGCAAAGATAATTTAGATACTGCCCCCAGGGAGTTCAGGGGGTAATGAAAGACAAACTTAAACCTATGTTTAAACATACCCACTTACTCTGAGACCAAGCATGAGTGCTGCTCAGTACCTATCAGGGTAGAGTGGCAGAAATTTATTCCTGAGAACACTCTTTGTTTTCCACCCCACCCTTTCCTTAGCATGGCCATCCCCTCAAAGAACTCTATTGTACCATATATGCCTGTGCACAGTTCTCTGTATTTGAGAAAAATGAAAACCATTCTCTTGGCTTCTCTCTTCATTCCTGCATGCTCCTGACTACCAGAGTTGTTGATTTCTCCAGCACACCAGTTTCCCTCCATTCCTGTGTGCATTTGCATGACAGAAACAAGGCTCCCTACTAGCAGGGAGGGGAGAATGTGCCTGCATTTACAAAGTTGATTTTCTGGGCACACTTTTTTAGGAACAGAGCGTCTGCAAAGTGACAGCAAATCACTATGATATTCAAGCAAACAATCTCACCTATATAAAAATGACACTGCATGCCTGCTATTATGGATAATGAACTATATTGAGATTTTTCCTCTCTTATCTCCCAAACCAGTGGCCAAAAATTCATAAGCCATAAAATATTAGCTCATCATCAAGTTTGCCACTTGCATGCCATCGTTTTGTAAAGGAAAAGACTGCAAGTACTGAGGGAAGAGAATTCCCTAGCTGGGTTAGTCATGCACAATTTCCTTTATCTCCCGTCTTCTGTCTTACTCTACAGTATAAACTTCCATAGGGCCCTTGAATTTTTTGAATTGCCAGTAGGAAGTTTCTTCCTGACAGGAAGCACTGGGTCTGTGAGTGAGCCCACCACATGACCTGGGTTTAGGCTTCAAAAGCCCAGGAATAAAGTATCAAAGGAAAAACAAGTAATGAAGGTTAGCAGGATTAGAAATTGGAGATATTAACTGATGTACTTTATATTCTGTAGACTTTCTTTTACCTAGTCATATTACTATTCCATTTCATTGCTTCAGAGAAGAGCTGACAGCAGAAAGAAAAGAAAAAGAACAGTTGTTGAATTCTAAGAGCCAAAGCTTTTGCTTTGCAATTGGCTTTGCAATAGCTAAGACCTTAAGAGCTAAAGCTTTAAACAAGAGACTCAGGAGATAGCTCACAGATCAGACTCCTCTGCCCTGAGATTAGCTAAGACCTCTCCGGAGTCAGAGAGCCAGCGGTGGATTGGAGAGAGTTAAGATGAAGAGACCTGCGGGCTCCTGGGAAGGACTGTGTTCTCAGCCAGGAATGAGCTTCTTCATGGAACTCAGTCTAACTTTCTCTCTAGGGTCCCCTAACTGGTCTCCCTACTGATCGGCCCCAGGATCCCTGAGTCCTCATGCCTTCAGGACCTAGAGGAGTATTTTTTTTAATCTGCTGCCCTCCTCCAAGCAGAACCATCCCCACTACCTCTCCGCCTTTCCTCTCTGTGCCAGCCCAGCATTTACCCCGTCCCCATTCCAGCAGCACAGAAAAGTTCTATACCTGTTGCTGTTCCCAGTCTTGTCGCTCTTCCAGGAAAGGCTTATTATGCTGAATACTTTTAGGAAGCTGACTGAAAGCTGGGACCTAATTTCCCATCATCCCTCAACAGTAGCAATTTCTAGCAGTTAGGATTTGACCTGAACCAGTGACCCACACTAAAGTGAAAAGCTCCACACGCTGTTAGCACTCCCCAGAGCCAGCCTTCTGCATGACTTTGCCTCTCACCTAGCCTTTTCAGTAGCACAAGTGAGCTTCCAGACGTATTATGCCGGTTCCTCTCCACCAGACTTTGTTCTCAGACTCTTTCGCAGAGTGACTTCTGACCACATTCTAGTAGGATGTCCTGTTGTGTGAACCACTCAGCTGCAAGTTAGCATTATTCCAAATGGCTTCCTTTAACATAACTCCTGGTGCTTTTGATGGTAGAGAGGTTGGACTCCATTTCTGGGCTGACTCAGGAGAGGGCATTTAGCATTATTCAAGGACAGTAATGTAAAGACAGGTGGCTACATTATAGGCTCCCATTTTTAACCCTACCTTTTTCTCTGGGATTTTTTTTTTGTTTTATCAGCATCATTATCAATAGCTCCTCTCTCTTTTTTGACAGATCATATCAGTGATAACTTCCCTAAATTGACACCTGATATTCAGTTTCAAAGCTGTTCTCCTGGATGAAATATGATTTTGTCTCTTTAATGCCTGGAATATTGAGAGGGCCTAAGCAACAATGTTCGGTTATGTGTCAAGTTACAGATTTGCTAAAGGACTAAGAAAAGAGAACACATCCACAGCTGGCTCCCATCTCACCACAGACTCACCAATGGGAAGCAAACTCAGCGTCAACCTGCCGTCTAACAAAAGCCCATTTATTAGTGAGAAATCAAATGCACAAAACTTAGATCAAAGGCCCACCACTGTCCATTCATGGTCTACTATCCATGCTGAGCCACTGCCAATTTTTTTTACTGAAAAAACTGTTTAAAATACCCCCAGTCTAGTCTCACAACAAAAGTATTATGTAGGAAATCTGAGCTGCATTTTATTGCCTCATGGAGATGAGCAGGTTTAGCTGCTTTATCAAAGAGCTTTAAAATACAAAATGCTCCTGAGGGGTTATAAAGAAGAAAAACACTACCTTATAGGGAGACTGAGAACTGCAGCATCCATGCCCTTACCAGGTTTCCAAGGGAATAGATGTCCCTCACATGGTCCTCCCCAGGGACCAAGGGTCATAATGGAGCTGGTAGACCAAGCATCCACCCCAGTTCTCCAGAATTCTACTAACTGGTAACTTTGGGTCAGATGACAGTTTTTATGGGCTGACATCTGACACAAGGTTACCAGTTAGTAGAAGGTTACTAGTTAGTACCTTTGTGTCATCTCACACACAGGGGCCGCAGCTGAGACTTTCCAGGGGCTATTTTAGCTTTGAAAATTATAGTTCTTATCTGGGGAAGGGAAAGGGAGAGAGGAAGGAGAAAGCAAAGAGGAAGATAGAGAAAGGGAAAGAGAAATTGTCTTCAGATAACCACAAGGGAAGCATAAAAGAAAGTGGGGAGGGGTAGACAAAGTGAAGAGGTGAGGACAGAGCAAAGATGAAGTGAGAATGACTTTAACGTTAGTAAACCTTAATAAGAGTTCCTACTTATTCAGCATCTATCACACTCTGTATACATTTTCTCTCGTATTCACAGCTTTCTGTGGTTAAGCTTAACCATTTTACATGTGGGGAGACAGGCCCGATGAAATTAAAGAACTGGTCCAAGTTGACAATGCTAGTAATTCCTTAGAACTATGGCTGAACTCAAGAACCCAAACCAACCATCCCACTTCATTACTCTGCCTGTTAAACATCCTCCCAGTTGTTTTGCAAGATATCCAGTGCTCTTTTCTGCATTAGTTTATAAACTAATCTAGCTCATGTAGAGTTGTGAGAAACCACTAAACATCTTTATCCATCATCAGTTTTGAATGTGCTTCTGACACAGAAGGGAAAGATCAAGGTGAACGGTCCTAAGTCACTAACAAGAAGCATCGTGTCTTAGGATGAATACTGCTGTGGGGAGACAGTGTAATAGAGACAGAAGCACTCACTTAGATGTCAGGAGAGCTAGGCATAGACCCTGGCCACAGATTTTTCACATACCTCTGCCCTATCTGCTCCATCTACTTTTAAGCACTGCCAAACCTCGGGGTACACACACATTAGTGGGCAAAAAGAGTTAGATACAAGCAAGGTACAGTTCTACCCCAGGTACTTCCTGGTATAAGGAAGGGCGGTGGGAGCCATTTCTGAGTACGTGGATGTCCTGCAAATTGCAGATATCTAGTCATTCTCAGGAAGGTCGAGTTCAGGTTTAAGAAAATCTGTGATTAAAAAAATTACCTTTAGAGGAGGCAGACTAGAATGTGAGGGAGATTGCCAGAGTCTTTTTCATTTTGTCCAAGACTCAAGCTTGTCTTCTGTTAAACAGAAAGCTTCAGAGTACATTTGAAAGATGATTAGATTGACAAAAATTCCATTTTGTCCATAACCTTTCACATAGCCTTGCATTAACAGCGGAGAATTACACAGGTACGAGTTCATGTGACTTTGGAAAATGTGTAAAACAAGAAGCAAAGCAGACAAATTTGTGCAGGCCTCAAGGCTAACCCCTAGAAAGAAAGCAGATGGGGCTCAAAATGAATCTTGCAGCGGAAAAATGAATTTATTATTAGCTGAAGCCATGAACCACCACTAGCCGCCCCCCTTGTCTGCTTGGCCCTCAGCAGCTTCTCTGTGAGGACCGAATACTAGGGAGCATAGGAAAGGTGCAGAGGAGTTTCATATACCAAGGAGAAATGTGTTAGAGTTGATAGATTTTTTTTTTACCCTATCTGCAAGGTTGAAACTAAAGATCTTTCTTATTCACTGTTCATGGATAAAGTGGCTTTTAAAGTTATTCACCATTGTCACTTTCACTTGTGCCTTCACTCACACATACAATAAAATCAAATGGAGACTGAGCATGATTGATGCTTCTCCTTTTAATGATGAATGCCACTGATTTTTATGTCCCTTGAAGAATTTTTTCCTTAGCAAAGTTAGCTTTTCGCTACACTTTCCCATCCAATTTTTTATTTCTTTTCCTTACATTATCTAAAACATCCATAGAGCCCTAAAAGGACAAGGACTCCTCCTCCAAATGTAACTATTACTCATAAGCCAACACAAGTGGCAGTTTCCAACAGTATGAAAATGGAAACCACCTTTTCCATTTAACTAAAGCATCAGCACAACTGTCAGGGATTTTTTTAGAGGACAATCCAAAGGCAAGTGAGCTTCGCTTGAACAAATAACTTCTCCTAGAAAGGAAATGGCATCTGAAGTGATCAATGTTAAGCCAAAATGTGTGTTAAAATAGCTGGTGCTAGAGGGCTTCCCTGAGTGATTTTGAAATAGCTATGTGGTCATTCATTGGGCAAACATGTATAAAGCACCAGTTGTGTACCTTACTGGGCTGGAAAATTGGAGTATAAGGTGAATAATACATGGTTCCAGATTGGAGGAGGTCAGAATCTTAGGATTACAGGGCCAACGTCTGGGTGAAAAATAAATGCAAATGAAAGATTCCTCTTATTCTATCTGCCTTCTGAGTTTGCATAGACAAGTTTCTAAGGATTTCCTTGGGACCTTTTAAAAAGGGGTGGAAGAGCACTCAGCAGAAAGAAAAGACTCCTGAAGTCCAGTTTTCTACATATTTAACATTCGGTTCAATCCATCCAAACCAAATACTATTTTTGGATAAGGTGCACTGACACCACAGTAACTCATCTGATGCTGGTTCATTAATCTGGAATACACACCACTGTGGCCTAGATACAATGGTAGGTGCTGGATGGGGACACAAACATGAATTAATCAAGACTTCCTTCCTGAAGTCACTTAATGCTCTTTCATGACTGAGCCAGAAGTAACTGAAGGCAAAGACCTATGTTTGTTATTCTGCAACTCAAATGTATATATTTGTGCCAAAACACACACTGGGCTCATATGGTACATGTCATGTATGTGAAAATAAATGATATGCAGGGCTTCTCAGTAGCTCAAAATGGTACGATAATGGGACCTTGGGATCTATGCACACAAAAGGTACTCAGGCACAGAGAAAGTGGGTAGCTCAAGAAAAGCTTTATGGGGAGCTGATTGTGGGTTGTGTTTGAAAGATAAATAAAAATTGGCCAGGAAAAGGATGGAAAAAAGGACATTCCAGAGAGAGAGATCAGCAAGTGTACAAAGAAGAAAATGTTTTTTCAGTGAAAAAGAAAGCTTAAGTGGTGCTATGTGAGAGAGGCAGGAAATGATGCTGAAAAGTTAGGTGGGGACTAAATTACCAACTATGCCTTAGATTAAAGAATAGAATCCAAGTCACCAATGACTCCCCTAGTACTCTTCTGCAGACAGACACTGTGAAAGTGAGATTACAATCTATGCCTTTTATAAAAGCACTGATATAAGCAAACAATGGTCAGATGCGGCATGCAAACATACTCATGGAAATGGACACATATCATCTTTTACTGCATACACATTACAGAATTCTAAGAAGGAAATACATTTCCTTGGAAGCAAAGCTTACAGTTGACAGAGATTGTCCTTGCCTTGTTGTAGCCTCTGGCCGTTAGCCTGTGTCTTCTCTTTAGAGACATCAAATGGAGTTGTCTTAACACATTGGCCCACTTGGATATGACTAAGAGCCTAGTGCAGACTTGCTGAATGCCTCTTGAAGTGGGTCTTGGTCTGGCCACTTGGCCACGACACCCATCATGACAGATTTCACAAAAGGAAGGGCTACAATATCATGGCAGGCAAGACAAAAGGGAATGTCCAATTGACAAATTAACATGGTGTTCCCTAAAGAAGGAACCTGCCTGGTTGCCAAAACAAAGGTTTAGATCATAGTTGGTGAACCTTTTAGAGCTTTCAGTGATAACAAATAGCCCACTGTAGCACATGTGCCATAGGTTTTCCACCAGTCTAGACAGATCCCCAGCAGCTTACCGTGGGGACCAGGAGTATCAGTTTCTGTCTCTTTCCATTCTAGTGCATGTGTGATACAATAGTAGTATCCCTGTGACTAGGAGAACTTAGAGGTACAGATATTTAGGAATTCATGAGACATGGAAAGAGAGGGAACTAGATCGGGGCCAGTTCCTGAATGAGGGAAAATTTCACAGGCAACCCACCCAGATCAAGTCACTGGGAAAACAGGAAAGATACTAAAAGAACCTTAGTGAGACTGACTGACTATCAAAAATAGTAGAGCTAAAAGGAAAAATAAAAGGCAGAGCTCCTGAGCTGAGGGACAGGAGGAATTCCAGATTACAAGCTTAAGGAGCTTTGCTTTAGAATCGAGAGGGCTAAGGAATAGGAACCAAGAGATTAATTATAACAATACCATATATAAAGCCTGTAAAGTGATTGCATTTTCTTTTTCAGAGAAAAACATGCTCAGACATGTCCTTTTGTACTTTCTCTGACCATTGCCACGCTCTATGCTGTCCCTTTTTTTCTAAAGGTAGCAGAGTCAGCAAACTAGTTGTTTCTTCCTTCTACCCTCAACTCTTAGTCTAGGTTATTGCATTATCCCAAGGTAATGTAAGCATCATGATTGGTACCATTTATCCATACCTGCTATGGATGCTATGAGAACTCTTAAATCTCTAATCCTTATAATGCCAGAGGATATGATTTCACTTATTCTTTTACAGGACTAATGCTGAAGATCTTTAATGCCTCTTAGCACTGAGCTTATGATAGAAAATAAATACCACACTTCCCTGTAAAAGGCAGGTCTAGGAAAGTAATGAATATACTCAGGCAAGCAGACATGCCAGTCTATCTAGAAAGGTTAAGTCAGCCAACTGATTTGACTGATTTTGTCTAGTGATCTGGCTAGTTAATTGATTCCTGGCAGAATCATAGTTACTCCAGCACCCTGTTGCCACAGCTTTACAGTGCTGGTAAAATGAAGTTACTAAAAATCATTTCCTGTATTTAAGATGCCAGTCTGGATTAAGACCTCAAGATAGTCTACTATAAACCAAACTGTATGGCTGAGAATAACAAAGTGATATACAGCTCCCTAGACTGAATGATACATGACCTTCTTTCCCTGGGTCTACCTTTCTCCAGCTCATACTCAACCACGGCTATTTATTAGAATCACTGACTGAGCATTTATTTATTTATTTATTTATTTATTTATTTATTTATTTATTTATTTTTGTTTTTCTTTCCAGTACTGGGAATGGAACTCACGACCTCATGCTTGCCAGGCAGGCACTGTGCCGCTGAGCTAAATCCCCAGCCCCACTGACAGAGCTTTTAAAACCATGATGTGGGAAGATCCCAGAAACTATGATGAAATTGATCTGAAGTGAAATCTGAACAATGGTATTTTTTTTAGCTTCCCAGGTAATAACTATATATCCATGGTTGAGGACCTTGGTGTTTAGCATGGCCCCTCTGTGCCATAGTTTCCTGTTTATTTAATGGGATGTCAGACCAGATGATATATAGGGCTCTGCACAGTTCTAAGATACCATATTAATCCTGATCCCATCCCCATCTGGCAGGCAGCTCTGAAAAGACCACTTTCTTTTTGCATAATTCAATTCCCAAATGCCTCCAAGTTGACTGACCTACCACAGGGGGTTGGCGCGTGGGTTAATGAGATCATATTTGCAAAGTGTTTGGGGCTCTGGGGATGGAATCTCTAATATATGCAGCTAAAGAATGATTACAGCAACGTTAATGTCATTTTTTTAAAAGAAGAGTAAACCACAGTTCACAACCCTGCATCTGCCATAATTAGACTATCTCGTGGGGATGGAGAGTGGCAGAAGAGAAAGCAGATTAAAGCGGGGATGCTCTTGTTTAGACTAGATGCTAGGTCAAGTCTCCAAGAGCAATGTCTGTGAAATCACAATTGACATAGACTGGGTTTAAAAATATCAATCTACATGAAATCCTCTCTTCCTCAAGCATATGCCAATAGGCTCCTTTGTTGCCCAAAACTTTGTGCACCTACTTCTATGTAACAGGGGAAGAAAAGATGAATCTTGTTTATCTCTTCAAAGGATAACCATCACTGAGACTCTATTTCTAAAAGATTAGTAAATGTAGTATTTCTGATACATAGATGTTGGAACAGAAGAAATAATATTTCTTTAATATCCTGTGTATTAGACCCTTTCATAGGAATTAGAGGAACAGCAAAGGCTATGGAGCTCAAGAGACATAAGTTTGTATCTGGGTCTACCTCTTATCTCTGTGATCTCTGGGGCAGTCTCTTCCTGTCTTTGACTTTATTTTTCTTATGTTAAATAACACTGTATGTGCAAAACACTGGCAAAATGCTTAGCACAACTCAAAAATAGTTTTTCATCTCTGCACTGCACCATACATGGTTGATGTTATCAGACTTGGTAGAGATTTCAAGCAATAATCATCACTGTCTACAGGGTACTGAGGGTCTCTGGTAGATTAGATTTCTTGTTTTCAGTGTTCCTTTTGCAATCTCTTCCTTCCATCCATCCATCTATCCATCTATTCGTCTATCCATACATCCATTAACTTGTATTCATTTCATTATGCTTTGCCCAGTATAGTACATGCCCAGAGGCAGTCAATTTTTGTCATTAATAAGCAAAATTAAAATTCAAGAAAATTTGAAACATTCCATTTCAGGACTCTTTCCAAACACTAAGGGTGATTCAGGTGTACCAAGAGATTTGTAGGTTAGTATTTAGTGTTTTCCATACATGTTTAGGAATTTGCAATTTTGATCATAACATAATCTTGTGAAATAAAAGTTAGAACCTTGAAGAAGTTAGAGTTTGTGTATAGGTTTAAACAGTTCTGAACAGAACACGAGTAGGATTTACTTGAATTGGAAAGAAATGATTCTAAAATCCCTGTTACAACTAAGAGCTAAAAATAATTTTAAGCCAAAGAAAATGAATAGAGGGATATGGTATCCTCTTACCATAGCTTAGGATAGTTTATAAAGCTTGAGTTATTAAAAAGTGTAGTGGTAACACCAAAATAGATCAGTGATGGTAAAGTAGACTCTGGAAATCTAGATCTACATCTACATAAGCATATAGCATATAATAAATGCACTATCTTAGCTTCATAGGGAAAGTAATAGTAATGAGTAATTACTGATGGAGTAACTGGTTAACTATTTGGGGAAAAACTCATTTGGGACCTATATTCAAATCATCTAACTCAATGAGAGATAGAAGCTATAAAGAAAGTATAAAAAATGAATTCATAACAAAATTCAATAGAAATACAAAATAGTGTTTTACACATCTTTAGACAAGAGAGGACATATAAGACTGAAATCAATAAAAAAGCATTAGAAGAAAAAGGAAGAAAATTTAACTATGTGAAATATTAAAAGTCCATAAAATTTTTAAAAATTATAATCAAGGTATAGGGAGGCTTACTTCAGATTTATCCAAATAATTTTAAAAAACACTAAAAACAATGAAATTAGTAGGTAAAGAGATTGCAGATATTAACGGAAAATTCACATATACACAGAAAGCCAAAAAATGTAAAGAACTGTTTAACCTTACTATCAGGCAAAGCATTGCAGTTTTACAAAAGATGGCATTTTCTTCTTTACCTATCAAATTAAAATATATTTTAAAAGTAATATTCAATTCTGGCAAGTGTTCAGTGAGATAAGCATTCTTTGACACCGCTTGTGGGAGTTTAAATTGTTCTGGGAGTGCATTTTTAAAATTTTTCTGAAGGCAAATATAAATAGCCTTTAAAATATTCCTACCTTTTGACCCAGTAATTTAACTTATTTAAAATCCACCCTAAGAAAATGATCTGGTATACATGTGAAAGCTTTTTTGCGTAAGAATATTCATTGCTGCAATCTTTATAGGAAAAGCAAGACAGTATAAAACCAGCAAGCTAGCTTCTTGGAACAAGAAATAATAACATACAAAATGGTACATCCAAAAGAAGCTATAGAATTGCTAACAAAGATGATTACTGAGAGTTTATGTAATATTAAGTGAAAATATCACTGTGATATCTTTATGTAGAGTATATTCCCAACTCTTTGCTTTAAACTCACAAAGATTAAGACCACCAAATTATTAATAGCTACCTTTGCTTGGTAAAACTATGGACAAGTAGTTCCTTCTTTTTAGAAATCATTTTCACAATAACGATTTATAAAAACTTTTATAAAAGATTTACAGATGCATATTCCAGTGACTACTTTGCAATACAAGAAAAATGCAACAAAGTGGACAATTGTCTTCAGACTCAGTCACCTTCTTTCTGTCCTTCTCTTCTTTCTTAATCTCTATGAGGCCTACCCACATGGCCTTCAAAGAGAAATAAAAAGATCACTTGTAAGCCTGAGTTTTCTCTTTTATCCTAACAGCCAAATGAGAAGAATTCCTCTAAACAGGAGATCTAAGGTATTATGCAAAGAGAAAAATAGATAAATGCTTAATAAAGGCTGACGCTGCTGGGGAAAAGCTCCTGGAACAACCAGTGGTTTTGTGATAAAGCGTCCAGTCTCTGCAGCTGTCTTCTTAATAAGCCAGAAGCACATTTACTATAGCTTGGTGGGTGATGATCAGCAAAACTTACCAGAAAATACAGCACGGATTTCCTCCAAATGTTAGCAGCCAATTTCACTCTGGGAGGTAAAATTACTGGAACTGATAAGCCAATATTAAAGGACCAAAAAAGCTCCTTAAATATTCCAAAGACCAATTTGAGCCATCAGACCCGCATCTGAACAAACGAGGAAGATGGCAGTTTGAGAATTATAATAAGAATGAATTGATCTTGTATTTCTTCTCTAGTTTCATTATGATCTCTGACAGCAGAATGGATTCATTTTATGTCATTTTCTCCCGAGCCTCAGAGAATATTTCCTTTCAGGTCCTGAGATATGAGTGAAAAGCGCAGATGACCCTGTCTGCTTCAACCCAGCAGAGACTGCGAATGACTTTGGAGTTGTTTAAACTTGTTTCTTTTTCCAAGCAACCTGGCTATTCAGCAGCTGTGCAAGTCTCAGAATGATACAGGAGGAGATGAGAATATGGGATTACATTCCTCGAAGGAAACCCAGTGAGTGAATGGGGGTTGTGTAGAAAATAAGGGCAAATAAAATCCTGTTCAGTTTCAAGATAAACCCACAGGCTCATAATCTCCAGAGTTTAATATCAAATGGTTTCATGTCAATAATAACCAAAATAATTACTTATGCCTATAGGTAGATAGATTCACACATATAGCTCCCTACATTCACCTAGATAGATAGATAGATACATAGATAAAGAAATTGTAGTAAAATGTTAAGAATCATAAAATTTAACACAGCTTTATGGAGGTTTATAATACTGACTAGCAAAATTAAGCAAACAAACCTTTAGATTTGAATCACTTTTTAGACTGAAAAAATAGATTTAAAAGCTATTTGCCACTTGATTTTTATAATCTTACTTCCATATATATTCCAACCAGTCCAAATAATACTATTCATTTTACACATTTTCTGCTTTCCTTGCCTTTGCTCATACAATTTCCTCCACCAAAAACTTCTCTCCTCCTGCTTCTAATCACTGATCATTCAAAGATTTTGCTCTTCAAATTCTTGTCACTGGATCATCTCTAATCTCTGCCATCCACTCTCCAACTGTATTTGATATCTTATTTTTGAGTTTCTCTCAAGGCCCAGTTTGTGAGAGCAGTCACACTGACAATGAAAATTCCAAGAAATCTCTCCTTCCCCATCAAAGCATTTATTATTCCTTATCATCATTACTTCCTCAATTCTCTGTCTCCCTTCTTGAACTGTAAACTCCCCAAAGACGGGGACTATCTTGTCTCACTTACCAGAAACACCCAAATATTATAAACAATGCTTAACATAGAAGCACTAGTATTTGTTGAATGCTTACTACTAGATTTTTAAATCTTCTTAAATTAGAGATTCTCTCCTAGTCATATCTTTCTTAGTCATATCCATATCCATGCACAAAGTGCTCAATAAATATTTATTGAGTGGATTTTTTTAATTGGATATTTTTTATAAAAGCAGAGAAATGTCAGAATTTGTCACTTTCACCAAGCACTACGACTTCTTAATCCGTTCTTGGGTTATGGGTTCAAGAATTTTGGTTAAGTAAAATTTACCACTGGTCATCCAGGGGATACTTGGGGAAAACAAAAACAAACGGGTAGGATTATCTGCCAAAGACTGTCAGTGCTGAGCTTCAGATCATTCTGGTGAGTAGGCAAAGTCTTAGATCTTGGACAAGCTGCCTGACCAGGTACCTTAAGTTTGAGCAGTAGGTGTTTACATCAACTGTTGACCAGAGAAAGTGAAGCTTGGCAGACACACCTGTATCCTTTACAGTAGTAGCCAATCAAGAGAGAAGCTCAGAAGTCCAAATCTAAAGCAGAAATAATGCCACAATTTTGTTACCTGTGTATATAGCCAAAGGCGCCCTCCTTGGGTGCACACGTGAAGGTATTAGAGGTACTTTAGCATTACCTTCACTCGCTCCTTCCATTTTGGGATAACAAGTACTCAGCCATAGATCTACCTCAGCAGGACAAAATTATCCACATAAATCCCATAAAACAAGAATCTAAGGAACAGAATGTTTTTTCTCCTGCAGTTGGAAATGTGTGGTTTCAAATGTTGCTGGAATATGAATAGTGGTCAAGACCTAGAAACCACAGATGGAAAGGAGAGGTTCTGTACTGGACAGAAAACATAGTCATGCACCAGGTAGCAACATTTTGATCAATAACAGAGCAGGTTTATGGTAGTGGTGCCATATGATCATGTTACCTAGGGACATTGTGATCACTTTATTTTGTGCAAGTCTGTATTCTGGCTTTTACATGATGACAAAATCTCCCAAAACATGCTTCTCAGAAAGTGTCTCTGTCATCAAGTAGCACAGGACTGTCTGTAAAATTTGGCCTTCCCATTACAAACTGCAAAAGTTCCCACTCCTAGGGTCCAGCTCCTTCTAGCAAATGTTCTTTCATGTGCAAATAAAGAATGGTGAAGCTCTTGAGAAATAAAATATTTGGCAGCTATATTTCATAAACTGCCACCCAATGTGCATATGTAGAACTTGTCATGGTTCCATGGATATTGAATTTTGGGGTGATGACAACTCAAAGAACTCCTTCCATCCTTCAAATACTAATTAGGTAGGAAAGACTTTTTCCTGTGCCCCAGAAAGCTAGCTGGTAGGGAGGGAAAAACTTTGACCTTTCTAGAGAGTTTTCCTTAAAAACAAAAAAAGTAAATAATGGAGAGGCTATCTAGTGTGCAGCTGGAGCACTGCATTTATCTATAACCTGGCTCTACTCTTTCCTCCTTACTTACTACCCATGAGAACTTGGATATGCCATTAAACCTTTCTGTTAGGGTTGGATATGTGCCCCAAGGCTCACATAGTGTGGGCATGGTCCCCAGTGAAGCAGTGGTCAGAAGTGGGGCTATTGGAGAATGTGACTGAATCGTGAAGGTTCCAATTTCATCAGTGTGTTAATCCATGGATGAGTCTGTAGCGGGAATTGGCTTGTTAGGAGGTGTGACTTAACTGAACGAAGCAGGTCACTGGGAGGATGACATTTGAAGGACATATTTTCTTCCCTGCCCCTTGCTCTCTGCTCTTGTCTCTCTCTTTGCTTCCCAAAACCATGAGGTGAGTGATCAGCTTCCCTCCACCAAGACATTCTGTCCCACCACAGATCCAGAAATAACACAGCCTGCCAAGCACGGACTGAAACCTCAGGAAATCTTCCCTCCTTTATGTGAGGCATCTTGTCACAGTGAATAAAAGCTAACACACTGAGTTTTCTTTCACAACTTTTAAAGTAGGAACTTAAAAATTTGCCTCATCTTCTTTTCAGAACATTTGTGGAAAAATCGGTGAGATGAGAGGATTTGAAAATGTCTGAGATTTGAACCCATGGTTGCACAAGGTAGCTGTGTTTGGCTTGGCCCTTTTACCAGCTAGATTACAGGAAAAGCACTAATCTCTCTAAAGTATCCTATCATCTTTCCACTTTTCTTTTGACTAAAGAAGAAACATTTTCAGGAACATCTACTGTAATTTAAAAACCCACACTTGGAATGATGTACAGTACTGATATCCAGCCAGGGCACCAAGTTGGACAAAAAAAGCAATTCCAAATGGTATATAGGGAAACAAGTTGAAAAGAAGGACTTAGTGGATTTTTAAGAGAGTGGATAATTGGCAAAAATGCAAAAGTAATAGAGAAATTGATTTAAAAACCATAATAAAAGAAGACCTCAAGATGAGAAAGAGATGTACTATTATACTATCATCAACAAATATTTGGCTGATCAAGGAATTTTAAAATGCCTCCCAAATGGCATAATGCCAGCCACCATCACTGGGGCCAGTACCTCACACATTCATCTGATCATTCAGGGCACCAGTGTGCAGAAATTTCTCTGTGCCAGGCATTGTGAAGCACTAGAGTACAAAATAGGATAAAGCTTCTATCTTCAAATAAGACAGGTAAATACACAAAGTAGTAACTATGATTCACTAGAGCATCCGGTACTCTATGAATGATGGCAGGCAAGAATGGGGAGGATCCTGAACTGAATTTAGATGAAGCAGAGCACCTGTGGCTGATAGTAGGCTTAGCAACTCAGGGAAGGGTCTCAGGTAGGTTCAGTCACAAATATGCTGGGAAAAGGAAAGATTCCCGATTTAGTGAGTCCTTAGCCTGCAGCTCAGCAGAGAAATAAATCATGTCATGCATCTTCATCATTCTGCAAATTTCCTAAAGCTGTCAAGGAATCTAAAACATCCATTGGCTTTGCTTATTTTGAAATCAATCTAAGGTGATTACAAAAATATAAGCTGAATGAAGGCGTTCAGCTCTATGCAGAGAAAAACTTGTTATGGAACAAAATTCTCATTCAGAGCAGCTACTCAACACTGACAGACCACATGACCACGATCTCCCCATCACCACCTTCTCACTACAAAAATCACTGGGATAAAGGCTCCCAGTAGTTTTCTGTGGAAAGTGTTAGCAACAGGGAGAGCTTTGACAAGGGCCAAGGTCCTAAAGGGGCTCAGGTTTTCCAAACATCAGACTTAACAGGAGGCTCTTTGAAAACCAAGAGAGTCCTTCGAGCCCAAATTTGTCCTCACAGTGCCCTGCAGCAAATGAATACAAGCAGAAAGTGAGATCAAAACTTTCTCAGGGGTTGGGGCCTCCAGGTCCTAAGCAAGACCATTTGGGAGCTGCAGTAACTCCCTCCTTAGTCATTTGGCATTTCTGATGCGTGGTAACAGATCAGAGCCTTGCGGCTGGGCAGGTCCCTCCTCTTCTTTCCTCTCATATTTGCTGACCGGTGCTCCCTGGATCAGGTGGGTCTTACAGCGAGGGTGGGACAACTCCAGAGACACCCACACCCTTCTTCCCCAGGAAGGGGCAAGTGCCGTAGCAGTGCCTTACACTCCTGGGTAACCAGGTAAGACCAGAGAGCCTGGGCACTGGTTTCACCCCTCTGCCCCTAGCTGATTGCAAGAAAACAAAAACTGTATAAAATACCTAGGAAGTGATGTGAGAAATGTCTTCCACCCAGAGTAAGTGAAGAAAACAAGAAACATGAGAAACAATAACACATTTACTTTCCCAATTTGCAGTTCCCCTTCATTGCACCTAATTTGGAAAATGCATAGAATTTTTAAGTTCAATGACCAGCCATCTATCACTCAATCCCAGAGACGTGTATGTGTGTGTGTGTGTGTGTGTGTGTGTGTGTGTGTGTTTAAAATGAGAATTCTGGTTCCTACCTATACTGAGCAATGCTTTCAATTTTCTCATTTACTTTTAATGACTATGAATTCCATTTTCAGACACACATTTTGCCCACATTGTGTTGTATGCGCTATCTCTGTGCTTCCCATAGCTTTCAGGCGCCCATGGAGCCAGGGAGCCACTTCGACAGACTCTGACCTCTGTTTCTTGTTTTTGCCTTCTTTTCATCCCTTCCAGCCTGACTTCTTTCTTTTCCCAGGAGTAAAGAAATACATCTCTCCATTTGCTAGGAGAATACAGACCGTTAAAGTTAAAAGTCCCTAGAAATCATTCAGTAACCCATCATTTCATATTGAGGAAATCGAGGCTGAGAAATCACAGCCTGAATTGCAGTTATTTATTGAAGCATCAAATCCAGGATCCCAGGTTGCCTGTCTCCCATGTCAGTGTTCTTTCTACTAAAGCACCGCAGTGCAGCTGCAGAGCACATCCATTTGGGAAATGATAGCATAACACCCTCTTATGCTAGGTCTGAAAGGGTATAAATAATAATGATTACAATGACCCTGGACTATAAATTAAAACTGATTTCTAGTTTTGTAAGGTAAATTATACTATCAAAGGAAATAGTTCTTTTCAGATGTTGACTTAGTTTAATTGTCAAAACAAAATAAAATCTACCAAATTTGATTAAGTTTAAATATGTTTTGCTCAGTCACAAAAGCTCACACGTCTCCAAGAATAGTCTCTCCTTAACTCAGTGAAGTATAGAGACTGAAGGAGAAGCAGAGAAAGCTCAGTAGACTAGTGCGGTGAGTAATGGTGATTTCACCTTGAAAAGAGCAAGCGTGAGAAAAGAAGAAAACCTTCAAAAGCCAGAACTGGGGGCAGGGGATTTAGCTCAGCTGCACAGCGCCTGCCTGGCAAGCGCAAGGTCGTGAGTTTGATTCCCGGTATCAGAAAAGAAAAAACAAAACAAAACAAAACAAAAAAAGACCAGCACTGAATTCAAGGGCTAATGACCAAGTTGGTAGATTATTCACAATTGTTGCTTTGTTCATATCCTTCTGCCAGTATGAATTTTTAGATCATTATTTTATTCCCTAGTACCTCCACTGGAGAAGTGAAATAAACCATGTTTTCAAAACACTGAAACTAATTTCTTTGATTAGCAGTTGTGGTTTATAGCAACAATGAAAATGAGCAGGGAGACCAGGAGGAAGAAAAAGAAGGCAAAAGCGGAGAAGCAAAAAGAGGAGGAGGCTGGGCGTGGTGGCGCACGCCTGTAATCCCAGTACTGAGGAGGCTGAGGAAGGAGGATTGTTGCGAGTTTGAGACCAGCCTGGACTACAAAGTGAGCTCAAGGCCAGCCTGAACTGCATAACGAGACCCTGTCTCAAAAAGACAAAAAAAAAAAAAAAAAAAAAAAAAAAGAAGGAGGGGGTCGAAAACCAAAAGGAAAATCTGAAGCATTTTGGACACATACAGCCATCCCTTCTACACTGAGCCCCCAAACGGCGTGCATTCTGGCTAATCTTATTTCCCTGGTTCCTATAAAGGTACAAATAATCTAAATGGGGTTTTAAAAATATAAGTGAACTTTAAAAAATAATTAAGATATATAGTCAAAGGAATTCTTTCTTAATTATCTAAATGGCTTGAACTGTTACATGCATAAAGAAGTGCTTTTATTAAATGCCAAATCTTTTTTTTTAAAGCAACCTCGGGGAGATACTCTGAACGAGCTTTGTCTATGCCAGCAAAGCAAAGGAGCAGTTTGGGCAATTGTCCACGTAATTCAGACCAAAGAAACCTGCCATCGCCACAGCTCCATTAACATAAGGTTCTGAAAAGCTTAGCTCATTAGGCTGCAGATTTGGACAGGGAATCAGCCAGGAGAGATGGCACTCCCACAAGCCACTGCTGAAAAACTGAATAGAGTCAAGGAAACCCTTGTTTTCTTAAATTCAGTTGGTTGTTTAATAATAATTAAATGATCAGTAATTAGTTTTTAACATCATAAAGAAGGAATTGGTTGTTTTCACAAGTCCATTTTGTGTTTGGGTGGTCTTCATAGTCAAAGTGTAGAAAACTGAATATGCAGTCTTTTAACCACATCTACCTCTGCCTAGAGAGAAAAATAACCCTGGGCTGTCAAGGTGTCAGTCTTCACCTTCTGAACTATTAATTCAGGTTGCTGATGTTTGGTCAGATTCATCGTGTGGAAATTATCTTTTTATTCTACCAAATGAAATAAATTGACTGCATCAGGGTTGATTCATTCTTGTAGAATAAACATTGTCTTGGTTGTCCATAGAGTGAAATGTAGATTCAAGAGAATAATGCAGCTAGGTAACGGAATCCCAGTCCTGGAGGTTGGGGATAGGAGAACAGGGCATAGACCAACAGGACCCAAACCATTTGGTGGGTTTGTGCTTCCATAACACTCATAGTTCTTCTTTTCCCCATATGTGCAGTGTATAGGCTTACCCTCAACGTCCCTTCACAGAGCCATTTTTAGGGAAAAAACAACTTAGACTGAGAAGAAATTAACCTTCCCCAAGCAACAGTGGTAAATAGATAAGTAAACTGGGAGACATAATGTATGTATGCTTAGTATTAGAAGCTGAGTAAGAAGCACTAAGTCAATTGTTTTTCAAGACAATTAGGCAATACTCAGCGGCAAACCAGGAGAACTAAATCTCTTTTGCTCTCTTCATTATTGCATTGCCAAATGTAAAAGCCTGCCTCTCTGCGAAGCCAGCAGTTAGAACATTTTCAGAACAGTAATCTCATCCTGCAAGAGCAAACTACGGAACTTAAAGATGTATTTCCAAGTGAAAGTGAGTGGTGGCTGCTTGCTATCACCAGGAGCACAGACTGAGGTTTCAGGTTGGGGTTCAAGGCAGGGCAGTCCTCACTTGATGGTGCTTCAGCCCACTTTGGACTGTAAGATCTTGGGAGCCAGGTGGACCTGGATTTGGCCTATGAGTTAGTCCTTGGTGCCTTATATTGCCTGGCATTCTTTAAGTCACAAAGACCTGTCATGCTCTTACCTCACATGCATCTAAGACCATAAGAATGGGAGGTAGTAAGACCAAAAGGACTGTATCCAACAGGTATGGCAGCAGAAGTTCAGAGAGGCTATTGAGATAGTAACAACTTATTTACCTAGAGGCCTGCACCTTGCACTCTACCTTTGCTGCCTTCTATTTTTTGATGGAATAACAGTGTAGGGCTTAGGTGCTCACCCGTTAGTCTTACTTCTGACATTTTAGGCTGGAAAATATGCCTACCCACTCTGCTTCTTAGATCCATCCCCCAGATAATCTGAACAATAGCAAGATAGAAGCCCTATATAATTAGATCTAAGCTCCTGAGAGCACTTTTACCATTATTATCACCTCCTGTCTTCCAGTGCTTTTGGCTACTTCTCCTATCCTTCTGCCCCTGTCTCTTTATCTCTGTCTCACTCCTCAATCTGAGCACCATCTCTGCATTTCTAGGTTAGGTAGACAGAGTCAGCAAGTGAGTATTTCAGAGCCTAAACTAGAAGGAATTTAACATATTGATGAAGGCATATATGTATGAGTGTGGAGATGAAAGAGAAGAGTGTCTGTGCACACACACACACACACACACACACACACGCCTATTATAATGATATGGTCAAATAAAGACGAATCTATACAACCCTAGGCTTTAGTGGGTGAGTAACTTGCAGGATCTTTCAAGCAGAGCAGTGCTCCCTTATCCATAGATGTGTTCCAAGACTCCCAGTGCATGCTTGAAAGCACAGATAGTACTGAAACCTATATATGCTATGCTCTCCCATATATTTAACTTATAAATTAGGTACAGTAAGAGATTAACAGCAATAACTAATAAAATAGAACTCTATAATACACACTGTAACAAATCTGTGACTCTCCTAACTTTCTTATTGTGCTGTATTATATTTTCAAACCATAGTTGACTGGCAGTAATTGAAACCACAGCAAGTGAAACTGTGGCTAAGGGGCCTATTATATCCTGATGTTTAAACAAAAACCCAAACATGTTAGTTACTATGATATTTCATCTTCTCCGAGCTGTGATACCATATGGAAAGGTCCGAATGCTTTGTGGTGGCATGAAAGCTAAGGTGAAAGGTTAGAGTGGAGTGAACATACTTGAAACGTGCAGTGTACATGTGTGCATCATGCCGATGGTTCTTATTGGAGGGAGGATGCGGCAGGGTAAAAACCTGAAACCACAGCTTGTTAACAGCATTTGAGAGAGACTAGCAGCATTTTATATGGGAAAGAAAGGGGACCATGGGATAAAGTAAGAGGAAAGAAGTGGCTTAGAAAAAAAGAAACAGAAACTGGGGGCACTTCAGCAACATGGATGATAGCTGTAGATCCCACAATTAAACAGCATGTGGAGAGGGAGAGCTGCAAGTCAATGAAAGAAAATATATATTTAATTGAAGATTGCACAGTGGTTGGCAAAGTTGGCTTTAACCCACTGAGCTCTAACTGAAGCTTTTTCCCCATGATCTTACCTAGCCAGACTTTCTACCTGAACAATATGGATATGTTCAGATATTGTCTGAATGCTGGGGCTGGTGGAAAAAGAGAGGTGAGCACTTAAATGCTTTCAGGAGGATGCTGAGAAACTGGGAACATCATCAAGAGTTCAGGTGGGAAAACAGCTGACTCATAGCAGCCCATACCATCACACACGGAATGGCCAGGTATGGACAGGGGCATTTATGAATCATTGAGATATAGAAAGAAAAAAAAAAAAAGAGTTGCAGAAAAAAGTCTTACATTAGATGGTGATAAGAAGAACATGCAGGAGCCTTGGAGCAAAGGATCCTTGGAGTAAATAAGGTCTGTGTTAAACGAGTGTCAGGAAAACAGACACATACCACTTTCACTAGCGGGACTGCAGACAAACCGACCACTAAAAGTACTTTTAAACTTCACTTGGGAATAATCTTCAGCAAGAATTACAATCTGAGCAGACTGAGAATGATAATTAAAACTTTAATTTAAAAAAAAAAAACTGCAAACAGCACTTAGGGTCTTTATGGCAAATTGTCAGGTGCAACAAAGAGCTCATCTTTCCTGTCTATCCCTTGACAATCTAGAAAAATCTGCCGTTCCTGTCCCTGTGGCTACCGCAGTGATATAAAAAGAAACAAGGGAGAAGATGAATTTCTCCCCAGGCTCTCATCTAGGGAAGCCAAGGGAGGTTGAATGAAAAAGAGTAGAAGATAACCAGAGCAATGTGAGTCTTGTGCTATCGATTTTGCATCTGTCTCAAAACATTACTCATTAGAATGGCGGCAGCCCTCAGGAAGTGAGAGGGAGGGGGCTTCCTCCTGCAGAGGTGGGAGACACAATGTGCTCAAGGGCCTACCATGTGCCAGGAGGGGAAGGCAGAGGGATTCTCAGGAACTTGCTTCCAGACTCCAGTAATTTGTCAGTGAAAGTCTCCATGGTCTTTCATTAGCATCTGGGACTTTGGGGGAAGGTGTAAAGTATTAGATGGGCAGTTCAAATAAGTACCAGCTTCACACAAGTCATTGAGCAAGTAGTAGCAAAAGTGGCAATACAAATAATTAATTAGGTGATCATTAGGGATAACAGATAGAAGCAATAAGTTGGAATCGAAAGGGAACTTAAAATTCCTAGTACAGTTTTCCCCTAAGTATAGAATTCATCCTATACAACTCATTTTAGATGGACCGGGACACATTTTATGTGACACAAGGATGGATTATGAAATACTATTAAGTCACATTGTAAGAAAGTCATTCCAGTTTCAATTCTCTTTCAAGCCTTCTGTGTTCCATGCAGGATAAAGTTGCAATTGAGTGTTACTGTGTCTTCAACACTTTCCTAACCCTCCTCAAGCTCCCTTTGTCACAAAGGAAGAGCAAGCTTCAGACATAGAGACTTTGATTTGATTCCTTTTATTTTAAAGAGAAAAAAATAGCAATAACAATAAAACAGAGTTTCAAAATAGGTCAGTAGGAGAGATATAATAATTAATACATTGTGTACTGTTGTCTTCATAGTAGTTATTCAGAGTACAAGATATAGGCATTTAATTGTCCAAACAATATTAGCACAAACCTTTTTTTCAATGAACTGAGAGGAACTAGCTGTATAACTATCTTGGATATAAATATAATATAAATTTTTTTTTTCTTTTTCCTTTTCCTCCTTTCAACTTTTCCCCATCACAGTTTGTCTTTTCTTTTGAACAGTTTCTTCCCAATTCACAGTATTTATTGTACATTTTGGATCTAATTTACTCTTTCTGCTTCTCACACAAGGAAATAATACCAGGTTTATACATATGGGTCTGATTTATTTCACTTATGAGTATGGTCTTGAGATGCATCCATTTACCTATAAAAGTCTGCAGTTTATCCTTCTTTGTGACTGAGTAGTCTCAGTCACAAATATTTTTAATATATTTTAAAAATATTTTTAATATAGTTTAAAATATATTTTTAAATATATTAAAAAAATATTTTTAAATATATTTTTAAAAACACATTTTTAATCCATTCTTCTTCAGCATGTAGAAAGCCAATTTTTCCAGCACCATTTATGAAAGAAGCTATCTTTCTTCCTGTGAACATGTTTGGCTTCTTTGTCAAAGATAAGGTGGCTGAGTGTGTTTGTAGTTGTGTCTGCATCCTCTTATCTGTTTCACTGGTCCTCAAGTATGGTTTCTTTTCCAATACCATGCTGATTTTATCACAGTAGTTTTACAGTATAATTTCAGGTCTAGGATTATGATGTCCCCTGACTTGTCTTTGTTGCCCAGAATTGCTTTTGAAAAAACAATTCTTAATAAGATACTAGCAAACACAGTGCAGCAAATCATCGAGATAGTACATCATGACCAAATAGTATTCATCGTAGGGATGCAGGGATGGCTCACCATACACATGTCAATAAATGTAATATACCATATTAACTAAACCAGAGACAAAGTCACATGATCATCTAAATAGATGCAGAAAAAGCAACTGGCAAAGTGCAACACCAAGTCATGATAAAAACTCTATAAAAAATTGGAATAGATGGTCTTAACCTCAATCTGATAAAAGCCATCTTTGACAAATGAACAGCCAACATCATACTAAATGGACAAAAGCTGAAAGCTTTCACTCTAAAGTCAAGAACAAGACAAGGATGTCCATTATCATTACTCCTATTCAATATAGTTCTGGGAACATTAGCCAGAACAATTAGACAAGAGAAAGAAATAAAAGGAATAAAGATAGGAAAGGAAGAAGTTAAATTCTCATTATTTGCAGATGGCATGATATTCTACACAGAAGACCCAAAAAACTTATAGATTTAATACCCAAATTCAATAGTATAGCTGGATACAAAATCAACACTCAAAAATAAATAGCATTCTTGTACACAAGCAATAAATTCAGAGAATTTAGAGAAAGCATACCCTTCATAATAGCATCTGAAAAAATGAAATACTTATGAATCAGTCTAACAGAGGATGTAAAAGACCTATACAGTGAAAATTACAGTACCATGAAAAAGGAGATCAAAGAGGATATTAGAAAAGAAAAAGATATCTGTTTCTCTTGGGTAGGAAAAACCATTATAAAAATGGTCATACTCCCAAAACTGATTGAACACAATCCCAATTTAAAAACCATTAACATATCTCACAGATCTAGAGAAAACATTCCCAAAATTCATTTGGAAACAGAAGAGGCCTAGAAGAGACTTTGATTTGGCCAATAGATCTAGCAAGAGTTCTAGTAAGCGTTTAATCTCACTGTCTGGTTTTCATTTTACCCATGTCAAGTATTTTCTATATTCATTCAGTATAATAACATAATGTTTCTTCTTTAACAAATAAATGTATTTATGTTAAAAAGTAGTTCACCTGAAAAAAAATATTACATCTTCATAAATTGTGTATGGATGACAAAAGTGGCCAGAAATGTGGCTGGAGTTTGGAGAACAGGGATGCTGAGCTGTAGTAGTAAATGACTTGTCCACGGTGGCACATTTGGCTGGCCCACCTGTGAACACAGAGAGAAGATGAAAGGCAGCTTCCTCTGAAAGTCTGGACCCCAAGAGCCCCTGCAGGAATCAGTCTCTGAAACCAAGAGTCAACTGAGCTCCACTTGGGTGCATCGCAGGACAGTGACAAAGTCAGTCACATTGCCTCATTTTCTTCCCCCTTTCTACCTATTTCCTAGATCCCTTGGAGATAAAGAGTGAGCTTGAACCTGGGAGGTCTATCAAGTGGAGAAGTAGGCATGCCGTTCGTTACACCATTCTCCAAACCCCTGCTGCCCTGAATGATCCTCCGTAGGAGGAAATGGCTACAAAGTGCAGTATAAGTACAGGACTCTGGGCCTCCAGAGGCCTGATCACTGGTCTCCATGTGGCAGCCCAGTGTGATGGGAATATAAAGTAAAAAGCAAATGTCCACCCTCACGCTGCCTGCCGTGCATCACATCCATACACAATTGCATCTTGATGGATGCAACAAACACAGCTTTATATGTCTGTCATGGCCCTAGTGACCTTTGAGATCTGTGAGTTAAAGGGACCATTATTCATCTTTATGTACAGCTTCCTGCGACAGGCCTGTATGATAAAGCCCAGAAATACTCTGATGAAGTAAATAATTTAGCCCTGTCCATGAGCACCTGCCATTTCCAAATCCTAATGCCCTCCCAAGGACTGCTTCACCAACCCAGGGAAATAATGAGTCCCTTACATATGACACCAGAAAAGTATAAATGTTATACAGAAGATAAGCTTCATCCAAAAACCTGAGTTTTAAAGAAGAATACAATGGATGCAAGAGATTTTCTTATTTGTGGCTTTGAAAATACCAGTACATTTCCATTTTAAAATAATGGATACTGCTTAATGGCAACTTGCTATGTGCCATATGCTGTGCTTGGACTTTTCATGTATTATTTTGTTTAATCACCAAACAGTCTTGCAAGGTGGCTGTTAGTATCTCCATTATACTGAGTTAGAGATCAGTTAAATGGCTTGCTGAATGTCATCTGAATAGCAAGTAGCAAGACAGCAAGACACTTAAAATGAATCTTGGAACAAGAAAGTATATGAGAGAATGAATGATTCTACTGCAGAATTGGATGCAAATGAACTAGAGTTAGTCTGACTCTATCCATATTTATTTTGCTGGACTTCACTCTTTCTCTCTTAATGAGAGAACTTGGATTAAGAATAGGGGATACTGCCTCTTTTTGATGCATTTGATCAGCACCTTAGTTCCTAACAGCCCCTTCTCCTGGTGCTGTGATGCAGGATATTTGGAAGAGTGTGTGATGTCTCAGAGACACCCACTTCCTACCTTCAGATGCAATCAGTGGATAGGTTTGGTGAGGAACTAAGCATGTCTTCTGCTGTTCTGTCCTGAATTCAAATAAATACTTCCCAGAGACATACATGACACCAGGAAGTTCCAAATAACAAGTCATACTGCTCAGCTAGTTTGTAATGGGAAATGTAAATTAAGACAGCACTGAAATTCCATCATACTCCAGGAAGAATGGCCATCATCAAGAAATCAAATAGTAACAAATGCAGGCAAGGCTGTTGGGGGAAAAAGAACTCTTCCACATTGTTGGTAGGAGTGAAAATTAGTACAACCACTGTGGAAATCAGTATGGAGATTCCTCAAAAAACTAAGACTAGAAATTCTATTTGACCCAGCTATTCCCCTTGTAAGTATATTCCCAAAAGAGTTAAAGACATCATGTTACAGGGATACATGCCTAGTCATGCTTATAGTAGTGAAACTTTTAAGAGCTAAATCTTGGAAGCAGTGTATTATGCCCATTAACAGATGAATGGATAAAGAAACTGTATTTATATACAATGGAGTACTACTCTACAATAAAGAAGAATAAGTTTGAGTCATTTGTAGGAACATGAATGCACCTTGAGATCATAATATTAAGTGAAGTAAATCAGACATATTAGTTTGGGTTTCTCTTAACCCAAAATATAAATTGAAGAGCAAATTAAAGATAGATAATAGGAAACAGGGAGATAGATCTTTTCTAAAAAGGAAAGGGACCAAGAAATAGAGGAAAGGGGAAGGAGTGGGGAAGGATTTAAAAAAAAAAAAAACAGATTTAAGATGTGTTATGTACATGTAGCAACTCCCCAGGATGAATGTAAGCATTATGTACTGCAAATATATACAAATAAAAGTGAAAGTTTTAAAAAGGAGAGCAATAAAATAGCTATAGTAGTCTATCTGCAACCCATTTATACTTTATGGTCTTGTATTTGTATGTGGTTTTGGAATCCTGCCAGGTCATAGATTTAAAGAGCCTAAGTCCATAGATCTCCTGTTCCAACTTACACATTACAACTGAGTCTAATAAATATTTAGAGATTTTAAAAATTGACACAGAAAAAAATGACACTGTCAAAATGGTGGTGTTTAGTTGGGCGTAGTGGCTCATGCCTGTAATCTCAGTACTGAGGAGGCTGAGGCAGGAGGATCGTTGCAAGTTTGAGACCAGCCTGGGCTACAAAGTGAGCTCAAGGCCAACCTGAACTGCAGATTGAGACCCTGTCTCAAAAAGACAAAAGTAAAATAAAATAAAAGGTGGTGGTATTTGGAGTAATACTTTGTCTCTTGCAGTTTAATTTAATCAAGGCACTGTAACACTGTGAAACATCATCCTATTTCCTCTCATACAATTCCAAAATCCTTGAAATCTCCAAGTATCTTGTTGTATGCAAATAAGTTGACAAATGGATTGCAGTGGCTAGTGGCTTCAGGATGGGGGCTTGTCCTAGGACAGACCTGGGTATCATTGCAGGGTTGGGAAATTTAGCTCATTACATTAATTTATTATGAGTAAATGGTGGGAAATCCACGGCCCTGTTACACTCTTCAGGGGTTGCAGGTAGAGTTGATCATCAGTGGCCAATGATTTAATCAACTACACCTTGGTAATAAAGCTTCTGTAAGGGTTTAAAAGGACTGGAGAACTTCTCGATAACTGAGTGTGTGGAGGTTCCTGGAGGGAAACCTTGCCTTACCTATGCCCCCTTTCCACTTCTTTTTATCGCCTTCTGGTACAGGGACTTGAACTCAGGACACTGTGCTTGCCAGTCAGGTGCCATGCCACTGAGCTATATCCCTGGCCCCTGCTTCCCTTCTACTTCTTTATCTGTATCCTTATAAAAAACAGTGAGGATAAGTACATTTCTCTGAATTTGGTGAGGCATTCTAACAAATTCGTCAAATCTGAGGACAAAATAGTGGGAAACCCAAATTATAGCCAATCAGCCAAAAGTGCAGATGACAACCTACTCTTGTGACTGCCATCTGAAACAGGGACAGTCTCATGGGGCGGAGCCCTCCACCTGTGATCCGATGCTATCTCCAAGTACATAGTGTCAGAATCAAACTGAGTTAAAGGATTCTCCTCTAGTGTCCACTGTAGTCTTGATTGGTTGTTAGTAGGGAGAAATTGCCACATACTTCTTGGTCACTAGTGGATCGCGTAGAAGTCCTCTGAGTTGATTGGGTATGGAACACTGAGCTTGACTTTCCTCTCTATCCTCAGAAGTGTTGTTTAAAAAGTATTGAACATAGAGTCCTATCGTCTATAAGAGAAGGTCTGAAGAAGACAATTGCACTTTGGTTGGGGATGACTTGTGCTAGGAACCTGGGAGAGCAAGGGGAAGAGGTTTAGACCCAGTCAGAAAACTCAAGTGTTCCTCTCAGCATCATTGCTGACAGTCCTGGCAATTTTGTGCAAGTTGTTAAATGTTCTGAGTCTCAGAACCTATGGTAATAAAATGTCAATCACAGTGCCTACCCTGACTGTATCCTGGGCCTTACATTAGGAATCTGTTATGGACTGAATTATGTTCCCCCAAAAGGCATAGGTGGAAGTCCAAATCCTACCCTCCCATGTGACTATATTTGAAAGAAGTTATTAAGGTTAAATGAGGCCATAAGTGTGGGCATCTAATTTGATAGGAGTTGAGCGCTTATTAAAAAGAAAAGACACTAGAGTGTTCTCTCCCTCTCCCTCTCTCTCTCCTTCTCCCTCTCTCTTACTCCTCCCCTTTCTTCCTCTCTCTCCTTCTTTTCCTCTGTGCTTAGGAAGAGACATGAAGACACCATAAGGTAGTGACCATCCACAAGCCAGAAAGAGAGGCTTCATCTGAAACAAACCCTGATGGTACCTTTATCTTCAATGTCTAGTCTCCAGAATTATATGAAAGTAAATTTTTGTTAAGATAGCCAGCTTGTGGTGTTTTGTACAGCAGCCTGAGCAGACTACTACAGGGTCCAAAGCAATGAGATATGAAAAGAATTGTAAAGTACCACTCAAATGAGGGACATTCATATAGTTCTGGGGTTAAAGACCAGATTAAGGAAGCCAGGAGGAGGTAAGGAAGTGGAGAGGGTACATTTTGACTCCCTTGGAACTGAAGAACATGAGACATGGAAGTAGCTTAAGCAGGTAGCCCAGTGGAAAGCTCAAAGTCGCCCAGAGGTACAGTCTTAGAAGGGATGCGGAGATTACCAACTGGTGAGATGTTTTAAAATTATATTTACTTTGACTCATGATGAGGTCGATTCATTTCTCAAGAGAAGAGAGTTACACTAAACTTAATAACCCTGCTGATTGGGCATTCCCTGCTTCCATAGCTATGCATAGATGAAGCTTTCGAGTTTTTAGTTGTGTGATTCTCCAGCAGTATGTGAGACAGAATACATTGTTTGTTTCACACCGAAGATATTCTTTTTGGTGTGATATTTGGGATTTAATCCAGATGTTTGCACTAAGCTGTATCTCCAGCCCTTTTTATTTACTTATCTTTTAAAATGTAACAGAGACTGAGTAAAACACTAAGTAGCCCAGGCTTGGCTCAGACTTGAGATCCTCTTCCTTGGCCTCCAAAAGTGCTGAAATCACAGACCTGCACCATCATGCCCACCTCACACAGGACATATTTGTTCTTTTAACTCAATTTATTTCACACTAAGGCATAAATCTGAAGCACAAAGCCATGACAAATGTAGCCCAACTGACCAAGCCAAGAAGACTCAATTGAATTGCGCCTTTATAATCATTCTGCTTTTCCATTCCTGATTCTGAATTGGACTTAAAGTTCATGCTGGTGGCTATTCTCTTGTTCTTCCTCAAGACTGAATAACTTTCTGCAGAAATGAAGTCTAGGAAGGTATAATTGGGAATAACTGGCTTCAAATTCTTGCATAGCCACATGCAAGCTTTGTAACTCTTGGCAAGTTATTTAATCCTTCAGGTTCTGAATTTTCTTCCCTAACGAAGTGGATGAAATTCAGGGTCTGCATATGCTTGAAGTGTGCAGACCAGCCCTGTTTCCTGTTCTCCACACCTCTGGCAGACACACATGGTCGTCCTGTCTCTTATTTCCACTGAGCTCAGATATGAGTACAGACTCACAACACAGGACAACTTGCATCTATTGGGCTGAATTCGGCATAATAATAAAGATATATACATCTTCCTAGGTAGGAGATGCTGTCTGTCTGAGCCACTTTCAGCTCAAATGTCCCCATACTCTGTGATGCTAATGTGGTTACTGTACAACACAAAGGCTTAGAGAAAAAATGGAGTAGAAAATGAAAGGAGAAAGCAATGGAAGGGGAGGGGGAAATACCTTCCTAGGTATCAGATGATGCCTAAGTCTCTTTCAGTCTAAATGTCCCTGGACTCTGTGATCCTAATGTAGTTACATTACAGCATGAATAAAGACTTTGACAAAAATGGAGTAGAAAATGCAAGACGGGCAACTGAAGGAGAAGTACAGGCAAATATTAAAGATGATAAAGTAAGTCCTCTTTTAAAAGGTAATAATTCCAGTGCTTCAAGCCTCTTGTGCCTACTGAGTGCTGTTCAGGAGGAATGTGTGTGGCTGAGGGAAGGAGAAAGCATGAGACCCAGAAGACTATGCCCAGGCCCATAACCTAGTCCCCCATCACCCACTTCTTCATTTGTCTCACTGTGCTGGCCCATTGCAGTTGCACGCAACAAAGCTAAGTGTACACAGTCTAAGCCTACAGGGGTTAGCAGTGGGAGCAGAAGTGTAATGGCAAATGTTTAAAATCCAGATGAGATATGGGGGTAAGAAAGGAGGCGAGAGCTACTTTATTGCCTTTGTGGTTTCTATGGTTTAAAAAGTATTCCCACCACTATCAATCTCTGGATACCAACAAAAAGTCACAGAATCTAGAGTGGAGTTGAGAAGACATGCACACGACTGGTTTTCTAGGGCTGACTCCAATATGGCGTTAAGGAGAGGGAAACACAGAGCTACTAACAACTGCAACGTACCTTCTGGATACCACTCACTGAAACATTTTACACATGTATCACATATATATGACAATCCTATTCCTGTTACTAAATGATGGAATTTCAAGTCACGTTTCACTTCTCTTCTACCCAAGCACATGTGAATGAATGGTTGATATCACTGCAATGGTGTCTGGCTCCAAGAACTAGAAGCCCAATGAGACACAGAGAACCTCTGATTGTGCTCTGCCAAGGGTAGGCTGATGAAGCCACACAAAGGAGAGAAGGGCCATCTATTGGGAGCAGTCCACTCCAAGGTCTTTCAGAACCGCCCAAGGACTTGTCTATGACACGTTAGGAAGAGTCATGCTCTCTTAAGAGGTACAGCTAAACTTCATGGGGCTTCAGACTGGAAAATATGATTTCTGGATTAAGATGCCATTAGACAAATCTTCAGGAAGAGGTGACACAGTGCTGAAAAATACCCTGGTAAATACACCTGGTAAATACCCTGATAAACACAGTCATGCCTTAGCCCAGCCAGTATTTCCTAAGCATCTACTAAGAGTTCCATACTGTGCCTGATGCCAAAGGAGATATGCAGATATCTCTGCCAGAACCCCCTCCCCTCTGTCAGTGTGCTCTTTCTTGTAGTATTTAGGGAAAGGTGCCAATCACCTACTTGAGTCTGGTCAGTGAGCTTCCACGAAGACTGCAGCAGACAAGCCAAAAGCTAGAATCTCTGGGCACTAAAGACAGAAGCATAAAAGGAATTAAGAAATGAATGGAGGAGGAGGAAAGAAAGAAGGATCAGGACATAATTCTGTCAAGAACTTAAGGTTGCATGTAGATTCTTTTTACACCAGCATCAGAGAGACAATGTCTCCCCCAAGGTGGTCTACTAAATTCATTACTTAGATGAGGAAAGGTGCATAAGAATAAATCTCTGAGAACTGCAGGGATGCAAGTGTATGTTTCCTCAAAACCGAGAGGCTACCTGCCTATGTGCTAATAGTGTTCCATTGTCATAACACAGCTTGCCACCAAGAGCCAATGCTAAGCTCTGCAGCACTCACATGGAGCAGGTGCTTCATGCCTCTCCTATAAACTAAGCACATTATTCTTGTGGAGCTCTTTAATCTATAATTGCATGACCAATGGCTATTCCACTGTCAGTTCCACAAATAGCTTCCAAGGAAAGCTTCTTCTACTCATGTCCACAACTACTAAAACTTTGGTGAATTGAATTATATTAAATCCATGGCTGACGTGGCTGAAAGAAACTTAAGGAGAAAGAGGATAAGTTAACATTTTGGAAACATCAGAGAAGCTCTCTTTAAACCTCTCCCCAGAGTGTAGGGCTCATTTCTCTCACGATGGCACAAGGAATAAAGAGATGAGATGCTGAGCTCTCAGGGACAAGAGCTCAGGCTTGGGGCTACGAGAAAAGAACATGACAGTAACAGCTGACCCTTCAACAAGTATCAGGTGCTTTCTGAGCGCTCAACATATATTGACTCAGTGACAGCCCTAAGAGGTAAGCATGCTGTGGTTGTTCCATTTTGTGGACGAAGCCCTGAGACCCCGGGAGGCTAAATGACTGGTCCAGGTTACACTGCACTGCAGTGGTAGAGCTGTGATTCTAGCAGAGGGAATCCAGTGGCACCTTCTGGGTGCCTTTGAGGGGGTAGACAATACTCATTCTCTAACCCTGCACCTCACATCTGCATTGGAAGGAGGGTCAATCATACCTGAGCCCAATCCTCCATCTGCTTTAGCAGTTGCATGAATTTGAGCAAGTTATTTAATTTCTCAGTCTCAGTTTCCTCCTCTGTGAAACAGGACTAACACATTATGTCACAGGTGTGAGAATTATGTACAATCAAATGCAAATAATGGTACGTGACAACCAGCAAGTTCTCAATACAGGAAACACAGGAGGCAGTTGCGACAGCTGCTGTGACTCAGACTCATAGAATGTCAAGTCTTAAAAACTCTGTATTCCAATCTGCAGTGAATGAATGGACCTGTCTGGGTTTCTGTTATGTTGTAGATTAACAATAGAGAACTCCAGAAACCAAAGTGTTCTGAAAATTGAGTCTAGAATATCAAGATATTTCTGCTACAGCAGCCTAGATTGGGTTTAAATGCTACTTCTGTCAGTAAATTATGTGACATTGGATAAGTTACTTAGAGTTTCCTAGTCTCCGTTTTCTTCTCCATCAGGTAGGGATAATAACAGGGCTATGAGGATAAGAGTCAAAGTTTGGGACAGATTTAGGACAAGACATGACATTTCTTCACAGAGTATCTCCAAACTTTAACTTCCTTTTTTATTTACAACTAAAGGCTGGCAGCAGCAGCTGTACATTAAAGCTTTCGAGTGATCCAGTTGTTTCTGGTCCACCATATTAATTAGAATGGTGCTGTTTAAAATCCGGCTGTTGCCACCTAGAAGGTGAAGGAGGCACCAGGGCTCTCCACTGGTCCCTTCTTCCATCTCAGAGAGGGGATGTTCTCGCTTAGAAGCCTCTGCTGTTAGGTTATAAAAAGGTTTCCTTTGGTGGGAGGACAGAAGCAACCACATAAGGTGGCCTGGAATCAACTGCTTTAATGAATTATATTAAAGGCGGTAGTGACATCATTAATTCATGAAATAAGGATGTAATTAAAGATCAAGGAAGCAAGGAACAGGAGTGGGTTCACCAGGTGCCTCCTCCCACTTCCTGGCCATTTCCTCCCAACTTCTGCTTCCTGCTGCCATCCTGAAACCCTCTGTCCCAAGATTCTCTCTGATTTGTGTTCACACAATTTAGTGTCCACAAGTGCTTAGTTCCAAGACTGTTCTCAAAGCCTCATCCAGAATTTGAAAGGATCCAAATAGCTCTAACCACATACTATAGGAAAGAAAAAAAACACAGACTGAGAAGTGGATCAGGGTGACAGAGCCAGTAACATCGATGTGTACGGACTGACCCTATCTCCTCAGCACTGGAGGCAGCGGCAGAAAACTATGACTAATTTCTCCAACACATAAATATTGTGAATCCACTGTGATTACTGTAGAGTCTGAGAAGATAAAGAATTCTTAACACATGTTCCAGGCTTTCTAGCTAAAGAAACAAGACAAATGCACAGGAAACATTCAGTGGCGGGTGCATCTGTTCAGGCAGGCAGGAATAGCTGGGGCAGCTACGGACAGAGGGGCCCCTCTCTGTGTTGCCTGGGTGGCTCTGAGAAAGTCCCCTCCCTTCTCTAAGCCCATTTATTCCTCCCCAGAGGAGATAAAAATAACCCCTGCCCCATAGCTGTGTTGCATCAATGAGATAGTTATACATATGGAAGTATTTTATCTCTTCCAACATAGTTCTTTACTATCTTCACCAGTGAATGTGCACTTTGCACAGAGCAACGTGGCCACCAGGTGGGGATGCAAGATTCATCAAGAAAGACTGAGAGTGATTACTAATTACACCCTAGGAAAATGGCTTCACAAGAGAGCAAGCACCAGAGCAACAATGCCGATGGTAACAGCTCTGAGTTCCAAAGAGGAAGGCTGCCTAGTGCTTCAGGAGAGACCTGGCTGCAAGATTGGTCCCATGGGTTGGCCAGCTCTGTACCAGCTGGCTCTGTGACCTTGAGTGACTGGATGTGCCTCTCTGTGCCTCTGACTTCTCATCTGTAAAATTAGGAGGCTGGATTCAATTATCAGTGTGGCTCCTCCCAGCCTGCCTCTCTGTGATCTATGGTCCATGAGGAGCTGAGCTTTGAAAGCTGACTGAGATTTCAATAAAGAAATAGAAGCTTGTGAATAAAGGCACAGAGGCAGAGGCAGGAATATTCAAGAGAGAGAGAATAATAAAAAGAGCTGCCATTTATTGAATGCCTACTTTGGGCTGTGTTTTAAGTGTGTGCTTTATGTGTATTAACTCATTAAATCTTCACAAGAGTAGGGGAAAAATTATCATCCCTCTTTACAAGAGGCAATATAGAGGAACAGGGCAGTTAAGTAGCAACTTGCTCAACATCACACAGCATAGTACAGAGCAGGCCCTGGGATTTGAATCTATCCAAGGCAACACTGTCATTTGTGCTGTACTCAGGGACCAGTCTGGTGGGAGTTCAAGGTTACATAAAAGAGGACATTCTAGGAGAATGTTGTCCTGGAGGGGTGACCCACATTCTGATCTTAACTCTTTTGATAATTTCTCTGCTATAACTGGACAGCTCAGCTTCCTGGGTCTTAGTTTTAACTCGGACAAATTATAAATCACACTGCAAGGGTAGGGGGAAGCAAGGCCAGAGATGAAAAAGCAGCATGATTTTAAGATGTCATCTAATCTAATGGCCTTCTGCGCAACCCTCAGAAACAAGGAGCTTAGACAGCCGCTGTCCGCATGGAGAGAAGGGCTAGGTAGGGAAAACCAAAACTGTATGATGGAGCATCAGAGTGGAAACCCTGCTTAGAGATCATTCGGCCAAAGTCATCTCCAGGAACATTTTAATGACTTGGAAATAGAAGCCCAAGGAATTTGAATGACTTTCCCAGGGGTTCATTCATTCATTCATTCATTCATTCATTCATTCATGCATTCATTCATCATTCATTCTAAGCATCTTCTGTGTGTTGTCCAAGGCCATAGTGATGTAGGACTGAGCTAACTGTACATAGATTAAACAAAACTAGTAAGAGGAAAGACTCCCCTCCTGGGGAAATGGAAGAGAATGCTGGGAATTTAGACCTGGAGAACTCAGACCAGGAGACCGTAAGACGCCTCCTATAAGAAGTTAAGCTTGAGCCGAACACTTCTGACTGGGTTATCTAATTATAGAGAAAGCAAAGACTGAAACCCCAAACCAAATACTCCTCGCCCGTCCTCCAGGCTTTGTTAGAATATTAACAGAATTTTTCGTTTCACAGTTCACTATTTCTCCACAGAGAACAAAGTGCATTGCAGATACCCACTTGGCACACCAAACTCCTCTATGCAATGTGCGAGGCAGGGAGGCAGACTTATTATTCCTTTTATTATTTTCTATTGCTGTTTGTTTCCATTTTCCCCATGGTTTTGAATTTGTAAAGCAGAGAAGAGTTTTGATGTGACCTGGATTATACAAGCACCTGTGTGGATGCTGCCACTGTTTCCTTTCTGTAAGAGAAATGACTCTGTGTGTGTGTGTGTGTGTGTGTGTGTATGTGAACCAACTTGGTCATTATACCATTCAAATTCTTTTCTTTTTCCTTGGCCTATTTTTAGATTTCTTCTTCCATTTCCTTAGCTCTATTAGAATCAGGTTTTCATTTTAATCACGCTCTCTGGGCAGGCCAAATTTAGGCATAATGAAAACAAAAAGTGTTATGCAAAATGGGACGTTAGAGGAAGCCCAGGCTGTGCGTGCACCGCATGCCCAACATGTGCTGGCCGCCAACAGCGTGTAGGTTTTCCAGGCTGGCCCAGCTCCGGGGCTTGAATCTGCAATGCCTGCTGTCCTCCCCCAAAGCAAAACAGCCCATTAGGGCTCCAAGAATATGCTGTTGTGTAAGTGATGCAGTGTGCAGCTTCTCTGCAGATGTAAGAGTCAGTAGTGCCTGTTTCAGCTAGGGGTGCCCTGACCACAGCTTCTGCAATGGGAAATGAGACCTGAGGGGCTCTGCAGTGAGTAGGGCCACAGAGAAGTTCCTAATAGTATGGAGATTTATGCCTAGGGGATCTTTGGTTCTATACCTGATATGCACAGGAGAATCACCTAGGGTGCTTCAAACCATACTGTTTCCCTGAGAGGGCAACCCAGACCAAGTGAATCAGAGTCTCTGGGTGTGGGGCATAGGCAAAAGTTTTTGTTTTTTTTTTTTGAAGGTCTCCACCCTCTACTCCATCCTCCATAATTCTAAAGTCCAGCCAGAGTCCTTGCCCCCAGGAAAAGAAACGTCACAGAAGGGAAGGGACACGCACTCAGAAAGTACCACCCTGTCCTATCAGTACAGTATTGCCTGGGAACCTATTAACCAGTGACCACTTTTAGCCCCCAAATGGTACCTACTTCAATGAGCACTTACATTTTAACAGTTTCCTTCAGACTCCAAGAGAAGCTTCAATTCATATTCACATTCCAAATTGAGAAGCATGGTTTTAGTCCCATTTTTTCACCCAGCACTATGTGTAAAGTCTCTAGGACTTCTGCTGGAGCCCAAACTCCTCAGTCAGCACTTTGCTGCTTGTTTGAAGCTGGATACTTTATATAACTTCTCCATGTCTCAGTCCTCACATCTGTACCATGAAATATAGCACTTCCTTTGCAGCATTCTTGTGTGTAGGAAATTAGTTAATATTATTTGAAACAGGCCCTGGCTTACCCTATGTGTTTTCTGAGTTTATTTCCAGAGAGGGAGGGTGCTCATCGGAAGCTTTCTCTCTTGAATGCATCCCTACTTTGTTCAGGCAAAGAAATCATTGGCACAAAAAGTCATTAACCAAGTGATCTTACCAATTTAGTGCAAATAAATGGATGCCAAGGCATTCAAAAGGGTCAAAAGAAATGAACTCAGAGCACTTGAATGTACTTTTGTTTGTGGCCGTCTTGCTTAATGAAAAGACTTAGTTCTGAACCCATTAGCTCCTGTGCTAGACTCCTCACAGTGAGCAGATCGCAGAAAGATGTTACCAGAAGTGACTGCTTGCTTTCTACCATCCACGCTCGCCAGTCCATTACCTTGCCTTGGTGGGCTGAGTCAGATGAGTCTCTCTTGGGTTTGGGCCCTGAGGCAAATGAAGAACAGGCAATTCCAGTGCTCATATTCACTGACCACGAGAATGGAAACTTTCAGCCTGTAAGATTGGGATGCCTCGGGTATCCGGTTAATGTAGTTTTTAAATATGTCTGCAAATTCTTTTATACTCCTCTCTTCAAGATTAATTTCTCTCCCCTTGAAAGTGAGCAGGACTTAGTGACTGGCTTCTAATGACTGGAATACGGTGACAGCAGCAGTATGTGACTAGATTATGAAAGCGTTGCTTTCTCTTAGACCATATGCTCTGGGAGAAGCCAGCTGCCATGTGACGATCTCTTCCAGCAGCCCTATGGTGACATTCACACAGGAGGAGCTGAGGCCATATACGCAAACCATCCTGGAAGCTTCTCCTCCAGCTGCAGCCAAGCCCTCAATGACTGCAGCCTTGACCAACACCTGGACTGCAACATCAGAAAAGACCCTGAGCCAGAAGTAGCTAAGCCCCACAATGCCTGACCCACCAAAACTGTGTAATGCAGCAAAAGTTGTAGTTTTATGGGAAGACATGTTATACAACAAATGAGAATTTACATGCCGGCCTTGGAAGCATCACACAGATGTCTCCTGACAGCCTGAGCAAAGTGGAGCAATGAAAGAAAATAAGAATCTGGCTGAAAAAGAAGCAAGTCCCAGGCCATTGGAGCAGAGGAGAACCTGTGGCAGTTTGTCTTCTTAGTACTCTTAGAGGACACAGACTTTGAGGGCTGGAAGTGCCTGGTTTGATCTTGGCTTTGCCATTGATAGGTCTTGCGACCTCAGATGGGTCCCGTAATGGGTCCTCCTCTCAGAAGAACAGAGGTGACAGGATGTTGGCTGCCTAACGCAGCATTGTCAACTGGGCTCAAAGGGCTGGAGCTGCTTCTACAATATTCTCTTTCTCCACCTTGTTTATCTGTCCCAAGCTTCCAGGTGCCACATAACCTTTAACCTCAGTACACTTACCTTGAGAACAGATGTTGCCTCATGGGGTAAAAGTAGGGGATGGGTGAGGAGCTGTAAAGGAGAAGGAGAGAGGAGGTAGCTCATGTACAGCATCTGGAGCTTATCCGCATGAGGGAAGCATCTGGCTGAAGGCTCCACTAGAGAAGCAGATCAAGAGTTCCACCTACTCAAGTAACACCAGCAGCACTCAGATGAAGGTGGTACTGGGGGAAAGTGGTACCAGAGGTAGAAGAGAAAAGCTGTGAGAATATGAAGGTATTCCTCCCAACCCACCAGCTACCCCTCTCCAATACAAAGGCTTCCAGGGAAGCAGTCCTCTGAGTCACGAGAAAGAAAGCTCTTCTGCCCCAGAGTCTAGTTTGGCTTTACACTCCATACTCTGTGTCGAGCCTCCCCTCTCCTCTCCTTGAGGAAGACTCTGGGTGGGGGATGAGGAAAAAAACAAGAACTGTTGTTTACAATGTCTCTTAAGAGATCAAAGTGAAGAGGGCCTGAACTGAGGACCGGGAGGCTCCCACTTCCCATGAAAAGTTCCGATTCCTGAGATTCAGTCTTCTTGCCCTGCCTCCAAGAGCAACCCCCACCAATGAGCCGGAAAAAGGAGGGCACCAGCCCCAGCCCCGGCCGCCTGATGCTGACAAAGTGTATCTGTGTGGACTGTGGGGCCCTCAGCCACTCCAGACCCCTTGGCTCCTGACATCTTCCTGGCAATAATTGGAAGACCTCTGGAATGCATTTCAAAAATTGAATTATCCTGGCCTGCCTCGGCTGTTCCCATTCCTCAGGCCTGGAAGAAGAGGGGGAACTGAATCCCTTGACTGCCAGCCACAATTATGTGGGGAATCAATCTTGTCTGTGCTGCCCTTCTCACAGTGGCCTCCCCAGGGAAAAGCACAGGAGGAGGACTGGGGCTTGGTGGGGCTCCCCAAGGGGGCTACCCCCACGTGTCGTCCTGATGTTCCTTAGGGCCTGGGAAATAAGAGGGTCTCAGGAGGGTTTTTCAGACCCGGTCTCTTAGCTTCTAAACCTGAAAGCAGATTTCTTCTTCTGAACAAAGGAATAATAACAATGTCTGGAACTTATAGTGTCCTTTTCTCCAAGGAGCCCAAAGAATTTTGTGTATTTGTGTATATTTCTCCAGTGTTCAGCTCCCAGTCCCTGGAGGCCTCCTGATTCAGCTGTGGGAGAAGCCGAAGCACTGAGGGCTAAATAATTTGAGGTCTCTACCCTAGGGGGAGATGTGGAACTCAAAGGCCCTAGTTCCCAGCCCAGATGGTCTTGGAACACAACCTGGCATCTGCAGGAAGTTTATAGGACCAATTTAGGGAGCTAAAGAGGCAGGGTAAGTAGACTGAAGGGAGAAAAGGTAGAAGGAGATTTCAGTTGGGAGAAGGATAGAGGCGGCATGAAATTGGCATGGCCAAATCATTCTGCCCCTCTGCTAGGGGCATTGTCTGGCCTCCTGTGTGCTCAAAAGCTCCCTGCTCATTGACTCACAGGTTGCTCCATGTCAGCTTGTCAGTGGGCATCATGGAGTGGCCGATGTCCACTAGGACTTGGGCAGTTTGTAAAACGTGACCCGGCAGAAGTCTGTCTCCCTCTTTGAGCCTCAGTTTGTTCATTTATGTCAAAAAGATTCTTTCCATCCCTAAAGTTCTAGGAATTGACAAACATGGAATCAGTGGGGATATAATGAGGGATACAGGAAGAGTATTGGGATAGATACTGGGAGGGCTGCCTTTTCTAGCCCAGCTCACTGGTGTGGATATTGGGTGACCTCAAGAAATTTCGCAGACCCTTTTTCTCTTAACTAGGAAAATGAAACTAGTTTACAATTCCCTAAGATCTCTCCCAGTCTCTTTCTGTCTGGGAGATTCCTAAGATTTCTGTCTCTGAGTTCAAAGATTTAACTGGAAGGATCTATAGTAGAAAGAGGCTCTTCCAGACACGAGCACGCTTCTTTGCTTTGTGACTTAATCTTTCCATCAGTTCATTTATCATATCACAGGTGTGTTAAATGTCTTTTATGTGGTCAGATTCTCTGTGGGGCACTGAAGCATAGCAATGAGAAAAATGGCTGCAGTTCCACCCATCTCCTAGTAAAATTACAGTCAAGGAAAAGAGGCAGAAATAAAAACAAATATCACAAACTCTATGGGAAGATCCAAAGGAACCGAAGGAATGAATTACCTTGGTGCATTCAATGAATAGAAGGAGAGTCCATTGGGCTGGACAGTGAGTAACATGTAAGGTGTGGATTGATGGCAGTGAGGCAGGAGAGAAGGAAGAAGAGCAGGTCTGGAGGGCGAGATATTCGATAAGGGATGCTTTTTCTATCCAAAATACTATGAGAAATCATTTAGTGGTTTAAATATCGTTCTAGAATATCATTTTTAAATCACTGTTGTATACTGAGGATCAGACTGACATAGAGAAAGAAACCCAGGTAGGAGGTCAGTGTGGAGGTTCAGCCAGGAAATGATTTGAACTTAGACCAGGATAGACAAGGAGAAACTGTAAAAATTGAGAAGTTAGAATTAGAACATTAAAAAATTGGTTGGCTAGTGACTATAGAAGAGATGATTTGGGTTGTGGAGTCATCACTGAGGACACCAGATGATCTATGATTTGTTCTTGTGAGTCTCTACATGCTAAACCAAACAAGATAAGGTTCTCCTGTACAACTGCCCTCAGCTCTGGCATGGCCTAGAGTTCTATAGGAAGAACATATAGATCATAGTTCTAATATCTCCGTAAAGCCAGCCTCTCTGTGTGAGGTGATAGAAACCCACCAGCAAAACCTCAAACTATTCGGGGAAAAAGGAAGGCAGAGCAGCTGTGATTTTAGGATTTTTTGGGGTATGTAAAAAAAAAAACCAAAAGAAAATCCCAGGAAATGTTCCTGTCATTTTTGGTGTTTGGTCTTGATCTATCATGAGCTTCTACAATGAGAATTCTACAATGAGAATTCTACAATGAGAATCATCAAAACATTGAGTTACTACAGACAGCCTCTCCAGTTGATAAAAAAAATTTGAAAAGAGGACAACCTTGGTCTTTGCTTGGCTCTCTCCCTGTTTTTTTATGTGTCAGGGTTTAGAATTCTCATACTCAGGCAGTCTTATACAAGCTTCATGCAATATTAAAATGTTTATGCAACTCTTTCCGTGCTTGAAGCAGCAGCAAATGTTCCTGGTGTGCAAAGAATGAGGAGACTAATGTTCTTACACTTTCCCAGGAGAAAGTCCAATACCAGAGCAATGCCTGTCTTGCCCTCCATGATTAATTGGAGCAATAAATCACATCTCACTCTCCTCAACCATCTGCCACCTTCCTTGGGACCCCTATGCATTGACTGAGTACTAAAAAGAGGGTATCATCTGGTTTTAGCTGTAAGGCATATAGAATAGGACTGACATTTAGAATGCTTTTGCCTCAGATCATAAGCACAATTTCTATAGCATATATGCTATGCTGGTATTAGTCAGATGTCAGACTTTAAGTCCATTTAGATAGGTATGTTAATGCAACATTCAGAAAGGTTTGCTTTCAGCTCCTTATAGGAGATTGATTTTCAAACATATGAACCTAAACCTAAGTGTGGGGGACTAACAGAGAAATCAGTCTCTAACTAGTGTTTTTCACCAGTGACAAGACTTTTGACAGAGTAAATATTGCTAAAAGGAAAAGAAGCTTAAGCACATCAAGCAATAGTCTCAGAGCAGCACAGTTCAAAAGCAGCTCTGGCTATATAGCTTTCCAAGCCTAGAAAAATTAAAGTATCAGAGCTGGAAGGGAAATCCTTGAAGATTATTTTATATGTGACTAATTAAGGTCCAGGGAGGCTAAGAATTTTCTTCAAGATTCTTAATTTGTGATCCTGTCTGATGCAAAATCCCACTGACCTTCAAAGAAGAAGGGTCAAGCCAAACACTGCCAACAAGAAATACACTCACTTCCTGTGGTTCACTGCAGTGATGTGATGTTCACCCAGTGTCCAATCTCTTCTGCTTATGAGCTGCTACCAAGTGGTGATCTCTTTGTTGAGTTTACATATTAGAGGTGCCTTCTGGTTATTATTTCCTTTACATAGTCCAATTTGTTTAGTGAGCTCTACTGACCAAAGTCAGGGTCAGGAATTCAATCGATAAGCTCAAAGCCCATATGTGGTAATTTAACATTTCTACAGAGAAACTAGTCTCACAGCTCAAAACAGCTTCCCACCACTGCCTTTGCAAGGGGACCTGCAAAGTAAGATAGAGAAGGATGAATGAACAAAGCTATGCTCCTGGGGCCTTCTGAACCTGAGTTTGTAGATTCTAGTATTCCTTTCAATACCGGGGAGATGGATGGGAAGCAGCCTGGGTGGTTTTTATAAGAGCAGAGAATAAGAACATCACTTATTCTCAATTCTATTGCATGAAGCCCAAGATTATTACCAATCTTTAAACTTATAACAGATCTTTGTAGGACCATTTACTTAGTATCAGAATATAGGTCTTCATTTATGTGAATGAGGTGAGCCCATTACTAAGATTATTTCAATCTAAGAAGGGCAGTGCATTTCTCATCAGATTAATTCTCATTGAATGGTGAACTCATCCTATTAATACTAAGTTCTAGTGTTAGAAAAATGCCAAGGAACAAGGCAAAACAGTCCCAGATTCTCTGAAGCCTACTACCTCAACTATGGATAGCTGCACGAACTCCACAGCCTGGAATAGCCCTCATCTGTGAGGCTCTCTCTTCCTGTTTGACTTTGATCTCTCTTTTAGTAGCTACAGTCTCAGCAAATACTCTGGTGTGATAGAAGAATAAGAGCTGTCAGCTTCTGAGTGAAGATTTGAGATTTCCATTAAGTTGATGCCATAATTTGCTGTCTCTCCCAAGGTTTTGCTCTTCAACCGAGCATCCTTCATCACTTCCTTGGCAACCTGAAGTGGCATGGAGCCACTAGCTGCCAAGAAGTTTAACATTGACTTGGCTCTGGCTTGCTGAAGACACCGTGTTTGTGTAGCCTATCGCCCCCTCTACTCAATGTGAAGTGGATGTTTTAGTGAAGCGCTTGGCTGTAAATACTTCCAGAAAAATTTATTTTCAATAATTTCTTTCAGTTTCATGAACAAATACACGCTTTGTCCTTTACAAAGATGCAAACACCAAGGAGTTCTCTCCTCTTCCAACTGAAGTAATCATTATAGGGGAAAAAATTTCCAATCTTTTCAAAGAGTAAGGCTGTTGCTAATGTAGTCTAGGAGAAAAGTTATTGGTCAGTTTCCAGGACCTGGGCATAACCCAATATTCCACTCTCAGCTATGGTCTTCCCAGTCCTAGGACATAAGAAAGCATCACTAAGGTGATAACTATGACGTTTTGAAAGAGATTTCAAGTAAGAGGAGATTCATCAGTACAAGGTCCTCTCCAGTCTTATCTCAGGGCTTGCAAGACCCCTGCTAGGCAATCTCCAATAGCATCAGCATTACGACTGTAAACACAGAGTCCCAGGCCGTGTCCCTGACTTCTTGAATCAGAGCTGCATATGAACTAGATTCCCAGGAAATCCACACATATGTTAAACTGTGACAGGCATATGTTAGAGTTTATTTCTCCTGTGCTCTCAGGGACAGGCGCTCTATCATAGGCTGAACCCCTAGTCCCTGATCAGCTCCTCTTATCTTTACTGTGTGTATTGTGTGTTATCCTGACCTAATCCCAAAACTATTGAACCAAATCAGTCTCTATATTTTGGCTTTCCATCCTACCCTCAGTCTGACTTAAAGATTTTATGACACAGATCCCCCAAGTGAAATACTTTAGGCTCAGCACTTAAGAGTTAGCCTTGAGCATTGATAAACAATCACTTAACCTGTCTAGGCAATAGTTTCCCCAGATGCTAAGTGGCAATATACATATGTGTCACTCTCTATGGGACACATATGCCAGAAGGACAAATGAGGTCATTCATATTTAATAGTGCTCATTATTATACAGTGAGTGCAAGGCATTATTTGTGAGCATCTGTCTGAGTTAATGGCCAATATCTCCTGAACAGGTTAACCATTTTCATTGCATGCTTAATTCTCAGAATGTTACAAAAGTTGGAGTGTCATAATACTCTCTAACTGGGTAAGGTATTATCATTCAAAGATGTACTTCACAATTTTAAGAACCTTTAGCAACAGGAAAGAAAGTGGGGAAAAACGAGAAAACATTGACATGGGCCAAGAGGTGACAATTTCAGAAATGTGGGAGTAGGCATCCTATCACTTTGGCCCTGGCAGGAGGTGCCAGGCAGGGATAGGTCCAAGAAGCAGAGGACAGTTCAGTGGATCAAGAAGCCTACAGTGGGTTGTCTTTGGGAGTGGAGGGTGGGATATATAGAATGCACTTGGGGACATTAGTAGAGTAAGTCCTGAACTTATAAATGAGTTCCATTCAGGGAAAACATTCATAAGTCAGATCCATTCTTAAATCTGATAAACTGAGCCTCATATACCTTCAACACAAATATACAATGTAAAGCACATACACATAAAAGGACAGTAAGTCCTTGACTGTACTGCACTACTCTACACTTTCGCACTGTACAGTAAGCACACAGCAGCACAACAGTGATAATGTCCAGCAGATACATGGGCTAATTCCACAATCTGTTCACATCTACGAATGTTGTAATGCAAGTTGCATTCATATCTATGAAATTCTGTAAGTTGGACACTTACTATACTAGCACAATGCCATAGCCTTCACTGTCATGCTACATTACACTGTATATGTGGGAATTTTGCTCAGAGATCTAACGTTTCAGTGCATATCTACCTACTTCCAATAGGAAGCTACCTTTGCTTCTCTAGCACACTGGGCCGGCCACAGACCATTGTGCCTGCTTCCTAATATTCATGTTCCATTCATCTATTCATGCAGCCTACATACACTTATGGAGCATCTACTGTGTGCCAGGCTTTATATGAGGTAGTACACACCCTCATGGATCTCAAAGTCTAACGCATGTCAATCAAGTAAGCACAGAGATCAACGTGAACCTGTTACTTTACTATGAGAGCATGGCAGGCAGCTGATGTAGTTAAGAGTAAGGAAGGGCTTGTTTCTCTAAGCAAGTGGTAGTTGGGCTGAGCTCTGAAGGATATATAGTAATTGACTTGCAAAGAGAGATAGAAAGAGCATATTGAAGAGGGGCAAGGAGCCTGGTAGGAAGAGAGAGAGAGGAGGGAAGGGCAATGTGGGTAGGGTGGAGAGTCCAGCAAGCTCTTGAGGTTCTGTCATAGGACAAGCCCTCCAGTCCCAGCCATTTAGAAGTCTTCATGCCCAGAAGGCCAGTGAGCACTGGGCCCCAAGTTTCCTCTCCACTGCTGGAATCTATAGGTATCTCACTCAAAGAATGATAGAAAAGCCGCTCTGCCCTGAGTCTTTATGTCTGTTTCTTCCTCCATCGCCCTTCCAGCACCTGTGTGAGGACCAACACTGCATCAATAATGTAGCAGCCCAGAGCCTTGGCTCTGTATCTGGAAGACATCAGACAAAAAGAAACTCTGGCCACCTTCATGTTAATCAGGTCGTTCTTTGGATATAATGGTCTTCCATACCCTACCGTGTGAATTTTCACTGATTGGGTTGAAAAATCCAAATCCATTTGTTTTCATATTCTGGGCTGTCTAAAAGACATTGAAGTTAAACATAATGAAGAAATTCCATTAGCAAAGATTATTCCATACATAGAGAAATAGCTGGTATTTATTTGTTACTTCCTGTGTGCTGGGCATGGTGTATGTGCTTCACTTAAATTGTTTCGTTTAATCTTTACAACAAAGCTGCATGTTCTAAATATTTAAACTCCTGTTTTAGAAATGAAAAAACTGAGATTCAGTGATGCAGAATTCACCCAAGGTGGCACAGGTAGTAACTGATGGACTCAGGATCAGAGCATAGGTCTACTCAGTAGCTCTTTAAGGAGGGTCTTAAACATACAGAATCTTCTTTCCTGAAAAACTACAACTCACAACTCTAACTGTACAGTTTTGGTGTAATTGTCCTTGAAAGTTTACATGGTTCTTGGAGACCCCTGATAGAGCTCATCATTAGTAATATCACCTGAATCTCTCAGCCCAACCCAGCCCTTATTTTCTCAAGCCAGAGAGCATGGCTTAATCCTGCAAAGTCAATAGTACACATGGTTGGGCAAATAAAACGTGCGCAGGTATATAAAAGTACTTCATAAACTGCAAAGGGCCAAATAAATGTTTGACATGTTATTAAAATCACCCTAAAATATAAAACAGGAGTGTCAGATTCCAGAATGCCGGTGAAAATTCACACGTAGGGCGGGGAAGACCATTATATCCAAAGAGCGACCTGATTAACATGAAGGTGGCTGGAGTTTCTTTTTGTCTGATGTCTTCCAGATACAGAGCCAAGGCTCTGGGCTGCTACAGTATTGGTGCAGTGTTGGTCCTCACACAGATGCTGTGAAGGGTGATGGAGGAAGATCCAGACATAAACATATTAGGTAATGTTCCTAGCAAGGTCACACATCTGGTAAGGTCAAGGCCACCAACTTCTCGCCAGTACTATTTGGGAACAATGTGAAAATTCTTCTCTCTGCCTGGAAACACAACACACTGTGTGTTTATTGTCTATATGGTGCTCACCCAATTAGTTAAAAATGTGAGCAATTCGGCTGAGTTAGCCAGGTTTTGTAGACTTGACACAAGGTCCAATAGCTAATCTTGTCAATGTTCTCAACTGGTTTGACAGTTTATTTTGGTAAATGGGTTGACAGAGCTGGAGGCAGAAAATTCTAGGGGGAAGATCAACTCTAAACAATTAGGGCAATGTTAGCATTCACTAGAGAGGGTGAGGGGGCACAAGTAAAGGTTTTTCAATGCTAATATTAAAGTGGTTTGATATCAGCTAAAATGTCAATTTAATAAACATTAATTGGTTTCAAATAAAGACAAAGAACCGACTGTCACAGGAAATACTTTATCCAGAAATGTCAGCAAAAGAAAAGGGGTCTGAGTCTGGGGAGAAGAGATCACACATAAAGACATAAAAGAGAGAAAAGAAAAAAAAAAGGTAGATTTATGCTCCCTGATTGGCTCAGACCATTTTACTGTGGCTAACAGAAGTCTTTCCATGTTTCTCAGGCTCAAATACATGAAGAGTTTCCTGATCTACCTTCAGCAGAGTGGTATCATCAATTGCAGCAAAAGAAGCACACAACTTCACTTCAAATCATGGCAAGCAAAATTCCATTTACTTTACCTTTCAAAAGAGGACAAAGGCAGTGTAACTCACTCAGCTTTCTTGGCAAAGAAAGCCACCCCATTAGATAAATCCCCCAAAGGCTTGCAATCTAAGCCAAATCAGGAGGCAACCATCACTCACGTGGAGGTGGTGAATGGGTAAATGGAGTGGTGACAAGGAAACAAGCAATTTTGACCCATGTCCTTTTGTGTAGCAGATGGGTCTGAACACTCTCCTGGCTGCCAGGAAATAATACATAACAAGAGTTGAAGGCAAAATTTAAAGCTCTTTTGCTCGGTGTTGATACAGGGGCTGAGAAAGTACGAGAAAATGGCAAGTTTGAGGGTAAAATTTCGTGGCTGCACTGTGGAGTTTACATTGACGTTTAAGATATAATGACATAGGGAGAAAAGGCCTTTTCACGTGAGACTACTGCAACCACCAGCATTTCTATCCTGAGATAATACTACAGTGCATTTACTTCATGACATCTTTATAAAAGACAAGTTATTATGGGTCTTCTCATAACACAGAACTGAAAATGAAATTACAAAGCTTTTTTTCCTCCCTGCCTTCACCGTCATGAACCACATCAGTTCCACATCTCAGTCACCTCTAGTTCTTTGTATTAATTCTGTAGACATCAGCCTCCCCTCCTGAGCCCTGGTTGTATGCAGGTGTAAGAAAACCCAGTTCTCTTGTCTTGAGTTCAGACACCAAGGTACAACTTATATTTCAGAGTTTGCTAGCCAGATCAAGAGCAGCCTCAAATCATACCCTAATTAACATGTTCCCTTCCTTGCCCTGCTTCCTGCATTCCCTTTGTCACCTCCTGGGAATAGTTCTGTAATAAATTATGTTTTCCAAGAAGTCTCATGTCAGGCTGGGGATATAGCTGGGAGGCACAGAGCCTGCTAGCAAGTGCAAGGTCCTGAGTTTGATTCCCAGTACCAAAAAAAAAAAAAAGTTTCATGTCAATCTCTGCTTCTGGGGAACAAACCTAAGAGTCAGCTTTCATCAAAATCATCTGTATCTCATTCAGGATAGGCTAAATTATGGGGTGTGATCAAAAACCAGTGAATGTTCACAGTTTTTTTAAAAAGTGTTGCAATAAAAATACATTACCACTAAACAACCCTCCAAATTACTCCTCCCTCACTTTAAACAGACTTATCCCTTCATTCTTGACATTTTCTGAAGTCAGTTCTGGAAGTAATTTTTTTTGTAACTTTAATTGCACTATTGTGACCACCTCCATGTCCTAAACTGAATCAAAGTATATACTTTTCATGGTTATTCTGGGTTTGGGGAAGACCAGAAGTCACAGGATGCCAGGCCCAGTGAACAAAGCGGATGAGGACACACCATAGTATTTTTATCTGACAGTAGTTGCCATACCAGAAATGATGTGTGACATGGAACATTGTCACAATGGGGGTTAAAACAATTTGCCCATTTCTCCAGCCATTTCCTACACAGACAATTTCTTAAACACTCTAGTAATCAATTACAAAACTCAGAATTCAACACAGTATTCCTGGATACAAACTAAGCTCACACAATTCCATCAAGGTCAAAAACTACAATCAACATCACCTTAGTGTTGGTCTTTGATTTTATTTGACAGACTTTTTTTGTATAAGGAGAACTAGATGATTTCCTTGAGAACTTAGAACATTAGTATCAGGATTACACTATGGACTCAGATTTCACCTCCCATGATGACATTGCTTAAAAAGGTAGAATCTGAAGCAGCACAATCATGCAACTCCAATAAAACTGACAAAATTTCATGTTAATGCATTGTTCACGATCTATGATTTATGGCAGACTTTAAAACAGACCTTCTCTCAATCGTAGCTCACAAATGAATGACTGCCCCAAACAGGTTAAAACTTGTCACACGGGTCTGGGGATTTAGCTCAGCGGCAAAAGCGCCTGCCTGGCAAGCGCAAGGTCGTGAGTTCGGTTCCCGGTACCGGAGAAAAACCAAAAAAAAAAAAAAAAAAACTTGTCACACACTGTGACTCAGGTTCACTACACCACTTCTCATACTGAAGATCTCTGTCTTTCTGTTGGATGGTATGCAATAGCCAAATTCACCATATTGTCACTTCCTATTCTGTGAAAATATACAACCCCTGAAATCTCAGTCGACTAAAAACAGAGGATCATTACGTTTATACTACATGTCCATTGAAAGTTGGGAAGGGGCCTCTGGTCTTCATAGTCACTCAGAGAGCCAGCGTGATTAGAGCTACCATCTTGAACATTGTCAGTCATCTCAGTAGAAAGAAGACAGATGGGAATGCTTGTGCTAGCAAAAAGTTTTCACCCAAAATTGACACACAGCACACAGTACTTATGCTCACAACTTGCAGCCCAGACCTAGTTTCAGGGCCCCACTCAACCTGAAGAAAGTACAATGTTATCTCAGTCCCAGAATAAGGATAAGTTGTCATCAATGACAACTGTCATAAATCAGATCCTGGATCCCTGAGATGTCTTGCCTCTGGTTTCTGTGGATGTCAATTATCTCTATAATCTGTTTACAGATACTTTCTACTACAGATTACATAATTGGTTGGGAAACCAAGAATTAAAACCCATTATTGTTCTAGATTTATCATGGATTTATAATATAGAGATCCTAGCTAATCCATGGTCAATACTTCAATTTCTCCAAATGAAAAATGAGCTGACTGCGCTATTTCATGTGGTCATTCAATTTGTTCAAGATATAAGAATAACTAGTACATATAAAAGCTATATGTTCTAATGTGAACACTTATAAAACTGCAAAAATACATATAAAAACAATTGTTTTTCAACATCAGAGAGCAGGCAGCAAGACTGTGATCCCCCAAAAAAGGCAAACAAATGAGGCAAGTCATGTAATGGCCCCAGTTCTGTCCTGCAGGCACTGTTGGCTTGGTCACAACAGGAAGCCAAAATACGGTATTGCTAAAGCTATGAGAGAGGAACTTGGGTCTAAAGCTATTGTGGCTCCTGAAATTCACGGAATATGACACCAGAAAAAAGGGAGCTGTGCAAAGAAGATCAGCAAAGCTGCACAGGAGTCCCACGGAGATTTTAGCTGAATACTATGGTGCATACATGTAGGGCAACACTTTACAGGTACATTAAAATAATATCTACCAGAGGGGAAAAAAACACCACAGAATAACTAGTCCTGTCTCTACCAGAGATTGTATAAGTACTCTTCAGATTGCACAGGAGTGGGAGACAGAGTTCTCCCCAAGCACAATGGAGAATCTTTAATAAATGTAGTACAGACCCAAAAAGCCCATGCTTAGGAACAGATCTAAACTGAGCCTAGACTGAAGATAATAGACAATCCCTAATGAAGCTGTAATACAAGTCCAAATGGATCAAATTGATTTATAAATAAATGAATTGCCTACCAGAGCAAAATTCAACTATTAAGAAAGACAAAAAAAAATCCAGACAATCAATAATGTAGCATCAACAATGTCCAGCACAAATTTTAAAAAAAATTCCTAGATAGGCAAAGAAACAAGAAAATGTGATCTGTTACCAGGAGAAAAGTCAGTTAATAGAAACAAACCGGGGAATGACAGTAAAGAATGGATTAGCAGCCAATGATTTCAGGAAGAACAAATATATTCAGATAATTAAAGGAAAATATGAACTTAATGCGGAATAGAGAGAAGAAACAGAAAAGAATCAAACTGAAATTTCAGAACAGAGAAATACAGTATCTGAACTTCAAAAGTTCACAGGATGGATACTACAGATACTACAGAAGAGAAAAAAAATCAGTGAACTTGAAGGTCAGACAACAGGAGCAATCCAACTTAAAGTATAGTGAGCAACAGGTAGAAAATTTAAAGAATGAAGAGAGCCACAGTGACCTATGGGGAAATATTAAGCAGTATAAGACACTGTTAAAGTTTTACACTAACAGAAAGAGAGGAAATGTTGAGTCCAAAAAATATTTTTAAAGTAATGTTTAATTTTTTTCAAATTTGCTCAAAAATACAAATCTATAGTCTTCTGAATTTCAATGAAACCAAACATAATAAATACAAGGATGGTAACACTGGATATGTCATAATAAAGCTGTTAGAATTACAGAGAGATGAAAGATGGTATACAAATGTTCCTAGCAACTTTCTTTATAATAGTCATGAATGGGAATCATCATCACTATATATATGAACAACTTGTGCAAAGAAGGAGATCAGCAAAGCTGCACAGGAGTCCCATGGAGAGTTTGGCTGAATACTATGGTGCACACATGTAGGGCAACACTTTACAGGTACATTAAAATAATATCTACCAGAGGGGAAAAAACCACCACAGAATAACTGGTCCTGTCTCTACCAGAGATTGTATAACTACTCTGCAGATTGCACAGGAGTGGAGTGCAGGACAAACATCCTATGCACACAAAAACATTCCTGAAGCTTCAAGATAATGTGTTTGGTGAGGAAAGCCAGACACAAAAAAAATACGCACTATATCATTCCAATGTGAAATTCTAGAATAGGCAAAAGGAACCTATGAAGAAAGAAATAATAGTTGCATATATAAGGATAATTACCAACTACCAAGAGACATAAGGAATCTTTATTGTGATAAAAATAATGCATATATATATATATAGTGTGTGTGTGTGTGTGTGTGTGTGTGTGTGTGTTGCTGAGTATTGAACTCAGTAACTTCACACTGAGCTGTATCCCCAGCCTTTTTTTTCATTTTGACATAGGTTCTTGTTAAGCTGCCTAGACAGGGTTTGAGCTTGTGATCCTCCTGCGTCAGCTTCATAGAAAAAATGCTGATATTAAAACTATTGCATATTTTGATAAGCAAGAAAGTTTATACAATTGTCAAGATGCACCCAACTGTTCACAAAAGGTGTGTGATTTTCATGGCATATAAACTATTGTTAATAAAAATGTTTGCAAAGCTATTTAAAAAACCAAACGTGACACATTATGTATGATACAGTTTTGTTTCTTAAGGACCTTCTGCCCAGAATGATTTGCCCATATGTTTGCTGATGCCTGAAGTTCTACTGATAGCTCTATTCATTCACCCTGAACTTAGATGCCTGATCAACTGCGGAGGGCTCTTAGACGAGGTAATGTTGAAACCTATTTCATCTTAGTGTAAATTCATTTACCAGTATCTTTTCTAAGAATGTGTTTTGGGGAGGTGGCTGGGTCAAGTATGATAAGAAATAGTTTTTCTTGTGTGTTTGTCGTGTTATATCTAGATGTTCCCCAGGCCTCATGTACTTATGTGCTTTGGGGGGGCGGTCGTTGGATTACGGGGGCTTATATCTGACTCGCTGTTAGGAGGCAGGTCTTGTTGGAAGAGGTGGCTCACCGGGCATGGCCTGGAAAGGTTCATCCCTCTGCCTGGCTCTTCCTTTCTCTCTCTCTCTCTCTCTCTCTCTCTCTCTCTGCTTCCTGTTTGCCATGCCGTGAGCAGCCTCTCTTCCATGCCATCCTGCCCTGGAGTCTGCTGACCACTGGCTGAAACGTGAGCGAATATAAACTTCTCCAACTTTAAATTGTGGGTGTCAGGTATTGTGTCTCAGCAACAGAGAAACTGACTACAACAGTGTTCTAATTTCTGTTCAATAAACAAATATTTGTTACATAATAGGAAAAATGAATAAAGGGTTTAAAAATACTAGAGAGAGATCCTGGCTAACTGGGTCTGGTAGAAGGCCCCAGTGAGATGGAAAACTGGTAAGAAAAGTAGCTGAGAATTCCAGAAAACAAATTTCATCCTCTTCAAGATTTCAGATAACTGCCTTCCAATTCAGACCAGCAAAGCATTAGGATAATTGAGGCAATTTCCTGCACAGAGAGACATGGCGAGATTTCTTTATGGAAATTGCAAAATCAAAATGAATACATTAAGTAGATCGCAAAGTGAGCTTTTTGTTCATGGCAAATGGTTGTCTTGCCATTCCTGGCACTTGCCACATTCTCTCCCCTTTCCCACCTTTGTTAGTGTCCCCCCCTCTGTCTCTCTGGAATAACCTTTTCATTCTGTAAGCCAGTGGCAAGTCTTCTCACCCTCCGAGTGGCCCAAAGGTCTTTCCTTCACTGTGTGCTCCCTCCTCTGAACTTCTATGGCTCTTGGTGGATTGTGATTTGCCACTGCAACTCTGGATCATGATGCCAAGGATGACTGTAAGTTTACTACCTGATGCTCACAGCATGGAACACTTTACACACATCCACTCATTAAATCTTGACAGCCACTCTTCAGGGTAGGAAGAAATAAACAATTTATAGGAGAAGAAACCAAGGCTTAGAAAAGTCAAAGAAGTTGCTCAACACAAAACTAGTAAACTTAGCAGATATTAAGTGAGACCCTAAGGCTCTTGGATTCCATTGCTTTTATTTTTAACCACTATATTATACTGCCTCCTTGACATATGTCTCATTTAATAAACAAAAACAAAAATCCATCTATCTCTATCTCTAAATCACTTACTATAAGACAGGCAGACTATCTAGTGCTCCTTGAAAGGAGGGATAGGCCTTGCACATTTTTATTGCCTCCTGCATTTTACATAGATCTGGCAAATGTACCTGTCAGCATATGCTTGGAGACACACATGGATAGTTAGATGATACCACTGCAAGACTCTTCCCCCCTCAATTCCAAAATTTGTAGTCCTAGACCTGTAAACACCAAATAGAGGAATAAATGAATAAAGACAAAGTTAATTCCTACTTCAAACATAATCTCAATATTGGCTGCAAATCGCCTGGGTTTTGTAGTTCCTTTTAAAAACTTTGTGTTCTAAGCTCTGTAATTCCCGTTCCTTTCCTTCTGCACCTCAGAAATATATATTTTTTTCTTTTTGGCTTTTTGAGACAGGGCCTTGCTATGTAGTTCAGTCTGGTTCTGAACTCACTATGTAGTCCAAGCTGGCCTTGAACTTGTGGCATCCTCCTGCCTCAGCCTCCCAAGTGCTGCTGGGATTACAGGTGTGCACCACCACACAAAGCTCAGAAATATTTCTATAACTTGCTCCTAATTTGTTTTCTGTTGAAAGATGAGAAAAACCACAGCCACAGTGTGGTTTATATGAAATCTTAAATTCAGAAATGAGAGAATCTAAGCCATTCACACACACTATGTCATCAAAACTTGGAGCAATGAGTTATTGTATCTATTGAGAGTTGAATGTTTGTGGGGCATATCGCAGTGTGCAAAGCCCTTCCCTGTTGCATTATCTTCTATGACCTTTCCACTTGAAGTAGGCAAGGCCATTTGGATTATCCCAGTGACACAGATAAGCTGAAACTCAGAAAGGTGACATGATTTGGTAGCAAAGAATGTTAAGGTTTCACTCGAAGTCTTTCAGCCGTTATCTTTCACCCACATTGACTGCCTTAACTCGTTAGTCAGCAATAAATTCAATCCCTATTTCAGCTCTTTCTCTAGGTGTATAATAGAGTCATTTTGCTCAGCCTGTATTAGGGGAACAGATTAAACCTGTTCCTTTGGAGTTAGCCATGTTTTGTCAAATTTTTCTTGAATGAGGTTCAAATAAGTTGTAGTAATAGAAGCTTGTACTTTAAAAGGTCTCAGAAAGCCCAACTTCCACTACCCCAGTATTACCCTATCATTTTTTTAAATAGGCAAACGGATGCCTTAGACATATGAGGCAATTATTTCCAAAATAACATAGTGAACAGCATCAGGGCTTTAGCATATCTGACACACAAGTGTTTTATAAAGCTCTGTCAGCTAATTCCAGAGGAGCTATTCTAAGTCAGTGTACCGGCTTGTATTCGGAAGGGAACTTAAGGCTAATCTTATCCGAACTGTCTCCAATGCAGTAACTTCTCTTGTAGTATGGCATCTGTGTCTCCCTTGGTACCTTTGCTGTACAAATTCACTTCATCCGTTAATATATGAAGTAACCATAAAACAACTGCCAAGAGAGTTGAATCTCCTGGTGGTGACTTCCACCAAATTTTGCTCAGTGTTCTCGGGAGCCCTCTATTGGCCTCCTGGGTAATAGCAGGCCCCGCTGCTGGGGGCTGGGCTCCCTTGGTCCTGAGCAGTTGGCCTGAACCACAGCGGGTGATGCTCATTTTGGCACCATCGGAAGGTGATCAATTTGTTTTTGCCAAGTTGAAACAGGCAGAATAAGTGGTGAAATAAACTTCCATTTTCTCACCTTCCAAAAATAGCCACCAAAGCTAGTTAATTCAAAAACAAAACTCTTCGCTCTGAATCAAGGGAATGTCGGGCCTTTCTTCATGGAAAACCCAGCCAATAACTGTTTCTTACAGTCGTCTCAGTTTCAGCGCAGCTTGTCCCCTACCTACTCTTAACCAAGCCTCAGCGTACAGAGTGATGGCATGTAGGTAATGTAGCTCACATCCTCCCCCAAGCTACCTTTTCCTTCCTTGCACCCTCCTACCTTCTTACTCTCCTGTCTTGTCCTCCTCTCTCTGCTTCTTCCAGTTCAATTCACCGGAAGTTAGAAAGATGATTCTGAATTAGAACCTACTCTAAGGAGTCCATGATAGGTAAAATATGACAAGTATGGGTTATTTATTTATTGTGCAGACGATTAAAACCAGGGCCTTGACCCAGAATGACCTTTGCAGCCATTTTTGCTTTCTATTTCTTGAGAAAGGGTCTCACTAAGTTTCTAGGTTGCCTAGACTGGATTTAAATTAGTAATTCTGCCCCAGTCTCCCAATGTTCTGGGATTATAGACATGTACCACACCTGGTTTTTATGGCTACTTTAAAAAGGAAAAAAATTAAGGCCCCTAAGAGATGTTCTAGCTCTTACCTGAAATAACAAGAGATTTATGGGAAGGATATCTACTTAGGAACTCAAGAAGGGCTCCATTATCAGACCCCATGTGGTGGATTAACAAATGGTCATCCTGTAACACCCAGCTGAATTGAATCAGTCTAGTTCTGGACGTGGAAGGCCCACCTGAGGATTGTTGCCAACAGTATAAAAGAAGAACTGGAGGGGAAGATGGTGCTGTTGTTCACTCTCCTGGAGAAGCTTATCATGCTGGTTTTCCTGACATGAACTCAACTGTTCTCATTGTCAGAGGAGTTTCGCAGCCTGGCTGTCACTGAGGCTTCCTGTGGTTCTCTTTGGGGGAGTTCTGGAACTTACCTTGAGCATCACTTTCTGACTCCAGGTGCAGATCCCTCAGCCTGCTGGCACAGATCCTTCACCCCACTGGCACAGACTTTTTGGTTTCCACCACTGGCTTTTGGGCCTTCCCAGTGCAGATCCTTGATATAGACTTGTATGAGGCATTGTCGTGGGCTGTAGGTCTCCAGGTGGACTCACAGAGGACATTGCCGTGGGATCCAGGCCTTCAGCTGGATTCTTTGGGTCTCTAGTATGTGAACAGATCTCCCACACCCTTCTGTGTTTAACTTTTTTGGTGAATAATATAAAATAATCCTATAAACTATGTGTCCTGTATTAAATCTATTCCCTTGCAAACTCTGACTACAACACCCCAGAAAAAGCAGCAACTAGGCAATGAATCTGAATTGTGTATGGGGGCTTAGGAGCTTCTTGACATAGTTTTTGAGCTGTACCAGAACACACATACAACCTATATGTCTGTTCTTTTCCTACTCAACAATGAACTTTTTCATCCACTACACAACTTTTCACTCCACTCTCCTAGAATAGACACTCACGTTCCCGAGTTAGTTCTGGTTAAGAAGCAGTGAGGATTCTGGATGTTGCCAATGGCAACAGGTCGCAGCTGATGACATTATCCTCCAGGCCCCACGGCATTAGGCCACACAGTGGGCCTGCCATGTAGGAAGGGAAGTGGGTGAGGAAGGAAGTGGGTGCAGTGAGGGCTCGTTTCTATCACAACAGTTTTGGCAAGTGCCCACATGTGACCTTGTGGTCTCCACCATAGAAGTGGTGTACTCTGAGTTCCTGGGGCCATGGGAACATCCCTTCCCACACCTATTTCCATCCAGATTCCTTTCTTGAAGGTAGGGAAGTGAGTTAGCAAAGACTCAAAGGCCTTGGATAATTGGATGAGAGGATGCTGAAGGGAATAGGTTATTGAAGTGAATGTTGTAGCATTAGGGACAAAGGAAATGAGAAAGAGGAGGGCCTTGAGGAAGAGGTTCTTCTCCTGTGTGAAGTCCTCAGGTCATACTTTGATGAAGCGGTAGAGGTAGGGTAATTAGGGTAAGGTGACTGGATAAGAAAGCCATCAGGGCTTGAGTTTTCAGCATTTCACTTCCTAATAATAGGAAGTGGTGTTAATGCAGAGGAAGGGAGAGGCAGGAACTCATCAGCTAGAAGGGGTCTTGGTGACTCCAGCAACAGAAGAGTTGGTTTCACTCTGAGTTGGAATTCCTTGTTGTAATGGTCGATACACTGTGTCAACTTGAGAAGTCTAGATTAACTAAGTAACTCAGCAGTTCTACATCCTAGGGTGTACATGACATGCCCTTACCACTCTAGGATGTTGTTCATTGTGTCAACTTGAAAATTTTAGAAGTTTAATTAAGTGGTTCAGGAGGGGACCAGGGTCCTCACTTTGTAAACATCCTGAGCCTGTGCAAGAGGAAGGCCCCCAGATGGTGTGAGTGCTACACCCACCCAAGGGCAGATAGTCTACATAAAATACAAGGGAGGGAAAGAGGCTTGCTTTCCCCTTTTTGCTCTTGTTGCTTTTGCTGTCTTCTGCTGCCTTGAAATGTTGCCCCTGTGCCCTGCCACCCTGCCTTGGAACCAGCTGATTATAGACTGAAACTTCCAGACACTGTGAGCTAAATAAACCTTCCCTTCCTTAATTTTAGGTGTCAGGTATTTTGTCCCAGCAAGAAAAGGAAAGTAATTAAGACACTGTTAGTGAAAATGTGCCCTGACCACACAGAACAGGCACACAATTACATGTACAATTTCTTCTGAGAGTAGTGTGTGTGTTGACATTGTCAACACTTCTTAACTTGTCAGAGGGCTTGTGAAGCTGCTGTAAGAAAGGAGGGAAGGAAAGAAGGAAGAAAAGAAGGAAGGAAGGAAAGGAAGACAGGAAGGAAGGAAAGAAAGAAAGAAGGAAGGAAGGAAGGAAGGAAGGAAGGAAGGAAGGAAGGAAGGAAGAAGGAAAGAAGGAAAGAAGGAAGGAAGGGAGGAAGGGAGGAAGGAAGGAAGGAAGGAAAGAAGGAAGGAAGGGAGGAAAGAAAGAAGGAAGGAAGGAGGGAAGGAGGGAAGGAGGGAGGGATGGAGGGAAGGAGGATATGTAAATGTGAGCATGTGGATGGCTCCTGATAATATGGCAATGGTTAGTAGAGTGACATGCTAGTTCTACCTGTAGATGGATTCACTGCATGGAATGTAAGTTGTAGATCCTGAGCCCATAGCTTTACAAAGACTGAAGTGGTCATTGATTTACTTGGAGCAGGACAAAACTACTCATCACTTGTTAATAGAATGGCCACAAGCAGTAAATTGTCACTTATCAAACCCCAAAGCTCACAGAAACCCTGGGAAAGAGAAGTCATGGGACCAAGGAATGGGTTGCATTAAGAGGTAGGGAGCACTCATGACCAAATATCATACCTCAGTGCACACATAGTTACCACTGGGCATCTACAGCATGCTAGGCATATCATTTGGCACCAAAGATCTAGTCCTTGCTCTCATGAACTTCACTTTGCAGTGGGAAAGCCAAACAACAATCGGTTACTCTCACAGAAAGAGATGAATGTCAAGTGTGATGTATGTTTTTGAAAGAAACATCTACAGTGCTATGGGAACACAGCATGGGTAATTTGACATATAGGCCCTGGCAAAGAAGGTCAAGGAAATTCCCTCGAGGAAGTAACCTCTGAGCTGCTGTCTGATGGATAAGAAGTTGTCTGGGCAACAAGGGAAAGGAGACATTTTAGGGAAAAGAAATAGCATATGCAAAGGTCCTGATGAAAGCAGGAGGCAAGAAGCACAGAACCTCCAGCAGGTTGTAGCCTGACTAGACTGGAAGGAAATTGGACAAAAACGGGTCATTGTCAAAGAAGGTCAGCTCAGGTGGGACACAGGGACAGACTGTGCAAGAGTGCATGTGCTTCTAGTTTGGGGATGGGAGCAGGGTCTCGCTAAGTTGCTAAGCTGGGCTCAACCTTTCAATCATCCGACCTTAGACTCCCAGAGTTCTGAGATTACAGGCATGTGCCACCATGCCTGGCTTGCATGTGCTACTTTTAAGAATGCTTCTACCTTATCTTAAGAATAAAGGCAGTCAATAAAGGAAAAGTAATACATATCAAAGGAAATGTTACTAAATAAATTTTATATGAAATACCAAGGATGCAAAAAGGCCTGTAAATCCCTGAGCTGCAGGTAAAATGCTACCCAAATATCCATCTATGCTTTCTCTCTGGGTTAGGTCCATAGCTGTCCCTAGATTCCCAAGGGGTCCATGATTTTTGAGTGGTTAAAAGCATTGTTCTGGTTCTTACTTGGAGAGTAGGCTAGATGACTTCTCACCAGGGTCTCTTCCATGTCTAAGAGCCATGAGCCTAAGAATAATCCAGAGTCATTCAAGTGACTGACAAACTAAGTTCATTATCAGCAGCAGAGAACTTAGAGTCCAAAGTCAGAAAATGGGTGTTTTGAGTTGGTCGTAGTGGTAAATTAGCAACTTAGGGAGATCCTTTCTCAAAATAAAACATAAAATTGGGCTGGGAACAGCTCAGTGTAAAGGCCCTGGGTTCAATCTCTAGTACTGAAAAATGAAAACAAGTGTTTGATGTCACTAGTGACAAAGCAGAGAATATAATCACCCTTCCTCCTACTGTCACCCATCACATGCTCCCACCACACACACACACACACACACACACACATTGCCCATTCTAAGGAAAAGTTCCTCATAAGCCATGGGTTCATTGGCTAGAATGGCACTGGGGATTCATGGATTCATAACTAGCTCAGTCACAGCACACCTGGGGTTATGAAGGCACATCTGCTCACTTCCTCTCTCCAGGCACTTCCTTGTCTTAGTAATAAAGTGGAACTAACACAAGTGCATCAGAACTGAGGGCACAGGTGACAGTGTGATTTGAGTCATTGCAGAGAATCATCAGCATGAACAGTTGTGGGTACAAGTGGTGAATAAATTATTCACCCCAGGCTCTGGGCCTGCCACTGCCAATCCCTCAAGGCCCACACAAACCCTAGCTTTATCTTCCAAGGTGGTTTCTGTAGGATTTTCCTTGGTACTTTAATCCTGGAGAAACGTTAATAGGTGTTCTGAAAATAAGTAAGGTCCCACAGCCAAGTAAACTTGGGATACCTTGGGTTATAAATGGTGAAACAGGTATTTGCTGCACGACCGCCTCAAACTTCAGTGGCACTTTAACCTTGAAGAATTAAGTCCAGTTTACATTTTCCCCAAACTTTTGAAAGACTCCCCAAACCTCCCAGCATCAGTGTACCAAAGCACAGTTCAGTAAATGTGACTCTCCAAAGTGCTCTTACAAAATATCTGTGGCCCAGCCTTGGAGAACTTAGCAACTTAGCAAGACTCTGCTTCAAAATTTAAAAATGTTTAAAAGGGCTGTGGGTGTGTGTAGCTCAGTGCAAAGGTTCAACCCTAGTACTTAGAAAAACACATCTGTGCCGTGGTTCACGCCCGGGCTCTCCTTAACAAAGCAAAACCTTATTTCCTAGTCAATGCTCATATTCAACCCTCGTGGATGAAACTTTTTCCACTGGCCCAGTCTATATTTAGTGCTTAGAGTCTGAGCCCTAAATTTTCCCCCTGATTATAAGAAATCTAAGTTTGGACTTGGGAATGTAGTGCTGGATGTTCTGTGCACTCTCATGGGCTGGCCAAGTACTGACTGATCTCACCTGGAGCAGGCCAAGGATCCAGACCAAATATTCTGGACTTATTTTTTTTTTTTCACATATCAGGCTTCTTCCTGTCTCTGCCCCTTTGCACTTGCTTCCCACCTTGCCCCATGGCCATGCACACTGGCTAGGTCTTCTCAACAGCACCTCTTTCCAAATCCCCTGATGTTCCATTGTCCCATTTTACTTCCTTCACAGTATTCGTGACTATGCAAAATTGTCCTGTCTGTCCATTTTTGTGCTCACTTACTGTCTGTCTCCCTCTGTAAGATATGAGCTCCTCAAGAACAAGACCTCACATAGGCATGCTCTTTACCTAGACCTAGAGTGTGATAAGTATGTGAAACCTTGCTGAATGAACTCACTCAGTGAGCTGTCACTTATAGCTTTTGTCCTATAAAAGTAGGGAATAGCACTATTGTCAGAGCTGCACCAAGACCCATCTCCTCCTCCAGGTGTTGAACACTGCAAGGAAGAGGCGCCATCCTCCTTTGTATGCTATCAAAAGTTGGGTAACCTCATTCCTGGGTGGTATTTCCTGGGTAGTACTAGGTAGTACTAGTATTATTATATTAGTTACCATTTACTGAGGGTTTACTACGTGCATACATATACATATACACATACATGTACATGTAATGTTTTAAACTCGTAAAAATTCCATGAGATAGGTTTTATCATGATTTCTATTTTACAGATAAAAAAATCAAAGTTTAGAAAAATTTAGTTGTCTCACCATTTATAACCAGATCTTTCTGACTATTGAACTAGACCCTTGCTGAGCCTATAGAATTTGCAAATATACACAAAGGATATAGAAGTAAAAATGGCCCCATCTCCCTGCATGGAAACGTGGAGGAGGCAGGTAATCAACCAGCAGAGGCACAGGAGAAACCCCTCTGCAGTAAAGGTGGTTTAGGAATCACCAAACCAAGTCCTGCTCTAGTTCCAGGAGTTCCCCACCCTTCCTTGGGGCCTTGGCATCATCTTGTCTTGGGAAGGGGTGGGAGTGTTCCCCCCTTCAGAGGTGCAAACAAAGAGATGTTCACTACACAGCTGACAAAATACTATTAAGAAAGCCAGGGGAGCAAATGGATGGGGGATACAGTGACCCCGGACCTCTGCATGGCTGATTGTCTCCCCCATGGAGCTGAAACTTTGCTAGCAGCCCAAGGAGATGAACAAATGCTCCAGGAGCCACGAGGTGCTAGGAAATCAACAGGAGATTTTAATTAAAACCAATTTGCTGATCAGGTATATACTTAATGTTATAATTACCCGGTGATGACAGCGCCATGAAGCACAGGCAAGCAGGAAGTACTGACCAAGCAATTTTAAAAGGTTGGTCTAATGCTCTTCATTTTTCACTAAAGCTTAAATTGAGTTTGTGCTTTCAGAGAATAATGGAAAAGACAGAAAGGTGAACATGACAATCTAGTTCCAAGTGCCCCAGATTGAAAAAATAAAATGAATTTTCCTCTGAAGCCAAAGAAGAGTATTCATTCATTCATGTATCAAATTTTGTAGAATAGTGTCTGTCCGGGCGCATCATTATGTACTCAATGATGGAAATGTGAGGTGAGAAATAGGAAGAGGAAGAGAAGGAAGATGGAATGGAGGGAAAAGGAGGAGAAAAAAGAGAAGGGAGGAGGAAGAGGAAGAGGAAAGGATGAAGAGAGGGGTTGGGGAAGGGAAAGGAGGAGGGGAGGGATAGGATGCATCTGGGTGGTAAGGGGAAGAGGAGGAATAGGAGTGAAAAGGGAAAGCAGCTTCAGCATGGATGAGCTCATCATCTACTGGGGAGACACACTCCTGGCTCCAAAAGCGCAAGCTCAGCTCGGTAGCCAAGTGGATTTAAGTCCTCCCATCAGTGGTAGAGATTTCCAAGTCTTCAGAAGAATCCTCTTGACTGCTTGTGAGTCTGGGTTCAGTGTGCAGCTCTTAGGGTTGCTTATAGGGGCCAGGGGCAGTGGGTATGAGGGCCAGAGTCCCTCTGGGCAGAAAAGGAAGGAGGCTTTTCTTCCAAACCACCTCAGCAGCAAAGTAAATCAGTGCAAAAGGCAAAAACTGCAGAGGTTGAAAATTATGCTTGAAAATCCCTTAAAGTGCCTAGAAAATGCAGCCCACATGCTTAGTGTTGACCGCCTTGTTCAGCAGGCTTTTCACAGCAAGTTTGAGAACCACCGAACTAGACTTAAAGGAGGAAAGAAATTGAGCACGTACATGCAGATGTGGGCTTTCAAACCATAGTGTCTTCAAGATAATTATCAAACTGCTGGAGAATTCTAAAGCATTTTTGCTAGCCTGCAGGCTTCTCTGTCATGTTTTAATACTTAGTCTCTAAAACCATAACAAATGTTAATGAATGTGTGTGTGTGTGTTGCTGAGGGCTACCCAGGGCACAGAGGGGAAGTTAAGCTCTTATCTCTGAGAAGCAAGAGGCTCCCAAAAGATCCTTGCTTTGAGCTGCTTGTGCCTGGATCCTGCGGTGCGTGCCAGCAGGGAGAAGTAGGGCCAGCATCGCCAAGGGTCTAGGTGAAGATGACAGGCAAGGCCACGTTCTGAGGACCATGGTCCGTAGCTGACTCAAAGAAGCTCACATGAAATGCATGAGTCATGGCTACAGAGATCTGGCTACTAGGCAGCCCAAAGCAGCCAGGCTGCCGAGATACTGGGCTGTGAAATAATGATCCTAGTATCCCTTGGTGGACTGATCTGCCACAATGTCTACCTGGAGTTTACCTTCCCAGTACAACCAGGACATACCTGGCCTCGTTCCAGAGTCCTTATCCTCTGAGCAGCCTTCCAGGTCCTCTGACGTTCGCATCCCCATCCTTATACCACAGCAGGGGGTGGGGCTCAAAATGGTCCCTCATCTTTGAGAGCCTCCCTAGTCTTCACCTATCTAAGTATTGCCTCCTTCAAGATCCCACTACAGCCAAAGCTCTCCTAAAAAGATGCATTTCCCTCTGCCCCTCACTTTGGAGACCGGGATCACTCTCTGTCTGCTGGTCACCCTTCCTATTAACTATGCCCATTTGACACGAGTTCTATGCTGTTGAGAGCATGGATTGCTGGCTTTGGTTGTTATTACCTATGTACCCGGCACATGCTCAGTCCAACTCTGCCTCAGTGCCTCCCTCTGCACATGGGAATGGGAAGAGTAACTACCTCACAGAATTGTGTAGGAATCACAGGTGTCCAGGAGGTGCCCGTACAGGGCTAAGCAGTCTACCAAAAGTTTTCCAAAAGATCCTTGAGAGAGAGATTTTTTATCCCACTCTGTTCTCAGGGCCTACCTGGCACATCATAAATTCACAGGCAGCATGTATGTTTTATTTTACTAAAACTCATTCATTCAAGAAACATTTACCAGGTGCCTACACTAAGCCATTTATAAAAATGAGTAAGATACATTTCCTGCCCTCCACAGGCTCCTGAGCGCAATCTACCTTGCCCAGTTTAGCTGGTAGCTGGCTGTCAGCACCTTTGAGCCGGCTGTACCAATGTGCCTTATCCGACGTTCTCTGAGGAAGGGAAGTGGAAAGAGCAGGTGTAACAGGGAAGGAAAGGGGAGGAGGGCAGAGGTGGCTTTCTGGTACAGTTATCATCCAGGTATTGTCCTTTCCACTTATTCCCTTGAATCTGTTGAGGTTAATTTATCTACTATTCATTCTAGTTGTTTCCTTTGTCAAACACATATACAACAAAGCAGTCAAAGTTTTAAAGGGATGAATTTATAAGGACAATGTGGGGAAATTGAAATGGAAGGTGAAATCAAAAGTTAAAATACAACAAAATAATAGCCCCAAATTGGAAACTACCTATATGCCCTCAACAATAGAACAGAAAAGTAAATTGTAGTGTTTTTACATGATAGACTACCAAACAGCACTGGGAATGAAAAATCTACAACTATGAGTGATACATGGGCATATCTCACAAACATCATATTGGGAAGCCAGAAATAAATGACCCCATAAAGTACAAAGAGAGGCAAACTAGAAGTCTGGGTAGTGATTTCTGTGCGGGATAGCAGCATTCAGAAATGGAATGGCCAAGTGAGGGGGATATCTGGGTGCTGATAATGCCCTGTTTCTTAACTGTAACATATGCAGGTATGTTCATTTGGGAAAAATGCTTGTGTTATGCACCTAGGATTTGTGCATTTTTTCAATGATCATTATAGTTCAAGGAAAAGTTTGAAAACAAGTGAAAAATAGTCAACAATCAGGAATGTCCCAGAGCCTGGAAAGGAAACTGGAGTTGGAATTTTCAGCAGCAATTGCAATATCAAGTCCCTACTGGAGGGTTCTTAGCAGTACAAATGACCAGGACCCCCAAGATGGCTTCATTTGGAGTCAGGATAATCTGGATCCTATAGGGTTTGCTTGAAGTTTCCTCTCCAAGGGTCCGCTGGCACTGTGTGGTCTCAGCCCGCTCTTCCCCATGTATTTCCAGTACTTCCTGTACTTCCTGGCCAGGCTGTCATTATACCCACACAATGCCTTGCTAATCTGCTTCTGTGCTTTCTTCTCTGTCATCTCCTCCTCCGAGAAGTCTTGTCTGACAGGCCCTGCACGTCCATCGCTACTGTCTCTGTAACCACGCTGCCGCCCTGCTGGGCCACTAGTAGCTTAATGAGAAGATGTTTGGTCTTATCCACAGTGGTTGTGTGCATGGTGTATGGACGCCAGCCCCTGCCTTTATCTCCTACTCTCCCCGCCCCTCCTAATCCTCTGGAAGAAGGAGGCTTATCATTTCCTGAATCTTTTTATTGTGCCTAGCAGAGTGTCAAACTCATAATTAGTGTTTAATTTATATTCATGTGTTGGATGAAGGTTTTATGGTGCCTTGTCCCCCCGAATTAGAGTGTAAGCTCTAATTAAGACAATTAACTACCTTTATTGGATTGTAAGGAAATATTTTAAAATTACAAGAGCATGTTATTGACCAGAAAAAGCCCTTTCCTGCTCAAAACCCTTTAATGGCCTCCAACTGACTTGAGCATAAATTGTAAAATCTTTCCTCTGGTTTACAAGGCCTCTTGCACCCGGTTGCTTCACTGACTTCCATTCTCTACCTGCTCTTCCTTTGCTCCTACAACACTGGAATTATTTCAATTTCTCAAGAGGGCCAAGCTCTCTCTTGCACCAGGATGGTCCTTTAGGAGAGAATCCCTAAACCTATGTTCCCATGCTTTTTGTTGAGCTAAATTCTTATCAGCTTAGCTTTTATTAAAGTCATTCTCTCAGGTCACACTTTCCTGAGTGGCTACTTTAGCAGTTCTCAAACTTGACTTTGGATCAAAATCTCCCAGAGGGATTTTGGCGTCAGCAGGTCTAGGCCAGACCTGGAAGTCTGCATGTCTATCTCATTCCCTGTTGATGCCAGGAAGGGTCTAGGGTCCACATTTTGAGAACCACAGGCCGGGCCATATGGCTCTTATTTATCCTCCTCATCTGACTAACTCCCATGAGGGCAAGGGTATTGCTGAACAAATGAAAATATTGCAAATTTCTATGCACTTAGTGTCACCAAAGTACCTTCACACCTATCTCGTTTGATCCTTCAAATAGCTCTGGAGAAGGGCAGAGCAGGCACAGAGAGCTCTTGCTCTGTAGATGGACCAGCTAAGATGTAGGGTGTCCGAGGGACTTGCAGAAAAAGCTCAGGCAGGCAGTTAGAAGTATAATGGGGGATAGCGCATGTGTCTTTGTACATTTCTACCCAAGAGAACTTTTCTCCTTACTATCACTGTATCCTGCCTGTGAGAGAAATGAACAGAACAAAAACTCACTGATTTTTCTCTCCTGCACCCACTTCTGCACAGGAAGAAGAAACTCAGCCCCACATACACCATTTATCCCATGAGCTGTGCAGCAGATTTGATTCCTTGGGATGCTATCCTAAATGATAGCTATGGCAGTGTGGACCAATGAGCCAGATTACTTCTTACCTATTCACGGCCTCACAGTTTTCCCCAGGTAACTGGCAGATACTGGATATGTCAGTGTACAGGCGGTAGAGTCCAGGTAGCCCTCCCCAGCTCTAACACCAGGCTGAAGTGCCGCTTGTCATCACCCACCAAGATGGACCACACCAACCAGACCTAAAAAGATGGCAGCTGCTTCTTATACATTTGTAGATGGGGAATTCCTCTCCATGCAGTGCTGTTGAGTTCTTAACCCCAGCTATAGGGAATTGGAGGTGCAACCTGCCCAGTAGAAAGCTCCAGCAATTCTGGAATCTTCTTGCACAAATATCCCCCCTCTTCTGAGTCACAGTTATAACTCTTGATGGTATGCAGCCTAGTAAATGTGTTAGACAGTGATATGGACTGAATGCTGTGTCCCCTCAAAATTACTATGTTGAAACCTCAATCCCCAGTGTGATGGTGTTAGAAAGTGAGGCGTGATTATGGAGCTGATTAGGTCATGAGCATGCAGCTCTCATGAGTGGAATTAGTGCCCTTAGAGATGAAGATGCCAGGGAGCATGCGCACACTCTACCTCCCTCCTTCCACGTGAGCCCCTCTTTCCTGCTCCACCAACACGTCTTTTCCCAGTTAGTATATGACACTTTGATTCTTCCTCTGACTTAAAAAATCCAGGCTTCTTCCCTAATGCTTTACCTCCTCTCACCTAGATACCAAACCAGTAGAAAGTCCTTTTGATTCTGACTCCAAACAATATGTCAGACCCAGCCACCCAGCATGCCCTCATAATTCTACCCTGGCACTGTCCTGCCCATGTCACCTCTTGGCTTCCACCTCTGCTCTCCTCCTTGCCAACTCTCCACTTCCTGTGCTCCTTGTGCACACTGAGAAGTCAGCATGTAGTCTGTCCACTTCAACCTCTTCAAAGGCTTCCTCTAAACTCAGAATAAAACCTAAACTCTCAGCCAGGGATATAGCTCAGTGGCATAAGCACCTGCCTAGCAAGCAGAAAGTCCTGAGTCCCATTCCTGGTACAAAAAAAAAAAAAAAAACCTAAGCTCTTTGATGGTCTGGGTACCCTTCAGGAGGAGCCCTGCCTGGCTCCCCAGTGTCTCGTGTTCTTCCTTCCACCTTCCTTCTCTCCCGAACTGGGGCTCATCTTTCAGACTCGTCAAATTTCTCCCATCTCCTTGGCATTTCCTGTTCTTCCTCTAGGAATATACTTCCCTTTTCCCTCCTCTTTCACCTGCATAGATGGGTCTTTCTTACTCTTTATTGGTCCATTTAATTGCCACCTCAAAAACACCTTCACTACTCACACCATCTGTGCTAGCAGTTCTTGTATTTTTTTCATGGATTAATATAACATAGTTTCTTAATCATATACTACCTGACATTTAGGTTGTTTCCAATTTTAGATTAATAATCCTGGGATTAAATGTCCTGGATAAATCCTTCTGTATTCCATGATTATTCCTTTAGAAAAAAGCCTTAATATTTGAAATTATCTTTTATTCACATACACTTACCTAGCACTCTGTACCCAGAAATACTCTAAATGCTTTGCTAACATCAATTCCTTAGTATATGTACATACTTTTGTGATCAAATACACACATTTGTGTATGTGTGTGTGTGTGTATGCATTTTACTGTGGTTACAATCTACCCTCTTTTGTCTCAAAATCTACTCTTGACAAACTTTAAAGGGCACAAATACTGTATCACATCGGTACCATTTTCTTGGCTTACTTTCTCCAAGAGACTATGAGTTGCATGAAGGCATAAATAATGTCTATTTCATCTTCCACAATAAATAATATAATTCATTGTCATGTTGGGATGTGCCATGGCCTGACATGGAGAGGGATTCAATCAATATTTATGGAATAAACCAATGAAGGAGTAGACACCTTGGCCTCATAGATCATCTCATTTAATCTTCACAGCTTGCCTATGGAAATATTGTTTCCTTCCTCTAGCTGAAGACCCTAAGGTCATTGGTTTGGAGGCTCATATCTCAGTCACTGTGAATCTTGAGCCTGTGAGATTCCTACTATGCACTGCTGCCACCCGGATGTACAAGTGCACTGCCATGCTCCTTTCTGGGGAATAACACAGGAAGAATTACCCCTTCTTCCTTTTACCAAGAGATAGCTGCCTCATCCCTGGGGATATGGAAATGTACAGTGAAAACACTGATTAATATGCCCATGCATAACCTTTAATTAATTGGTCAATATCCAAGGATTACACCCTTGAACTTTAGGAAAAATTAACAGAAGAGCTCCTAAAAATTAATTAGTAGGAATCACACTGACAACTGTCTCATGCCTCCCTTCAAGTAGATATGGGAATATGTAAGTCCCAGTTCTTGTTTTAGAGACACAAGGTCAGTGAAGATGGGACAGTGGTAGCCTTGTCTATGTTGTCTTACGTTATAGTTTTCAGGTACTGAGAACAATCCTGACCAAAACTAGCGTTCTTCAATTATTTAGTTGTTTATTCCCCTGTAATTTTCTATATATATAGAATCATCAAATTTTAAAACCAAAAGTACCCTAACGATCATGTTTTGTTTCCTTAATGTATGACCCCATTTATTCAGATGACATTAATTTGAAATTCATGATAATTACATAAACATTGACTGAGCAGTACTGTGGATCCTTCCAGTTGAAATATGCATATTCTCTTTACTGATTTGCCGTCTCCTCTTAACCAAGATGTGAGGTGACTGCCTGATTAGCGTGCTGAGGTTCTCTTGAGGAGGAGGAGAAAAATGATGGCACAGAGCTATGGGTTATGACTCAGATCTCAGATTCAGAAAAATCACAGTGGGGAACTTTTGGCTCTACCAGTCTCCAGCTTTGTGGCCTTGGCTATAACTGAAGCAGGCCCAACTCTCTCATCTGTAAAGTGTAAAATAATGATAGCACTTTTAACATACTCTAGAGTTGTGAGGAATAAAAATAAAAATTGAATGCAAGGTGTTCAATGTATCCAGGGCATACTAAGTGTTCAATAAAATTACTAAAGTGCCTACTATTAATATGAATCACCATAGTGAAAGCATCTACCATGGAACAGGTATTTTACATACATGACCTCATTTACTTCACATCCAAGCTTTGGGGGAATAGGAGACTAAGTTTAGGTCTGGTTAGCAATTGGCTTGAGATTGTGTAGCTAGGAGGTGTAAGAATAGATATTTGAACTCAGATTTATGTAACTACATCAGGAGACATGTGCATCAGTGGGTCAAGCAGTGGCATCCTCTGTGTACCTCGGATGTACAGAAAATGGCTGCAGGGGCAAGGTGATGCCATACCGAAGACATGGAGTTTCAGTTACTGGAGAAACATCACAAGTTGGGTAGAGATGCAGATCCAGTGTCCCTTCAGAGGGCAGACAGCTGTAGGCTTACCCTAAGAAAAAATCTCTAACAAGTGAAGTTGTTGAGTTAGGTGGAGTGTTGAATTAGATGATCTCACAGTCTTTCTATCTCTAGGGTTCTGTAGCACTTTACATCACTGTTCTTAGCTTTAACTTTAGCAAGTCACCTTAGTTGTCCGTTTCTAAATGTGTGTGTTGAGCAAGTGACAGGGGATGGAGTTTAGCAAACCTAAGACTTGACCTAGAGTAAGAAACATCCAGAAGGGGTGAATGTGCCTCTCTGTAGACAGAACTGAAGTCAAACTTCTTCTACTTGTTTCTGAATCACCCAGAGTAAGAAATGTGCAGGATAACTTCAGATTTTTGCAGGGGATGTTAAAGATTTTCTGAATATTATATTGCCAAATGGACAGGAATAAACAACAAACTTTCATGAATCTCTGAGAATGGGTTAAAAAAGGTTGCAGAGGGGTTTTCACCAACTGGAAAGATTCAGAGTTCAGAGTCCTCACTAAAGACTTGAGAATTCATCTGGGGGTCTTCCTCAGACTGGACTCCGTGGCTCCCACTTAATGTGTTTTGGAAAGAAAAAAGAAGGAGAAAAATAAAAAACAAACAGGCTATGTCAAATCATGGCACTATCATCCTTGGCTGGGGCTGGTGTGGTTCTGTCTCCTGGGACTTAGCGAAAAATGCACAAGCCAAGGAACAGGAAAGAGCAATTTTAAACAATCGAACAACATGGAGGCTAGACTCCAATTACTGGGATTCTTTAGTCCATAGGCAAGAAAACCAAGGACAGGAAGACTGATGTCTACAAACTCATGACCATAGACACAGGAGAGAGCTCATAGCACATTTTGGAAAGTAGATGGAAACACCCTGTCACTGAGTGGATGGAAATCCCATGAAGCCTATTACTTAGATGACAATTGGCTAAGAACTGATAACAACTGGTGGAAAGAAGGAATGGTTCCTTTTTTAATAAACACCACTAAGTGTTAGGCAAGCTAACATTTTCTTATTAAATATTTTATAGAGAGTAACTGTAGACTCACATGCAGTTGGAAGGAATTACATAGACCTTGTGATTTCCTTCTTACTGTTTCCTCCAATGTAATGTCTTGTATAACAATAGTACAGTATCGCAACCAAGTTATAGACAAGAACACAATCCAACAACCTTATTCAGACATTCAGATTTTACTGATTTTACTTGTATGTGTGTGTGTGTGTGTGTGTGTGTGTGTGTGTGTGTGTTTATGCAATTTCATCACATTCATCAGCTTCTGCATTCACCACCACAGTCAAGATACACAACAATTCCATCACGACAGGAAACCTATACGTTGCCCTTTTATAATCACACCTACATCCTTCCCACCCCCATTCCTAACACCAGTAACCACTAATCTATTCTCAGCTCTATAATTTGTCATCTTTAATGTTATATAAATGGAATCATAGGAGTTCTAACGTTTTGTGGATAACAGCACACAGTTATGCGTGAGGAATATCCCTCGAGGTGATAATTGAGACCTAAAAGCTGAACTACCCCTCTTTCCAAGCATCATTTATGTTCTAACAGTGGGCTGATGAGTCTAATGTAGTTGAACTTTCTGACATTCTCAGAAAATGGCTATTTCATCTTTCTTAACAATTTGAGTAGGGTGGGTGGAGAAGAAGACAGCCCTGGGATAGAAACTAGATTTGTTCCAGTGGAGGCAGCACATACTTGGGGCAGTGGCCCCTGTGGATGACAGGAGTGACAAAATATTCAGTGTTTGGAAGGTCAGGCTCAAAGCTCAGTTGTTCAGCAAGCAGTCAGGACTGGGTTGGGAGTTGGCCTGGGCCTGAAAGAAAAGCCTAGTGCTGAGATTAACCTCTGTTCTCATCTGAGAGGCAGACATTCATGCAAGTGATATGTGCAATGCAGACAACTAGAAGCTGAAATTGTTAGGAACAAACTATCCTCAATAACTTTAAAAATCAGTTTGACTTCACCTATACATATTAAATGTTCAATAGACAGTTCTTTTGTAAATGGACAAGCACAGGATGGTTGGTGAGGAGGTCACAGCAAAAGCACAGGTGGGAGCAGAGAGCCCAAATTAAAATAATTCCAGAGAAAAGTGGTTGTAGAAATAAACATAAAATAGTCAGGCGTTGTTGCAAGTGGAAAGAAAACAGAGGGAAATAAATCACACACGCACCCCAGATTCCCAGCCTGAGTAAACAGGAACCCAGAGGCAGAAGGAGGTCAGTGGAGAAGATGGTTTGGCTATATGGAGACTGAGTTATAGGGAAACCTTTTCTGGGAGGAAATAATCACGGAAAAGTTGAACGACGTGGTACAGAGCTTGAAAGATGGGAAAGTTAAGCATAGTTATTTGACAGCTGTGCTCTTACTTGAAATTATAGTGGATTTTTTTTTAAAAGAAAAGGTAGTAAGAGAGCCATACAGTTCCAAAAGGATGGGAGGAAGAAGGGAAGTCAGAGCTGCATACAGATATGGACTAAAGGAAGGGGAGGAGGATTGAGACAAAGGGAGAACTTGAAGGAGAGGTTAAGCAATATTGAGTGTGTATAAGTGGTTGATGAGAACAAAGATACAAAAAGACCTAGAAGTTTAGATGCTTAAAAATCTCCCCTTTGGGAGATGTGATCTAAGGCTTACCCCACAAGAAATCATTCTTTTTTATATATGGCTTGATTTTTTTAACATAACTTGCAAATATCCTTTAAAAATTTTAACTGATACCTATAGGTTGTACATATTTGTAGTATAAATATGTGGATGGTCTTATACATGTATTCATTGTGAAATATTCAAATAGGCATAACATTTATCTTTTCAAACAATTATCATTTCTTCATGGTGAAAATATTCAAAATATTTTCTTCTTTCCTTTAAAATGTGCACAGCACATTATCATTATCTGTGTGCAGTAACACGCAGAATTTCTTGCTCCTATCCAACTATAACTTAGTATCCATTACTCAACATTTCCCCATAGCTTATCTCCCTACTCTCCAACCCTCTATAAACCACCTTCTATTCTTAACTTCTATAAAGTCAATCATTTTAGATTCCACATATAAGAGAGATCATGTACTACCTATCTTTCAGTGCCTGGCTCCTTCCACTTAAAATAATAACCTCCACTTCTAACCACGTTGTTGCAAATGACAGGGTTTCATCAAAAGGAAGAAATTCTTAATGATGGAATTCTGAGTGGATAGTTAGACAGGTGTTTGTCTGAGAAGATGCAATTTTAGTAGTAGCTCTTAACTCCCACCACACAGCAGCTGCCTATGTTAGATTTTCCTAAGAATTGCCTCACTTACCCATGAGAAGGGGTAATGTCCAGGTTCTATCAGGTGGTTAAGGAATAGTAAGGCTGAGGAGAAAGAAGTGGAAAAGAAACTGGAAAACAAGGATAATAATAGTAATTATCAAGATTTCTTGGGTCATCCAGGCAGAAAATCAGTAAGGAAACATTGGACTTGAACTACACTTCAGATTAAATGGACCTAATAGATATACAAAACATTTTATTCCACAGTAGCAGAATCCACATTCTTCTCAAGTGCACATGGATAGACCATCTGTTATGTCCCCAAACAATCTTAACGTGTTTAAGAAGAATGAAAGCATTTCAGACGGAAAAGATTTTTTTCTGACCACACTAAATTCACAAACATGGAGAAGTAAAACGACATGCTCTTGAACAACCAATGAGTCAAAAGGGAAATGTAAAACTACCATGACAGAAAATTTGAAACAAACTATGCTAAAACTATGAGCTGCAATGAAAGTATTTTAACAGGAAAATGTGTAGCATGCGTGGCTACATTAAGGTCCTAAATTCAATTTCCAGAATGTAAGAGAGAGAGAAAGGAAGATAAAAAGAAAGAAAAAGAAAGAGAGAGAAGAGAGAGAGAAAGAAAGAAAGAAAGAAAGAAAGAAAGAAAGAAAGAAAGAAAGAAAGAAAGAGAAAGAGAGAGAAAAAGAAAGACAGAGAGAAAAAGAAAAAGAGAGAGATAGTAGTTGGCTGGAGGAAAAAATGGTGGTAGTGTGCTAGCCTAGAATGCATGAGGCTGTGGGTTTGATCCCCAGAACAGCAACAAAGAAGAAAGAGGAGAAGAAAGACTTCATTTAAACAACCTCACATTACACCTCAAGGAACCAAAAATAAATAAAAGAGTAAACTGAGCCCAAAGTTATCAGAATAAATAAAATAACAAATACTGGAGCAGAAATTGTTTGAGTAGAAAAACAAAAAGAAAATGCCAATGACATTAAAACTTGATCTTTTGAAAAAATAAATTGACAAACTGTCAGCTAGAATAAGAAAAAAGCAAGCGAAGACTCAAATAAAATCAGATATGAAAAGAGAAATATTACAATTGGCACCACAGAAATACAAAGGATCAGATGACCACTATAAATAATTATATGTCAACAAATTGGATATCCTAGAAGAAATGGATAAAATATGTAATCTACCAAAATGGAATTGTTGAGTATATAACTGTCAGCACTGATTACTAATTTCTATTAGAAAATCTTAACAGACTAATAATTAGTAAAGACACTGAATAAATAAGTAGTCAAAATCTCTGATCAGAGCTGTGGGAAGAATTCAGTGGGAGAGCAACTGCCTGGCAGGTATAGCACCCTGGGTCCAACACCCAGCACTAAAAAAATATCTCAGGTCAAAAAGACAAAGCCTTGATGGCTTATTGGCTGAATTCTACCAAGCAATTAAAGAAGAGCTAACGCCAATCTCTCTCAAACTCTTCTAAAAAACTGGAGTAAGTATTCAAACTTATTTTATGAGGTTACATTTGCCCTGATACTAAAGCCAGACAAGAACACTATAAAACAAAGAAATTTACAGATCAGTATCTCTGATGAACATAAGTATAAAATCCTTAGCAAAATGCTATCAAACTGAATTCAACAGCACACTGAAAGGATCATTCACCATGACCAAGTAGGATGTGTACCAGCGATACAAAGATGGCTCAACATATTTAAATCAATAAATGTAATGCTCCTTATTACAGAATGAAGGACAAAAACCACATTACAGCTCAATAGATGCAGTAAAAGCATTTGATAAAATTCACCATTGTTTCACGATAAAAAATGCTCAATTAATTGGGTCTAGAAGGAATATACCACAACACAGTATAAGCCATATGTGTCAAGCCTGCAGCTAACATCCTCAAGGATGGAAACATGGAAGTTTTTCCTGCAAGATCGGGAAGACAAGGATGCCTTCTCTAACCACTTCTATTTTAAATAGTACAAAATCTTAGCTGGGGTAATAAGGGAAACCAAATAACTACATACATACATATACGCATACATACATACATAGCTTCCAAATAGGAAAGGATGAAGTTTTATAGACACTGCATATAACATCATCTTACATATACAAAATCCTATAGACTCCACCACAAACCTGCTAGGGCTAATAAACCAATTTAATAAACCAGTTTAATGAAGTTTCAGGGTATAAAAATCAATATAGAAAGATCAACAGCATTTCATATGCTAATTCTCAACTATGGAAAAAACAAATTGAGAAAAAATTTTATTTACAGTAGAATAAAATTAGGTGAATTTAATGAAAGAGGTAAATGATATATACACTTAAAACTATAACACAGTGATGGAAGAAATGAAAGTAGACACAAAGAAATGAAAAGATGCCCTGTAATCATAGAAAAATTAGTAGTATTAAAATGTCCATACTCCCCAAAGCAATCTACAGATTCAATACAATCTATAGCAAAATTTCAATGACTTTTTCAGAGAAATAGGAAAAGCAGTCCTAAAATGCATATGGAACATGAAAAACCTGGAATAGTCAAAGCAGTATTAAGCAAGAAGAATGAAGCTAAAGACATCACACCAGCTGATCTCAAACTCTACTACAAACCTGGAGTAACCAAAGCAGTGTGATACTGAAACAAAAATAGGCATATGGACAAATGAAATGAACACAAAGAGACCAGAAATAAATTCATATGCACATTTACATTCAACTGATCTTTGACAAAGGTGCCAAGAATTTAGAATGAGAGGAGGGACCATCTCTTCAATAAATGGTGCTGGGGAAATTGGATGTCCACACCCAGAAGAATTAAATTGTACCCTTGTCTCACCCTATATAAAAAGAAACTCAAAATTGATTAAAGACTGAAACCTAAGACCTGAAACTATAAAACTACTGGAAGAAAACATAGAGAAAAAGCTTTTTGACATTTGCCTAACAAAAGGTTTTTTGGATATAACCCCAAAAGCACAGGCAACAAAAGCAAAAGTAGACAAATGAGACAGCAACACACTAAAGCTTTTGTACAACAAAGGAGACAATAAATACAGTGAAGAGAAAATCGTACAAAATATTTACAAATCATATGCTTGATAAGGTGTTAATACGTAAAATATCTTAAAAACCCAACCAATTTAATAGCAAGGAAGAAAGCTAATTTTTAAATGGGTAAAGGACAAGAAAAGGCAGTTCTCAAAAGAACTCATACCAATGGCCAAATGACCAACAGATATAGGGGAAAAAGTGCTCAACTAGAATAACCTCAAGGAAATGCAAGTTAAAATTACAGTGCCCCAAGAGACCGAGATGGTGTCACACCTGTTAGGGTGATGACTGTTAAATGAGAAACATTAGACATATTAAATTCAACAGAATTTAATTGAAAAAAGAATGATTCCAGAGTACAGCAAGCCTCCAATCTAAATATATTCAGAGCAACTCTGGAGCTACCACATAGCTAGGTAATATTTATAGAAAGAAAGGAAGTGGCCTACGAAGACAACTAGATTAAGTAAAACTTAATTTCCCTTATTTAAACCTGGTTTAAATAACTGGCTGCTGTTCTGGTTTATATCTAACTGTGCCCCAAAAGCCTTATATGCTCATAGGTGGGACTTTGGGGAAGTGATTAGATTATGCGGGTGTGATACTTATCAATGGGTTAGTCCACTGAAAAATTTATAACTAAAATGTGATTTGAGTAAGTAAAGCCTGGTCAGAGGAGGTTGGTCACTTGGGGCATGACCTAGAAGGGTGTATCTCTTTCCTTCTTCCCTTGATCTTGTTCTGATTCCTGCTATTGGGCCATGAGCTATCTCTCCTCTGCCATACCCTTCTGCCATGCCACCCTGACTTGGAGCCAGGTGACTATGGACTGACACCTCTACAAACTGTGAGCCAAAATAAACCTTTCTTCCTTTAAATTGTGGGTGTTGGATACTGTGTCCCAGCAATAAGAAAATAATTAAGGCTCCTGCCTCATAGACTGCTTGGATGCTGTGACTGGCTGAGATCTGGATACTTGTGGTAAGAGTAGGTTACAGTCTGCTTACACATTAAGTTAGGTTGAAGTTCACTGTATATGGTGAAAGCTTTAGCCCAAACTTAAAACATGTATGGAAGTAGCTATAGGCAAACTCAATTAAATTTAACACTACTATAAAAAAAAAGAGGGAAAAAAAGTAACAAGCATTTATAAGTATGTAGAGAAAAATAAACTTGCACATCTTTGGTAGGAATGTAAATTAGTATAGCTATTGTAGAAAATGGCATAGAAGTTCCTCAAAAAAACTAAAAATGGATCTACCATATGATCCAGCAATTCTAGTTCTGGGTACATATTCAAAGGAAATGAAGTATTTCCTCAAGTTCATCCAGCTAGTACATGGGCAGAGCAGGGATTCAAATCCAGGTGTCTGACTCAGGAGTCTGTGCTATCTACAATGCCACTCATCCCTTCATCTATCACCCTGTGGTCATAGTGGCCATATTCCATGTCTTGAACACACTCACTTCTTTCTGTCCTGGTGCCTTTGGTCACCCTGTCTCCAATGCCTGAATGCTCCTGTCCTGAAAAGTCAGCACCTTCTCCTCTTTTGGGTCTTGGTAGGGAGTACTTCCTGGCCTCCCTAATTAAGTAGAGCCTTTCTGTCTTTCCCTATCTCTGTCCCTAGTTTGTGTCCTTCACAGCATTCACTTCCATAGATCATTATTTTCTTTGCTTTCTTGCATAGTTCTTTTGTCTCTTTTTCCCCTTGGAGCACATGATACCAAAAATCGCATCTTAGAATCACAGTACTGATAAATCCTAGTACAGTGCCTGGCATACGTCAATAAACATTTGTTGAATGAATGAATGGATGGAGGAGTAACTGAATGGATTTGTACTGTATTTCTTCACCAATATCATCTCATTTGCTGAGTGCAGAAGAGGACACAAAGAAAAGAGAAAGGTTAAATCTATCATATAGTGGAACAAGATCACCCTCCCATGCCAAAAATGGTCCCAAGAACCTGGGTTCTCTAATGATGGGAGAAGTCTGAAGCCTGTGAGGACATATCCCATCTTTAGAGAAATGGCAGTGTTTTTCCCAGAAAAGATGTGTGTAGAACTAGCAATTCAATATGTGAGTCACATCGTGATGACAAACACTTCCAGGCTCTCCCCTGAAGGACACTGGAAATCATGCAAGGCTGATATCCATCAAAGGTGTCAGAGATGTCAGCCAAGTCCTGTCAGCCACACTCTGGCCTGATGTGACTGAGTTCAATGGGTTTGTCCCTGTCAGCCCAAGGCGGAAATCTGCTGCCAACAATTAAATCAGCAGAGCTGCTGGCTGCAGGGGTCAGGTTCAAAGAAGTCTTCCCAACATTGCCATGACCTCTTTGCCACCCCAAGGTGACCTGCTCCGGGAACATGCACTCCATTGGAATGCTATTTATCATCCCACCCTCACTAAGCACCTGGCCAGGGATAGTTCAAGGAAGTGAGGCTAGATCTAGGCTTGAGGCTTACCAAGAGAAGGAAAGAGAAGCAGATGTTTCCCTGGGAAGAATAAAGATATTTTCTGGCATAACCAGGGCAATATAAGGAATTCAGTTACTATCTGGGCCCAAATTCCATCCTTACTAAGCTCAAACTTCTAGATCAGTTCCTGAGTTATCCTAAAAGCAACTGATCCGGCACCAAATCCAGGGGTACCTCCAACTGACACCAGGTAACACCAGCATCACATGACCTCCACTGGTAAAGATTTCACATCTCACACTTTATATATAAACAGCTTTTCTATCATTGTGTAATAATATTATCATCACCATGGTCATCATCATGTAATCATCCCTTGAATTTTAAACAACTTTATAACTTATAAAGAATCTTCAGACACATGATCTCATCTCATTCTGACAACAGCTATCCCACTTTGCACAAAAGAAATGCATTACTGGGACTTTTGTTAGAGCAGTGGGTGGAAACCTCATTCATACCAGTTCCACCCCAGTAAGGAAGATCTTGTTTGATTACAGGCTGTCTCTCAGAGCCCAAGAACAGACAAACAGCTGCAGATCTACAGCACACTGCAACCTGAGTCTGGGGAGCTCTGGAGTCCCCATCACCTTTTTTTATTTCCAATGTTCTTTGTTTCTTTCTTGTACTTGAGTTGGCTTCCTCTACCACTCAACTGCTTGTGTATGCTTCACATAATAATCTGCACATTCAGATACTCACAGATACACATTTTTTTTAATCTCTCTCAGCACAACTCATTCTTGTCCCCAAATTCCAGAGTAAAGAATTGTTGGCTCCTCTTTGCTCAGACATCCATCCTTAGGTCACTCAACTATGGTCACCTAGGTACCAGGATAGAGACAGTGATGCAGGAAGAGCTGGATTGTCAAAAAGTCTATATAGTACCAAAAAAGTACAGATTGAAAAGATAAATGTACCTAGACCAACAACATGTGACGTGACCTAACATTCTGCCTGGCACACATTGCTCCAAAATAGAAATGCCTATGATTTGTATTGGTATTGTTTTTATACTCAAAATAATATTACTAGTAAAATAGGGGTCAGAATTTGAAACCAGATCTCCAGGTCTTTTTCCTGGGGCCCCAGGATGTCAGGGACTAGCACTGTATTCAGTCTGATCAGGACTGTGGCTTTGATATCTGTGTGTTTAGCAGGAAGTCAATTAATTTTTCCTAAACTAAACTAAGAGTTGTTTCTACTGTCTCTAAACCCATAGCACATCAGCGTCTTTCTCTACAGGACAAGAAAGGCACAGGCGTGGAGGAAAGTAGGGGGAAACTGCAGACAGACCTCAGGCAGCCCAGAGGAGACTCCTCTTACTTCTCAGAAAGTGGAATGAGGCCACTTTGTCCGTCAGGAGAGGACTTTTCCCTTCTCCATCTCATGTCTGCTCTCCAGCAAAGCTTCAGAAACCAAATTCACGCCCACTGGCTCTGGTAACTGGAGAGAAAGGAAGGGCTGGGAGCCCCATTCATGTGTGCAGAGCAGCACTGGAGAGTCTAACACACAACGCACAGGGGGCCTCAGGCAAGGGGAACTGGCAGCGGCTGATGCCTCCTGGAACAGGGCCTGCTCAGTGTGTGGCAGGCACGAAGCTCTCGCAGCCTACTCAGAGACAGCGGGTTTAGTGGACCCTGTCTAAGGACCAAACCTACATGTGAGGTGGAAGAGTTTTTAATTTCTATGGTAATAAGGAGCTTAAACTTCAGTTCTATTTACAGGCTAAACTTCTGTGCTATATCTCTGTGCCCCAGGCTGATCACTATGATATGCAGATTTACTGGCAACTGGCAGTAACTACAGTAAAGAGAAACTATATGAGGAGGAATTACAGTTAGAAGATGAAAAGAACTTCATGATTAAAGGGGCTGAGATACTGAAACAGAGAAGGGATTGAAAGGAAAAGCCTTAAAGGCCTATTGAAAATGATCCAGTGGCATCCAATTCATCCACTGGAAACTCTAACACTTGCATTAGCCACGTGGGCAAGGAAGCAGCCCCCGTAAGCATCCCCATCTTCAGGACTCTCTGCCCCTCTAATTTGTGGTGCACCAGAACCCCAGGACACTTGTCCAGTCTCTGCACACTTAGTCCTTTTTGGCACTTATAAACAAGGCCGTTTCTAACTTTTGGCTGAAATATATACACTGATTAAATATTTGAAGGGTAAAATTCATTATCTTGCTGGTGTGGGATGGCAGCTTCCAGGATGGTGGGAGGATTAATAGATTTACATAAAGAAAGCATCCAGCCCACTCCAAGCCTCCAGCAGACACTCTACTGTACAACAGCAGAGTGCTGGGTTAAGGGGAATCTTCTAGAAAATAATCCCCATTTTATCGAAGCCCAGAGTTCAAATGAGCATATCAAAGAACGCAAAATAAAGCTATTTTCTCTGTCTTCATGTCCCTTGGAGGAAATTTAGTTCTTTAAAAAAAAAATTAAAAGATTTACAATATATTCTCTACAGCAAAGGTAGCTGGAGTAAGAAAGCCATAACCAAAATAGTCATTTGCTCAGTATGTAACTTCTGTATTAAAAATAGTCAAAATGGTATTTCTGGAAGGTAATTTGATGAAATTACAAGGTTCACTTGTCTCAAAGAGATATTCAACCATTTTGTTGCTACATTTATGCTACTCAACTGACTCATGAATTGCAGCACAGTTGTTTGTCCCTGACAACTTGAGGGCTTGCAATCTTCTTTTAGTTTGGGATTTTTAAAATAATTCCCTGTTGAGGAAACTGAAACACAAAGAGTCTGGGAAGGGGCCTAGAGCTACAGAGTAGCACAGCCACCCTATTAGCAGGGAATTGAGGCATACAGATGAAGAGTGACTGGCATCTTAGTTCCAGCTGCTGTTCTTTACAACCTCGGACATGCTTTTTACTACATGGCTCCTTGGTTTTCTTCTCTGCAAATAGTCATACTTGACTTTTATTTATTTATTTATTTATTTCGGTACTGGGAATCGAACTCATGACCTCAGGCTTGCCAGACAAGCGCCTATGTCACTGAGCTATATCCCCAGCTCCCATACTTGACTTTTATCCCCCAAGGTTCTTCTAAGGATCAAGTCTCCTTGCTTTGTTGAATGAATAACATGGTGCAATGAGACAATGCAGCCACAGGTGGCAAGGGCCAGAAGCTGCCCAAAAGGTGATGTCCTCACTTCCAACAGGAGGTGCAGGACACAGAAAACCTGAGCCCTACAGAATGGGCAGGTATGTGCTCCCTGGGGGCCTTGGAGCCTGGAGAGCACTTCCTGCTTTGGCAGGAAGAGCCAGCTCCGGCCATTAAAGACGAAGTAATAATCAGAAAAGCTATGGAATTGGAGCAGGGATGTGGGGAGGCAGGAAAAGGGAAAGGAAAGAGAGTAGATGGGCTGATTTTGTCTTTTCCAAAGGAACCCCAAGAAGGGAGAGAGCCAGGAGAAAAGTGGAATAAGGACCCCTACCCTTTACCCATAGATTCATTTAATAATTTCGAGCGTGTGCCCCGGCAGCCAGGCAAGGATGGGTACATAAGGCCAAGTATAAGTGCGTGAAAGCACTTAAGAGTCAGGATGCAGGCTTCATGTGATAGGCACCATGCAGGGGCACCAGCCGGGCCCAGGGACTGGAACACACACTTGCCACTGTACACCCAGGGACCCCCATTAAAAATTCAGATGCCTTACCAGGCAGAACATCTCGAGGCTGGGGATCACAAGGGGGGAGTAGGATCAGGGAGGAGCAGTCGGGTGTCCTTGGGTGAAGGAAGAGGGCACCATGCGAGAGACAGATATGTACTGACATTGGGCATGAGAGACATGAGCAGCCTCTGGGTGTACAGCATGAGATATGTGGTGTGCATGACCCAGGAGCATGTGTGTGAGAAATGAGGTGTGGATGAACACGTGGTTGTGTGGTTGTTTGTGCCTGAAACCAGGGGCAGCCCCTTGTAGGGCTGGACCTTTGGCCCTGCAGCCCTGGAGTTGCACCCCTCGGTTGTGTTCCTCCCTAGTAGGCACAAAAATGTTTGCATAAAGCCCAGGCCAGGCAGGAGCTCTGGGGCCATATCCAACCCCAGTGTGTATATGCATGCTTGTGTGTATGTGGGACCCTGGCAAGGGGCAGGAGGAAAGGGGGCATCACACTCATGTCTACACACACAGATGGCCTGGGCCTGGGCCTCATGGACTACTGTTCCAGGCACTTGGGAGACACCCAAGGACATAACAGATAAAAACTCTCCCCTTTTGATTACATTTTATAGAAAAGAAAACAGATTATAAATAACACACATTAAAATATCAACAATTATATTAAATATTAGATGAGAATTATTATTAAAGAAAAAATAAATCAAGGAAAAATAATATAGACTTCCAGAGACTAAGTGAGGTCAAATTTAAATAGTAGTCAGGAGAGAACTCACTGACAAGGTGGCTTGGAGCAAAGATCTGAAGTTATTGAGGCAATGAGCTATGTGGATATCTAAGGGAAAAAATGTCAAGCAGGACAAACAGTGTAAACTTCATGAACTAATCTAGCTTGTCAAAGTGCCCTACTCTGTCTGACACTTGTACCTTCATCCAAAAATGGCCAAAATAGTACCTCCGTTTTCACATGTTATCCTTATGATGTGACTTTAACACTCTTTCCATTAAGATGTAAGGTCAATATTCATTTACCTTAAATCTAGACAGACTTTAATTATGACGGAAATAATACTACATAACTTCTGACCCTAACCATACTAGTAAAACTTCTGTGTGTTTCTCTTGGTACTCTCATTCTTGGAATCCAGCCACCATGTTGTGAGGAAGCCCAGGTAGCCAGTAGTGGGAACATGATATAGGTGTTCTGGCTGATGGCCCCACCTGAGGTCCCAGCAAATAGCTATCACCAACCAAGAGACAGGAGAGTGAACTAACATTCAGATGAGCCCCAAGGCCCATCATGGACTTACTTTCAGCCTTTGAGTCTTCACAGATGAAGTTCCAGACTTCATCTGGAGCAGAAGCAAGACAGTCTTACTGTCCTTTCCAAACATCTGAGCTATATAATCCACAGACATAATAAAATGGGTGTTTTATGCCGCAAAGTTCAAATGGTTTGTTATACAGTCACAGAACAAGAAGTTACCAGAGAGATAGAGAGCCCTACCCCAGCCAATAATAAAAATGTAATCTTAATTCACATGTGCCTTGTGTGTCTATATCTTCCATGAGGATCTTGATCTTTCTCCCTTCAGGGTTGTAAGTTGCACTTCCATGGGCACAGGAAGGAGAAGGGATTAGGGCTAGATAAGATCAATATATTTTTATGCTCCTTAACCTAAAAACTGTCCAGTAGTCTCAATATTACTTCCAAAATAGATCAGTGGAAAAAAAAAAAAAAAAAAAGAATACTTACCCTAGAAGCAAACCACCCCCAAAAAAGTGAAAGAAATATCACAAATCAGTAAGGAAGAGAAGATTTACTTAAAAACTGATACTGGAACAAATGGTTAACTATTTAAATGAAAATCAGTTTAGAGTCTGCACTTGAATAAACTCAAAATAAATCAAAGAACTTAATGTGAAAAGTCAAATAAAACAGAAGAAAATATGGATAAAGATGTATTTTATTTCTTGCAGAGAAAGGCTTTCTAATTTTAGAAGCAAAGGAATTACAAAGGAAAATATCAATAGATTGGACTGCATGCCAAAAAATTATTAGCAATATTAAAAGACAATGGACTAGGAATAATATCTGCAGCAAATATTATAAGCAAAGAACAAATACAAAAAAAAACCATGCAAAATAAAAACACTGAGATCCCAATTGATTAATGGACAAAGGAAGCAAACAGAAAAATTCTAAATGAGAAAACCCAAAATTAAATATCCAGCCTGATCAGTTATCAAAATTCCAAATGAAAATAATGAGGTAATAATGATCTCCATCTAAAATATTAGCAAAATGATAATAATGGTGTATTGTGAGCTGGATATTCTTACTTTGGTGGTAGAAGTGTACATTTTGAAAGCCTTTAGCAAGGTAAGTTGGCAACTTGCATAATTACAATTGAAACAAAAGAAAAAATTTCAAAAACAATTTAGGGCAAATTTTTACCATTAAAGGAATAGTTGAAGAAATTATGATATATCTATTTTACAAAGTAATATGTATCTATTAAAATCATGTTTACAAAGAGTTTTAATGACATAGAGTAAAGAATCAAATTTTAAATAAAAGTATTTATGCAGGTTTCTACAAAGGATTAGGTCTAAGATGTCCCTCAAACTAATGATGCTGGTTATCTACAGGTTACTGTTGAATTTACTTATCTATACATTTCTGGGCTTTTTGAGGAAATTAAAAAGGCCAGGGAAAGACTACTCAAGATTTAGTCCCAATGTTTCTGTGAAAGAAGGTAATATTACGTTTCTTATGAAAAGCACCACCCACAGGAACCACGAGGTTATGCAGGATTATGATGCCTGATGCTCAGCTTTGGAAGAAAATGAACAAGGAATGAGGAATCCAGGACTATTTTATACACCAGCTCTCAGTTTGTTTATGAGTGTGTTTTACATTTGCTTTTCAGTTCCTTGTGGAACAGAGAGATCTGACTAGTCTGGACACATAAATTTTGGTATAGACTCCATTGGCTTTAGGAAAATTGAGAGAAACCGGGTGTGAAGGCATAGGATACCTGACTGCAAAGAGAGATTCTCAGTGAGATCAACTCTACAGCCAACTCCCAAGGATGGCATCTTTTGACGTACTGGAAATTTGTGTCTAAACTAATCCAAGATCCCCTGAGATATTTACAGGTAATAACATACAAATGCAACTATCTTGCACTGACTCTTTGAATACTACTAGATTCTTAGACAGGCATAATGTGATCAGCAACTATATTCCTTACTGGGGTCTTCCTACCCTTGCCCACTCAGCCACTCATAGATGGGAATTTAAGACTGGTCATTGGCAGTAGAGTTTCAACCCATTGAGCACAAGCAATATGTAAAAGGGAGAAAATCAGGTGAGGTCCCAATTATATTCCTGAGCCTAAAAAGCCTATAAAACATGCGGGGACTGAAGATGTGCTTACAAAGAAGTTTTGGACATTCTACAGTGACTTCTTGACTAATATCAAGTGGGTCATAGAACAATGATCTCCACACACCTTAGATACCAGCAACTCCTCTAGTGTTTAGTCCAGAAAGGAAAAGTGACTCATCCCACATCATACAGTTTGTTTGAAGCATATCATAGACCAATTATGATACAAGTGTGGCATTAGCTTTGAGGAAGCAATCTTTTGTTGAGAGTAATAATAATATCTACTTCACAGTGTTGGAAAGAAACTACCCATACTTGGTAGAAAGGTATATCTTCTACTATGCCATCCTGGTCAAAGAAACCATGCAGCCCATGCCTCTAACCCTGGATTGGGTATGATAAAGATCTCATGGCATGCTACAAACCCTCATCACCAGATGCAAGCTTCAGGAAACCCCACACTCACTACCTACTCTCTTCTGGATGAAGCATTGGCCATTTCTAAAAGAGATCCCAGGGTATTTGAACAATGATAGAGGGTCCACTGACTTGGTCATAATATATCCTTAATTCAGAAGAGCTGAGGACCTTGAAAGTCCAAGGAGTATAAAATCAGAACTGGGGAAGGGATGAAGCTGACTAGTGTGACACTTAGGACATCCTGCAGTTTTTCCAGTCCTTAATTTTCTCATCCGGTAAGCAGATGACACAGGTAGACAACCTGGGTAGTCAGTAAGGTTTTTTATAGCTCTATGTTTCTTTATGTTTCTTTATCATGTCTGAGATAGATTTATTCAATGGCAGCTCTCCTCGCTTGCAGGTTTCAGTGAGAAGTTTAAGAGACACACAGCTTCTCTCTTTAGATGACCTCCAGAGACTTCCCAAAAGCTTTTTTTGGAAGTAGCTTAGACTGTGTGGCCTCCTCAGCTTGGTATGCCTCATCTCCATCCACGTGCCCTCCAGGAATCAGGGACACGGATGGTGTCTTCCCTGGGGTATGGCACTGGCCACTGATTGATGTTTCATAAAAGTGACAGTCAGTGTTATGGGCTCCCATTTCAAATAGGCAGGATGTCCAAGTATCATTTGTTATGATTAATGATAAATAGTCCAGAATGCAATGGCTTGATTTCAACTGCCTCTTCTCCACAACACTCCCAAGATCATATCCAGTGCCAAGATGACATTTGTTGGGGTTGGAGGGAGGGAGTGACTGGAGGGAAGATGTGCTCTGGGATCCAGACAGCTTCCAAAGCTAGATCAGCATGGCCAAGGGAGCAACAGAAGCTGAGGCAGGACTAGAATTCTGGCATTTGGCAGCTATAGGTGCTAGGAATGGGAAACCTAATAGCAGTGAGAGGGAGACAGGAATACTGACTTTGCTCAAGGATTTGTCCCAGGTCAGAGACAAGGGGTGTAGGTGCAGGAAAAATGAGTGGAGCAAACCAAAATGCTAGAAATCTGCCCTGAGACAGAATCCAGAAGGTAAATAAAGCCAAATGCTAGGAAAAGAATTCACCATCAGTTGCCAAAGCAGTCTATAAGGAAGCCAGAGAAAGAAGTAGGTACCCTAGAGTGGTTTCCTCCTTGGCAAAGCAATGGACATAGTTCTGGAGTCCCCTTTCTAGGCTCCAGTGATATGGAGATGCCATCAGGACAACCACAATATCCACTGTTTGTTCTTCCCTACCCAGGAGAATGGAAAGAATCACCTGATAACCACCTCCACTCTGGGCCTCAAAGTCCTTCAGGACCTTTTAATGTCCCTAACAAAGAAAAAGCCTTTAGATAATAAAGCAAGATCCCTGTGTGTCATGAAAGCCTGACTTGCTCTGGGAATGCTTTCTTTCAGCATGACACAAATTTGGCAGTGGAAGAAATACTGGCTCCATCAAGGCCACTCCTGCAATGACTTCCTTAACACTAAGTAAAAATCATTCCACCATCAAGGTATACATTAGCTATTGATCAAATCTACCAATGCAAAGAAGGTATGGACAAATCCTCTAGTCCCACTGCCCAAGGATTTGTGCATCCAGAAGCACTTGGTGTGATTCCTGTTGTGGCTTCAAGCAATTGTAAGATTATTTCCTTTTCTCTGACTTCCTTCATCAATCCCCACTCACCCCCGCCACTGAGGACCATGCTACACTTGATGACTGTCAACTTCAGACCAGAACAAAAAATGCTCTGCTGGTGTGACAAAGGCTGACATACTTGAAATAAACCTTGCAATGACAAGCTGAACCCAAAGGGACTTTGTGAAATATCAGATTCATCAGATCAGACATTTTCCTCCCTCTTGAGAGGAACTCAGAAACAGGTGTGAGAAGTCAGATGTTTTAAGTAAGGGACACTGCTGGAGCCCTTGCCTAAGGCAGTTGCCACGCCGTGTACAGGGCCCCCTCCCCCCATGTATCCAGAGGGAACGCTGTTGGTGTTGTTCAGACACTTCTCAGGGGCTTTGTTTCCATGTTACCAATGTCAATTCTCAACATACCAGGAGGAAAGAAAGGGAAGTTTTCACGTGGCAAGACTGAGATACACATAAGAAATCATTTCCAGGAAATCCCAATGAAAGCCACAAAGGCAGCCAAGAGTGAATTCTGGATTTAAACATGGTTAATTCCCCCATCAGCAGAGTCTTAGTAAATAATATTGGAGGAGAGTTTGTCTTGCACTGAACCGCCAAAATCTGCCTTCACTCCTTCCTGGCTCGCTCTCTTCTCCCATCAGGGACCCTCCTTAGCAGATTTTGTCTAATGTCAGTCCTTGTCAGCCTGGCTGCACAAAAGAATCATCTATGGAGTTCTTAAAAACATACCTGCATTTGGCAGTTTAAAAGTTAAACATCAAATTCTATGTCAACCAGAAATTCCACTCCCATGCTTATACCCAAGAGAACTTACTTTTTTTTTTTTTTTTTTTCCCCTCCGGTACCGGGAACCGAACTCACGACCTTGCGCTTGCCAGGCAGGTGCTTTTGCCACTGAGCTAAATCCCCAGCTTCACCCAAGAGAACTTAAAGCAGGGACTCAATCAGATGCATGTTAATGCTCATAGCAGAATTATTCACATACAACAAAAGGTGGAAACCAACCATTTGTCCATTAGCAGATAAATGAGGAAACAAGATGTGCTATATATACATGCAATGAAGTAATTTTTAAATAGAATAAAACTGGTATTTCTACAGCATGGATGAACTTTGCAAGCATGCTAATGAAGTAGGCCAGACACAGAAAGCCAAACACGATTCCACTTGTGGGAGGTACTGAGGATAGCCAAATTCAAGCAGAGAAAATAAAATCGAGCATACCCGGAGCTGAGGAAGGGGCAATGGGGAGAATGGGGCAGAGTTTCTTCTTTGGGGGATGAACAAATTGTAGAAATGGATAGCGGTGATTGTGTCACAACACTGTAAATGTACTTAATTGCCACTGAATCATAACTTGAAATTGGTTAAAATTTTAAATTTTGTTATGTATATTTTACCTCAATGAAAAATACTTTTTAAAAAAAAGAAAAGCACAGGGAGGTTGAGTGTGTAGCTCAGTAGTAAAGTGCTTGCTTAGCATGTGTTAGGGTCTGAGTGATCAACCCCTAGCACTAGGAGGAAAATCACATGAAAGCTTGGAAACATCATACCTATCCTCAAATCTCACCTAAGATCAACTGAATCAGACCCTCTTGGGCATGGCTCATGCAGTATCTGACTGACCTCTCAGCATTTTGTCCACCCATTCTTGCCTCACCTCCTGCACAAATGAAGATGTGTTTAAAGTAATATTCTAAGAACTAGAGATGAGCATCAGCTGAGAATCTAGAGTCACCCACCTGATCAGATCCCACAGCTAGAAAAGCGGATGTAGTGATTTTAACATGACCACAAGCCCTTTGGTATTTTTCCCAAGCCTGCTTTCTAAGGAAGGAAATGTAAGCTCGCCATTTCCGGCTTCTCCCCCTCGCGGCTCGCTCACGGTGGGGACAGCTAACTACCACACTGTGAAGCGCAGACTGAGTCTCGCTTCCTCTTGTCCTTGTTCCTGGTCCTGATTGTGGTGAGGATATGTCAGAAGCTCTGTCAAGAGGTCTTTGAGGTTTTCAGGTTTGCATTTTTTGAGCTTATCCTACTCCAGGGTGGTGAACTGGTGAGATAGAGTAGACCTCCAGGCGGCAGACACAGGAAGAACCTGTTGCCATATCCAGGCAAGTGAGAAGGCAGAACCAAGCCAAGCAGGGATAGAATGAAGTAGAGGAGATGGATGAAGAAAAGAATGAGAGCATATTTAGGAGTGAGGCAGAAGAGATTAGCCTGATTCCCAGATTCCTCACTTGGGAGGCCAGGTTGGTTGAGGAATGTAAGGAGGCCACAGAGTGCAGTCATACATCTTGAATCTGGCCTGACTACCCACTTGAAGCTCTACTGCCCTCCCAGCCTCCCTTTGGTGTGGGCTTTCCAACTCTCAGTCTCACAAGGCATTAACTTGAAGAGCCTCAAAGATCATCTATCTTGTCAGTGCTTCCCTCCCAGCCAGCTGCCAGGCTAGTTATTGGCATCTCACAGTCTCAGCTCCTAGCCTGTCTCAGCAACTGCAAGGGTGAGTCTGCACTATTTTTTACCAGGGGGTAGCTTCTGGGAGCTGCTCTTCTCCCAAGACCCATCAATTCTCACCCTTCACACCAGCAAAACCCAACCTCACCAGGCTTCTCAGAAGGAACCAAGAAGAGCACCAAGCTTGAAATAAAGCAGCTTCTGGTGCTGCCTTGTCCCTTCCCATCACCATCTGTTCTGCTGTGCTCTACCTGCTCATGATGTTATCATCCCGGACTTCTGCGTCAGCTAGCAATGTGTGATTGTTAAGATTATGTTCTTCTATCTACCCTGCTTTTGCCTTGCAGGCTGTGGCCTCAAGAAAGTTACTTCCGCTTTCTAATTCTCAAGTTTCTTGTCTGTAAAGTGAGGATAATAATAGCCCAAACTCCATAACATTGTATCAGGATTCAAGGAAATTATATATAATAAAGAAGATGCTTAGTACAGTGTTTGCAACATGACAAACTTCAACTAAAAATTATCAGCGGTGATGATGGTGAGGATGGTGGTGATGATGGTGATGCTGATGCTGGTGCTGATATGGAGATGATGTTGATAACAGTGGTGATGTTGATGCTGGTGCTGATATGGAGATGATGTTGGTGATAACAGTGGTGATGTTGATGCTGATGCTGATGCTGATTGTGGTGGTAATAATGATGATGAAGATGACAAAGGTGATGATAATGATGATCTCTTCTTCCTTACCTGCTCACTGGTAATAGATCCCAGTTCTGCCTTGAATTAGCTGTTAGGCTGTGTCTCATATTCAATTTCTTTCTGTCCATGCTTCCATCTTTCTCAGCTTCCTTGGTCCTTACTTCTTTCTGCAACACCTAACTTCCTAGTACTTATGGTAAAAAGCCAGACTCTCCAAGCTAAGGGTCTATGGCTAATCCAGTCTGGCACATTTCTTTCATAAATGAATAATTAGAGGTTCCATGAAGTAATTTGCTCTAGGATTACTGTCTTTTTTGACCCCTTTCATGTCACATTTACAACTCAGAAATAAGCATGTAACTTGTTTTTCCTGTCTGTAAGCTAACTCTGGTATAAACGTGGACCAAAACATAACACCATCTCACACCCTTTATACTTGCTGTTTCCTCACCTGATGCTCTCTTCCTCCGGATATCCTCATGCCTCTGTTGTGCACATTATTCCTATTCCTGCTCTAATATCAGCTCATCACATCTCTACCCATTGTAAGGAAATAGACACTGCCTCATCACTCTCTGTCTCCTCCCAGGTTTCATTTTCCCCGGAGCCATATCTCCACCTGGCATGTTATGTGTTTCTTGGCTTATTGTCTGTGTTCTGTAGCATATAAAAAGCCATGACAGCGGGAAGTTTCTTCTATTTTGTTCACTGCTGTATTGCTTCTGCCTAGAATGTGTCTGGCACACAGTAGCTATTAAATAAATAATTGTTCATTTGATCACTCATTCATTAATTCATTCAGTGGTATGTCAGCCCATTGTTTACAGAATGAATACATGAGGCCTATTCCACCAACTGTTTAATTGGTTCACAGTTTCACGGAATGTAGTAGCAAATCAAAGCACAGAATGCCATTTCTATTGTTCTCCAGCACTGGGTTTGTTCTTCCTGCCTGTAGTTTAGGCCTTCAGGGCAAGAGAGCTGTTCTCCATGGTTGTCCACTGGTTTTCAGGGGAGAATCCAGGAGCCACTGTTCCTCCTAGAATGAGTGGTGGCCACATGGCTCCCAGTAAGGCACTCAAGAAAGCCCCTCTTTCCTCTGCCAACACTGGAATTCTGGCCTCTTTCCCAGACCCAGAGGAGACATGGCCACCACATCAGGGTGTGGTGAGCCTTCCTGTTACCACAGCCTGTGGGGACCATTAACCTTCTACCTCAACTGAGGAGGTAAGCTGAGAATAACACTGTTTGGTAAAAATGACTTTTCTATTATTGTGAGGGAATAAAAAGCTGTCTCTTTTCTTTGGTTGGATTGCAGGATAAATCAAATACATAGTTTTTTGTTTACTAAGAATCCACCTGTTTACAATTTGTAAAGTGACTTGATTGTCTCCTAGAATGAAAGTACTGAGCTGTAGTATTTTATACAACAAGAAAGAACAGAAGACACAAAAGTTGGAGAGGGGAAAAAAAAAAAACAAAGAAGGTTGTTGAGCCTTTAGAAAATTAGGTTTCCAGAAGTTGAATGAAAATAATGGAAACTATTATAAACCAAGCTTTATGTTAGGTATATTGTTCGTTATATCTACAAACCTCACAATTCCTGAAAGTTTCTGTATTTTACACTTGAGAAACTGAGGCTCAATGGTCACAAGATTATCTGAGCTTCAAAAGCTGATAAACTGTAAACTCCAGATTTAATCCCGAACCTAGATTTTGTTCTTTGACCATCATTCCCAGAAAAATATGCCAAACTGACCTGGTGGGATGTTTTCTAGTACAACGTTACCCAGCTCAGATCTGGATGTTACCAGTGGGATTGTGAGCTCCTTTCTAGACCCAGAGGAGAGAAGGCATGCCTGTTTACTGCCATTCGGAGAAGCTATGATCCTTTCTGTCCCAACTTGGGAGACAAGATGAGTAGAACATTATTTGGATAATTGGATGTTTCCAGTGGACTTAGGCCACTACTGAGTCTAAGAAATTTCCAGTCTACACTGGAAAATTAATGAGTTGCCAATCACTATGATGAAAGAACTCTCTTTTCATGGAGAACTCAGAGCATAGAGGCTCAGCCAATGCAATGATAGTGGGCACAGCATAAAATTAGACTGGGGGTATTAGAGAGCATGCAGGTGTGTGGGGCATAGGGCTAAGAAGAAAGTAGCTCCAGGAGGAAACACTGGCCAGGAATCCAGAGTTAAGAAGGTGAGGCTGGTAGACAGATCTTGGAGAGAAGCTAGGGCAAAAAGTTGTGCAAAAACATAGCAGCCTGTTTGGGTAGAGCTGAGCTGTGAGGCAGAGTTCCCCTAGGAAGGCAATTCCATACAGCAGTGGTGTGAACCTATGGCACGCATGTTGCAGTAGGCTATGTATTATCACTGAAACCTTTAAAAGCTTCACCATCACTCCCATACAGCCTATTTTGAGTGCAGAGTCACAAGCTCCTTTGAATTCATGAACCAGGACATTAAACTGTCCCTTGTTTGGGACCCAAAGGCTACTATCCATCTGTAACCTGGGCCTGCAGAACTGCTCCTGGACACACTGACCTGACACAAAGGACAAGAATCTCTCTTCCAGTCAGTTCTCCTGAGTTCAGAGAAAATCTGGCTTGGAAAATTTCCAAATGTTAAGACCAGTACTCTCACATTAAACCAGTCCTTCTCAAAGTGCTGGATACTCATGAGGCAAGGAGTGTACACCTGAGCATGTGGTAACATACTGCTTCCTCCATTGAGAAGGCATCAAAATGAAAACCACATAACAGAACTAACCAGTGAGATCATTGATCAGAGTGAGTGACATCTGGGTATAAGATCTTTATATCACCCACGACTACCTAAGGCTATATATGAGCTGTCAGTGCGTTTTAAGCTTTTCTGCTCCAGCTTCTTGGTCTAATGTCTTCTCTCTTCCAAACCAACCCTGTAATTCCATTTACATCCTGGAGGGACTGACAACAGGAAAAGCATGGGCCTCAAGGAGTTACCTTCTAGGCAACGGTTCACTCAGCTTGATTTAAAGGACAAGGTGGCTCATTCTATCCCTTTGCTCCCCAATACACAATTATCCTTCCTTGAAACAAATGAATCAATAGAGGAGTCATAAAGAAGAGTGGAAGGGTAAAACTTTTCTTTTAAGGAAAACTTTTCCTTCCCTACATTAAGAAGCAACCATTAGGTTCCCTGTAAATCTGATAGCAACAGGACAGAAACTTCATGAGCTTAAGCTGTCAAAAAGAGGAAATGCCTGAAGTATTTAATTAAAAGGGAAGAATTATTACTTTATTGTCATCTATTTCTTTTTTTGTCTTTTTGAGACAGAGCCTCACGATGCAGTGCAGGCTGGTCTTGAACTCACCTTGTAGCACAGGGTGGCCTCGAACTCACAACAATCCTCCTGCCTCAGCTTCTTGAGTGCTGGGATTACAGGCGTGCACCACCACTTGTAGCTGTCATCTGCTTCTAATCCAAATTTTTGTCACCCAAGATGGTTTTCTCCTACTGCCATTGTCCCATGGAGGCTTAAAGAAGATCTAAAAACTCCATGCTAAAGATTCCTTCTGCATCTATTAAAACTTCCTGTCTTGTCAGAAAAGTGATTGGGAAATGCCATCTTTTCTGCCAACCTGTCCTTAGAGAGATGACCATTAATGACAAGGTCACTTTGTCATCTCTTAGAGAAAATCCCTTGGATACCATGGAAGGAACTGCTCCTCTGCATCCAGCTCTGTGCTTTTGCTTTGCTTTTAATTTCTCAATAAGCAATAAAGTAGGAGGCACCAGCTGGAAGGCTAAAGGGCAGGAGGATGGTGATTATCCAACTTGGGAAGGAAGTGGGAGCCCGGGGCTTTCAGAGCCCTCCTCTGACCTGATGAATAACCTTAGGTCATGGTTCTTAAATATTGGGGGTGACAGGCCCTGCTGAAAAGCAAAGGAAAGCAGGGATCCTCCACTTGTGGACCACAACCTAAAAGCGTTTGACTGCATTGTTCTCCCCTACACCAAGACCTACCTAGGCTCTTACTTTATAGGTCTCCAGAGATCTATGGATAGATTTAGATCTTCCAGCATGGAAAGTATAGCTTAAGTGGGCTTACCATAAGAGCATATGCCTAGGAGGGAGAAAATGTATTATTTACTTTTCACGATATCAAATTGCTTGCATGTGGGAAAGCTACATTTGATTTCCTCTAGTGCTCCACTTTAAAAATGAGCTGGATGAGACTTCCTCTTTAAGACATCCTAAAGGTTTCATGGGGAGACCATGGAGCTATAGCTATGAACAAGATGGATTTTGGGGAGTGGGGTTTTGTGGTCACTTTCTTAAATTAACCTTTAATTAGAGTGGCTCATCTTGCCTTAAAAAGTTTGAAAGTCTCCAGTTTAGGAGGCTGTCTAAGGTCCCCTCCAGAGCTAACTTTGTAGCACTGTATGTCTGATGAGGACAGAAAGTTCAGCCATGGAAGGAGAGCTCAGTTAAATGGGCTCAGGGTGATAGGCACACCTGGCTCATGCCTCCGTCCCAAGAGAATGTAGGTTCATCATTGACCTTAGGGTCACTGACTCATTGCAGTTGCACCTGCAAATGGTTTGGAGCAGAGAAAGCAAGAAAGCCCTTGCTGGGGGATGGAAAATGCAGGCTGTTTAGCTCTCACTTGCAGCTCTTCCAGTTCCTGGGAGCTGAGCCTTGCAAAGTTCCAGGAGCACACTGTGAACACTGCGGGAAACAGCAGACTGCTCCCGACCCATTCAGTGTCGAGCTGTGTTACTGGTATTGTTCTGCTAACTTGCTAAATGGCTATAATTAAAACCAGGCTATTATCATTAATTATGATCTTCCCTCTTCTGATTGACAGGTTGGTGCTTTCACCAAGTTTCAAAGGGCAGAATTTCTATGCATTACAGGAAGAAGGAAGATAGATGAGGTGAACTGTTCTGACTTTGGAGCAAAGGGCACAGCGCCATTGTTGGGCACAGCAAACTTTTGTGCCCATGGGCGGGCTCTGTTGTCAGCTGGTCCAGACACAACAGGTAGCTGGCTGTCTTTTGCTTCCTCTGTGGACTGCTGTACCATTCACAAAGGAGCAGGATGGGGTAGAAGAGTGGATGAGATTACACAGGCAAGAGGAGGGGTAAAAGTACTATCCAACTTTTTAAGGTTCAGCTGAAATGCCACCTCCTTCATGGAACTTTTCCCAATCATTCACCTCCCATAACCCTTTCACCTTCTATAGGTCAAAATGAATCACTCACCTGGGCATAGTGGTACACACCTGTAATCTCAGTGCTCCAGAGGCTGAGGCGAAAGGATCATGAGTTTGAGTCCACCCTGGGATAAATAGTGAGTTCAAGACCAGTCTAAAATACATAGTGAGAGCCTCTCTCAATATCCCCCCAAACTAATCACTCATTATTTTCATTGCATATACTCCTCTGTCTTCCCTAGTCTTAAACCTCAAAACCTCACAATTTCTATTTCCATCAAATTAGAGACAGAAATGACTAGAGCTTCCTCCATCTGGAAGTCAGTCATAGGAATCCTCAGAGAGAGGCGTGTTCCTCTTCTCTGCTCTCTGGCAGGTTGGGGAAGAACCACAGCTGACTCCAGGTTGTCCATCTTCTATCAAGGACTCTGAGGTTGTATAAAAACTTAATTGCTCCCAAGTTTGCCATGAAGCAGAAAAGGTTATGAAGGATTTTAAGTGGGAGAGCTTTGGTGTGACCTCAAGGTAAACCTTGTCTTGAGGCAGAACAATCTTTAGAACGATGGTCATTAGACATAGATATGTGAAAATCCAGAGAATAAAAGCATACAGGAAGAAAGCATGTGACAAATTGCAAACAAGTTGTTTTAAAAATACAAAAAAATATATAAATAAGGTATAATGTCTAATATTATTATCCTGAGTTAAATTAAAGTTTTGTGTATTTATAAAAATTAGACAATACTAAGGAGATTTCATCTCACCTGAGAACAAACACAAAGAGACAAAGGGGTTGTTTATATCTCTACCTAATGCTAGAGTTGCCAGTAAAAATCCTAGACTCGTAACTAGATATGAGTGTCAGATAAACAATGAATAATTTTTAGTACATGTGTATCCCAAACATTTTAGGTATTGGGATACACTTATTTATATAAAATGCAAACTTAACTGAGCATCCTGTGATTTTATTTGCTAGACCTGACAATTCTGCTTCATATTGAAATATTTTTTCCTTGATCATAAACAGAGGACATGTAGGCTTAATGTTGATACTGACAGGTTTTTTTCTCTTCAGAGAGAGCAAGCAAAGGGAAAAGGAAGAAATAGTATTAATATAGGAGGCTGGGGATGTAGCTTAGTGGTACAGCACTTGTCTCGCATGAGCAAGCTGAAGCATTCCATCCACAGTACCACAAAACAACAACAACAACAACATCAGTATTCTTTATGTTTCCAATAGGAAGATCAACAGGATGACTATCAACCAACCCTGAGGTCTCCATGCCTAACCTGGTCACCTCCATACTTTAGGCCTTTCTTTTAAATATCCCCCTGGCTAAATGCTCTTAACCTCACCTGTCCTATGAACTCCTTAAGGCCCATGTTAGGCTACCTTCTCTAGAAAACCATTCTGACTTTCTCATATTCTCTGTCCCCTGCTCTGTGACACTAATAAGTACATGAAAATGTGTTCCAGACTTAGATACTGTGACTCGTCTAACACTGTATGCTCCTAGAGTGCCTAGAAACCCATCAGGTGCAGAAGATAATGAATTGAAATAGGTTTCTCTCCCAAAGATGAAATCAAAGAAGTTGAGTAACTCAAATGCAATGGTATAAAACTGAGGTTCAAATCTGCATACTCCTCAAAGAATAAGATGGAATTTTCTTGTAAGCCAATTAATTACATCTGAGCCTGCTACCTAAGAACAGTCCATCACATATGTCAGGTAACTCTCAAATCACCTCTGTCTTGGTCTTTCTTACCTCTTCTCTCAGAGGCTGGATATAAAACATCAAGAAATTCAAACTCAGGCTGGTGGCACCAACCTTGCCCATTTCCTCCCAGAATTCAGACAAGGGAGCAAAAGTGCCTTTAGCTAACAATCCTTTTTTTCTGGTCTAAGGGCAAGTGCATATCAGCCTTGTGCCACCAAAGCCTGGGGGAAAAAGCATTCAAGTCAGACAGACCTTCATTTAACAGCCAGCTGGTCATCTTGGACAAGTTTTATAACCCCTTTTCATCATTTACACCATAGGAATACAGATTCCTAACTCAAAGACTTGCGAATATGGGATGGTATAGCATTGTATACCACTGAGCTCAATTCCTGACAGAGTAGACACTTAAAAGAGGTCAGTCTTCAAATTCTTATCAGGAGGCTTCCTACGATTTACACAGTAAAAAAGAGAAGAGAAAAACTGAAAGAGGAGCATTCCCATTTGAAATAGGAACATCTTAACCCACACTAGCATTTTGACAGCTCTGTAGACAGTGCCTCCCTGGATGAGTTGTTTTTGTTCTTTTGTCCGGGGATTTTCACTTTTTTCTGGGACATACAATTCAACCTGGTATACATCCTAGGTATTTCACTGCCTGACAAGTTTTCCCCAAAATTTAGTGGCTGAAAACAACCAGCTGATTGTATCTCTTGGATTTCTTTTATTATTCTGAAATTCAGACAGGGCTTGGTGAGGTCATTCTATTCCATGTGGCATCAACTAGATTCACCCAGTGGTGTCACTCATATGTCTGGCAATTTTGCCAGGCTGGCTGGAAGCCTGACCTTAGCTGCAACTGTTGACCAAAGTGCTTGTAACCATTAATCCTGATTGGTCAACATCATTACATTAGGAACACCTAGTAAAATAATAAAACACATTCCTGGGTGTGTTTGGGTAGATCATGGTGGTATAGTCCCAGCCTATTCCTTTCTGGCACTGCTCCACTTCCAAGACATCATGAACAAAGCAGCATCAACCCCTCATCCCTGCTTCTGCCATGATGTCTCTGCCTTGGAGCCAACTAACCATGTACTGAATCCTCTGTGACTGTGAGCCAAAGAAAAGCTTTTCTTTTTTAAACTGTGGTGTTGGGTATCGTGTATTAGCCATGGGAAAGGTAATACAATGACTTTATGGCTATCGCCAAGAACTCTACCATCTTATGTAGAGGCTAGGAAAAGCCTGCCTAACATTTTCTGCCCTAGTTAAAGTCATGCAGAGTCACTTCTGCCATATAGTATTGGTCAAAATAGTCCCAGGTCTGCCCATGTTGAAAATGAGGAGACACAAAGCCTATCACCTCTGAAACAAAGGAAGATCAGAGGACTAGAACTCCGTGTTTCCAAACTGCAACCCTGGGAATCTTATGCAGATTATATTTCAATAGGTCTGGGGTTCAGCCTGAGAGTCTGCATTTTAACCAATGCCCATGTGATGCTGATCCTGTCACTTTATAATTACATTTCGAATAGGAAGGGCTTTTATAAGCCATCGTGTTGCACCTCCAATTACACCAAAATCCCATCCCTCAGTGTTTCTGTTATCTCGTTCCCTGGAAGCTTTATTTAATTTAAAACTGAGCCAGCCAATCTTTTCTCATCCTTACTGGAAGGACTACTATGTTCAACGACCTTTACTCCAAAAGAAAGAAACAGCCTTGTGTTTAGATTTTACAAGTAAGTCTAAAATAGCTAAAGGGAAAACCTTTGGCAAATAAGACTATTAAGACAGGTAATCATAAAACCTTTGGTTAACTTTTCACCTGCCATCCACTTTGAGTAGACAGTAAGCCTAAAAGACACTTGTGAGAAGAGGACTTAACAGTGGTTTATCACGTCTCTGAAATTCAGACAGTATTTGTGACTCAGTTAGTTGTTGGCCAGTACATGTTGATGCCATGGATTCTGGCAATAGAAGCCAATTATCTAATTACTGTGAGTGTTCCTATGTGTGGAGGATTGGGCTTGGGGACATTGAATACATGGTCCAGCTGATTATGTGTCTCTATAATAAGGAGGCCTATGTATTAAACTAATAATCAGTGTTAGCACAACTTTATATATTAACATTCACTTGTTTATTTAAGTAATGATATAATTCAAAATAGATTCAAGGAAATATAAACCTCTACATACAACATGCTTACTTCTAGACTAATTCTCAGCTGTTATAAATTTCTATCTCCATAGATCTCTTTTCTTTAAAGGTATTTTTCCCTTATTTTTGCTAAAATGGATGCAGGTTTTATCCTGTGTGCGACTTCCAGGGACTGTGCTCCTCCAACTATGGAATCAACCTCAAAGTTTGGAGACACATGAGCACAGTGGCTTTGAAATCTATGCTGCAATTTACCTGAAAGAAAGTATGAATGATGGATGGACTTCTGGGAAGATAGAAGAGTGGTGAACAGCACAAAAACAGCTCTCTGAGATTTGATGTGGAGACACAGGCATATAATAGGAAGAGAAGAATGAGGGAAATGGTTTCCTGGGACACAGAAAAAATCTGAAGCAAGAACTAAAGCAAGGGGAAAGCAAAGAGAGTCTTTATCAAAGAAGATGAAGGTGGCGAGTGGTGCTTTCTCATGAGCCTTGACTTACTAAGGAGGAAGTGCAGCCCAAATCTGCAGGTGCACAGTGACTACTGGTGACCCCAGAAGTCTCCACAGAGAAATGAATTAGTGGATCAGAGCAGTGGACTCACTGGAATGCAGTGGCTGATGAGTTATTCGGGTCCAAACATCCAGGAGAAGGTAATTGGCCAGTAGCCATCTTGGAGAGGAGCCAACTAAGCTTGGAACTCAGAGGAACTATCACATCCATCTAGCAGCTCCCAATGTCAAGGTGAAGCAGAACCAAGTTCAAGTAAGCAGGAGGTGAAGGAGCCAAGTTCAAGCCAGCATGAGTGTGAATATTGCTTCTAGTTTTGTTGTTGCTGTAGTTCTGTTTTGTTCTTATTTAAATTTCTTCCTTTTCTCTCTCTCCTGTCTTCTTCACCAGTTTCCCAAAGTTTGCATAATCTTCCCTTCTCCTCCAGCCAGCTTCTAATCTCTTCTTCTTCTGTTTCTCTATTTTTCCCCCAACCCATTTTAAATTTTCTCCCCTGAGGGTAAAATTTCCATATAAAGGGCTTACTTACTATATACAATTTTCTGGCTTTAGATTTTGTTATATAACCACAAATATAGTTCATATAGTTAAAGACAACAAATCAATAGTTACCATAGTTTGTCAGTTTCTAGGCTGGGTTTGATGTTATTGCTATTGCTGACTTTACTACATTAGTCAAAGTGATATAATTGTTCTAATCAGCTATTCTTCCTGGAATGCCAAGACTGAGATTGCCCAAGAGTCATAAACAATACTATATCGGCCAGTGACAATGAACAAGGAGCTAGGCCAAATAGGAGACAAATTCTCATCCCTAATAAATTTAAAGGGTAGGATCTTGCAACAGAATTAAAACCCAAGGCCATCTATACTGGAAGATATCTCTGAGAAGTAGTCATTTCCTAAGGGTTTTAAATAGTAGTAAAGCTGTTTGCCATAAGAAATTTATAATCATCAATCCAGGAATTAAACTTAAAAAATTACAAAGTGAGAAGACACATAACCAACATGCACACAAGACTTGCAGCTCACCAAAGACAAACTAATGGGGCAATGAAGTGGGACGATCCAAAAGTCACCCACCTGGACTCTCTGAAGTGGTAACAGCAGAAGGAACAAAGCAGATGAATGTGGCACTAGAAAAAATCAAATTGAAATAATTTCTCAGATAACTAGAGATGTGAACTATAATGAAAACCTTGGTTAATGACTCTAGAGCAGACATAGATAAAAAAAAAATAGAGGAGCTTAGGGAAATGATGGAAATCATGAATGCCCAACACAGGAAAGAAATAGAATCCATGAAACAGATTCAAACAGATATCCAGGAAATTAACAATTCCATTTAAAGACTCCAGAGCAGAATGAGCCAATGTGAGGACAGAATATCAGATCTAGAAGACAGAACTGTAGTTAGCAATCATGAAAAGAAATATTTCTTAAAAATAGCAAAGGACTACAAGAAATCAACCCAGCAGCTGCTAGATGATGCAAAGAAGAATGACATAAAATTGATCGGAGTCAATAAAGACCAGGAGATAGAACAAATGACATAAAAAATCTGTTCACAGATGTAATAGCAGAAAACTTCCCAAGTCTGGAAAAAGAATTTGACATACAGTAAGTGAGGCATATAAAACTCCAATTACCCATAATTGAAAACATATCTACACCAAAGCATATAATAGTCCAGATTCCAGAAATTCAACACAAATACAACACAACATAATAAAATACTAAAAACTGTTAGAGAAAAGAAACAAATGACATGTAAAGGAAGCCCAGCAGAATCACAACAGACTTCTTAACACAAACCCTCAAGTCAAGAAGAGCTTGAAGTATTTCAAGCCCTAAAGGAAATTAATCTCCAATCCAGATTGTTGTACCCTGACAACTACCTTTCAAAATTGATGGAAAAATAAGATACTCCCATGACAAAGAACATCTGAAGAAACGCGTGACCACCAAACTGACACTCTGAAATGTCCTGAAGGACATTCTAAAAAGATATAATAAGGACTACAACTCCATGAACCCCAGCAGATTGAATCCACCAGGCAAAGAAAGCAATTAAATGGAGGAAGAAGCCATGACAAGGATTAGTCAATACATATCAGTTATAACTATCAGTGTTAATGGGCTCAACTCACTAATCAAAAGAAACAGACTGGCAGAATGGAACAAGAAGCAAGATCCAACAATACACTACATTCAAGAAACACATTTAATTTAAAAATTTTCATGCCCCAAAATGAAATGCCTAGGAATCAATTTAATGAAGGAAGTAGAAGACCTTTACATTGAAAATTACAGTACTCTGAAAAAGGAGATAAAAAAGAATATTAAAAAATGAAAAATTATCTCTTGTTCTTGGGTGGGAGGAACCAATATAGTAAAAATGGCCATACTTCCAAAATTGTTTTACAGATTTAATGTAATGCCAATCAAAATACCAATAGCATATCTCACAGAATTAGAGAAAACAATCCTAAAATTTATTTGAAACCAGAATAGCCAAACCAATTCTACGCGACAAAGGCAAGGGAGGAAGCACCACAATCCCTGACTTGCAATTATACTACAAAGCTACTGTGATAAAAATAGACCCAAGGATCAATGGAACAGATTAGAAGATGTAGAAACGACTCCAAACACACTCAGTCACTGTCTTTGTTACTATTCTCCTTACTGAGACAAAATACCCAACACCCAAAGTTAAAAAGAAAAAGGTTTATATAGGTCACAGTTTGTAGAAGTTTCAGTCCATAATCTGCTGGCTCCAATTCAGGGTAGCTCGAATCAGAGGGGCAACAGTTCATGTTGGTGGAAGAAAACAAAAGAAATGCATATGTGTGTGTATGTGTGGAGAGAGAGAGAGAGAGAGAGAGAGAGAGAGAGAGAGAGAGAGAGAGAGAGAATAAGCCTCTTTGTGTCCTTTATATTATATGCAGGACACCCACAGTAGGGTAGGGTAAGCAGTCACATCCTTGATTTCAACATTGGACTATGAATCAGTTACAAATTCTAGACTCAGTCACCTCTGAAGAGCCCATTCCCATGACTGCATAAGGCTTGGGGCGACATCTAGACATAAACCATAATAATAACCTTATCTTTGACAAAGAAAGCAAACACCTTCAGTTGAAGAAGATAGCCTCTTTAATAAGTAGAAAAGTTGGCTTTCCACATGCCAAAGATTAAAATTAGACCCGTATCTTTCACCATGCACTAAACTAAACTTGAAATGGATCAAAGATCTAAATACTAAAACAGAAACACTAAATCTGCCGGAAGACAGAATAGGTAGAACTCTTAAAGACACTGGTGAAGGCAAAGACTATGAACAAAACCCCGATCACACAGGAAAATCACAAAGAATCAACAATGGGGATCACATCTTACGAAAAAGCTTTTGCAAAGCAAAAGAAACCATCAAAAGGGTGAAGAGACAACCTACAGTGTGAGAAAAAATGTTTGGCATCTGTTCATCAGAAAAGGACTATTATCTAAAATATATAAAGAACTCAAAAAAAATCAGACCCCAAATTTAAAGACCCAATCAAAAAATAGGAATCTGAAATGAATAGACACTTCTGAGATGACAAGTAGAACCAGCAAATAAATATATGAAAAACATTCAGCATCATTGGCCTTTTGAGAGCTGCACCTTAAAACAACACTGAGATTCCATCTCACCCTGGAAAGAATGGCTATCACCAGCAAATAAACCAATAACAAATGTCAGCAGGGCCAGGTGGGAGTGTGGACTGGTGCAACCACTGTGGAAATGAGTGTGGATATTCTTCAAAAAACTAAAACTAGCTGGGCATGGTGGCACATACCTGCAATCCTAGCATTCATGAGGCTAAGGCAGGAGGATTGCTGTGGGTTTGAGGTCAACCTGTGCTACCAAGTGAGCTCAAGCCCAGCCTGAACTGCATCAAAAGAATAGACCTGTCTCAAAAGAATAGAGCAAAAAAAAACAAACCAAACCAAAACAAAACAAAACTAAAACTAGAGGTTCCATTCGACCCAGCTATTCCTCTTCTTGGTGTCTTCCCAAAAGGATTAAAAATATCATACCAAAGAAATATATGCAAACCCATGTTTATAGTGGCACAGTTAATAATAGCTTAATCTTGGAAGCAGTCCAAATGCCAATCAACCAATGAATGGATAAAGAATATGTAGGTCTTTTTTCCCAACATACATGTACCTTTATAGCAACCATACATATATTATACTAATACAAAATATAATAGAATTTACTGGGAAATGTTCAGAAATGGACAGAAACCATTCAAATGAGAAGGGAACAAGGGGAGAGAAAAGAGGGAACAATAAAAAAAAAGTATAAAGAAAAAGTGGAAACAAAACTTTTGTAAATATGGAGGGGAAGAAGGGTTAAAATAAGGGGAAGGGAATGGAAAACAAGAAGCAGCAAAATATTTCATATACAGGTACAAATCCCCTATGATGCATATTATCCTTATGTATATCTAAAATGTACCAACAAAATTTAAAAATCCAAAAAAAGAAAAAGAAATCCTTAATTTTTTTTTCAGGATGCCTAATTAGCTCTGGAGTGCTCTCATTTCATAGAAATAACATCTGAGATATGTCTGTGAATTCCTCCAGGGAAACATAGAGACCTGTTATGGTTTGTGTCTGAATATCCCCCCAAAGCCTCACACAGTCATGAGGGGCTGGGCTTTTTAGAGGCCACTGAATATAGAGTTTGTGATTGGTTCATTTTCTGTTGCTGGGATTGGGGGTGTGAGTGCTACACCTGCCCTAGGGCAGGTAGCCTGCCTACAATATAAAGGAAGAAAAAAAGGCTTGCTTTTCTCCTTTTGCTCTCGCTGCTTTTGCTGTCTTGTGCCACCATGAACTGTTGCCCCTCGTCATGCCACCCTACTTTGGAGCCTGTTGATTATGGACTGAAATCTTCATAAACTGTGAGCTAAATAAAACTTACCCTCCTTAGTTTTGGGCATAGGGTATTTTGTCTAAACAATGACAAAAGTAACTAAGACAAGACCACAGTTAATAAAACAGATAAAATAAAACCACTTAAAAATTCTCAAGTTATATACCAGTTTTTACGATGGTTTATTCATAGTCAGAAAAATATTATTAAAATACCCAGTGCACCATCTCCCTTTAGTCTCTGGGGAATTCACTCTTGGTGTACAGATGGGATTTGAGAGCTATTTGTTTTCATTAGAACATTTTGTCAAGTGAACTCCTAAGAGGAATCCGGTATAAAACCAGCCAGTGTGAGAAGTTGTGGTTGAACAGCAGGATGCGTGGTGAAAGAGGAAGCCTCATCAGTCCAGGCCCGGGCGTCCGCAGTAGTCCAGGGCCCGGAGTCCGCAATACAGAAGTTTGCACCTTTAGAATTTGGCACTTTCCCCAGGCACCCCTGCGACTGTGGAGCCCAATCTGCCAGCAGGTGCCCGCTGCGCCTGAGCGGTAGAGAGCCCACTGGCCCCGCCCCTGGCGGGGGGCGGTTGCTGCCCCAGAAGTCACCTAAGAGCGCTCTGCAGTTTCCGGTCTTATGAACCCTCCCAGACTGAGGTTTTTCTGTTGTCCTTTAAGAAGATCATGGAGCATGCTTACATGTGTAAGGCGTTGACATCCTTAACACTGAGAGATGTGACACAGCCACAGTTGAGACCATTTTCACAAAGGCTACACAGACTCTGTTCTTGTCCATCCCAGCTCTTACATCTGAGAGAAACTGAAGACCCTTATGGCCTTCTGTGATGAGCAGGCCCACCCAGGTCCGGCAGAAATGAAGCATCAAGGACTCCATGCCAACGGCCAAATACATGTCCTTTGGGGCCACCTGATAGAGAGAAGGATACTGGCCACTGTCAGTCAGTGTAGGATCAAATGAGCCAAAGGTAACCTTAAAGGAAAAGAAAACTGGATAATACTCTGAAATGCTGATTGAAAGAATAACAGTCCTGAAGTGTACTAACACCTACAAGTTGTAGAAGGAGACACATATTCTTCCCATCCTTCTAAGCATCTCCCTCAGGAGATTTTTTGTTTTAAAAAATGAATGAATGTACTTAGACATCCCAGAAACATATTTCTTTCCTTCTTCTTTGATCCAAAATAAAGAAAAAGAAAAGAAATTGTGTGTAACCCACTAAGTCTCAGTGTGCAGACCATCCCAGGCTCATCTTTAACCCTTTATGCTCCTGGTAGTTGAAGCACCACGGTTGTGCCTCCATCATTTCCTGTCCCACCAACCCTCACCTGGGGAAATTTGTAGAGTTCCAGCAGTGGTCTAATCTGAGCAGAGGTACCCCATGGCATTTCTGTCAGTACTGCTGCACACTTGCTTTCTCTCCTACATGTGTAATTAGGAATCTCGTGTTGTCCTATGAGCAAAATGAAGGAACTTTCTAGCATCATCCAATGGCTGTAAATCAAATTATGGAACTCATAGCCCAGAGAAATGTTGGGTAAAACATGAGGCTTCCTGTTGATCTCTTCTATGGCAAAAGTGAAGGCCAAGTAGTTCTGGTAGCTGCTGGGCATAAGCCTGCATGGAGAGCACAGAGGTCCTTAGGGAAAATTCTCAATGATCATCTTCCAATCCAGTCCAATACCATTTATGACCTGAATCCGGAGCTTAGTGGCCTTACAAGATTCCCAGAAGAGTTGCTTCATCATTCTGTTATGTTTGCTATACCATTAACATGACCCTGCTGTATATATTCATTATAAAATTTGTGTATAGAATTACACTGTGTAGGTCTTTAGAAAATGTGGTATTTTTAAATATCCTCACAGTTTGCAAGGAGAAAAATAATATATTTATTGAAGTATATATAATATTCAAAATTAACAAGTATTCATTTCTGTTTAAATGCTTTTCTAAGGAAAAAGATATTTCCTTAATATCATTAAATGTATCCCCCCAAAATTGCTAGCCACACTCATGCATCTGAAGAAGTACCACTGTGATGGATATATTAATCCACTTGATTTAACTATTTAGTGATGTAAATCTGTAGCAGCATATTACACTGTATCTATGAATATATATAATTGTATTTGATTACTAAAGATAAAATTAAAGATAAAATTGAAACTCAAGTTAAAATTCAGATTTTGGGGCTGGGGATTTAGCTCAGCGGCAAAGCGCCTGCCTGGCAAGCGCAAGGTTGTGAGTTCGGTTCCCGGTACCGGAGAAAAACCAAAAAAAAATAAATAAATAAATAAAATTCAGATTTTGCTTAAAGAATAAAGTGGTGAGTTACAGTGAAGAAGGGTGAAGATCAGGAATACAAGTTCACCCTCCTTCCAGGGATCCACAGCACAGAGAATTGCTCCACCCTTCCCGTCCTGAGATATTTCTGTTAAGAAGGCTGTACATACTACTGACAAAGTGCAATTGCCTTTGAATGTTGTGTAATCAAGCTTCTTAATTAAGCATCAAGAGCATTTTCATTGAAAAAGTGGTCAAAACAGTATTTCTTTGGTAGCATCAGAATTACTTAGTATTTTTTCTAGAGCTGTTAAATAGTTAGCCTGATAGGAAAGGAAAAAAGAATCGAAGAGAGAAGCAGGCATTGATATCCCATAAGCAATAAGATTACTCACCTAAGAAAATTCTGGCACGAGCACCAAACAAAAACTAAATAAATGAGAGTAATGAAAAGATTTCCAATATCAAATTGGTAAGTGAAATTTCTTTGAGGAAAATATATATAGTACAGCAAAAGCCTTAACAAGACTTACCATAGGACACATTTTAAAGCCCTAAAATTCTAGTAAAGAGATAAAAGTACTAAAAGGCATATTTCATAGATGTTAATATTTTTAAAATTCTATAAATGTTGCCTGAAAAAAATTAAAGAAGAGATAATTTTATATCAATGACAAATATTACATAAGTGCTGTGAAATTTATAAAAGACTTTCAGAACATAAAAGAATCTTGTTATTTAGAGAAGAAACAACTAAGGATATAGATGCATCAATGGAACAGATTATAGAAAAGTAACCTGCATCTATCTATCTATCTATCTATCTATCTGTCTATCTATCTTTTTATCACAGATTTGTATAAAAATTCACTAAGTATTAAACTGTTATTCATACTGAAAAAAAAAAGTTGTGGTTGAATAAAAAAAAAAAATGTGGAAGCATCTCCATTTCTAAACACAGTTTGAAAAACCCTGAGTAGAAGTTATTTTGAACTGAAAAGTGACTTTGAATAAAAAATCTAGTCTGGTAGCCTCCATCTTTAAAGTTTTGTCTTTTTACTTCATTAACATTTGAAAGCATATGTGAATAGAATAAAATGATCTCAGAGCTGTACAATAGTTTCTCTGTAGAGAGAAGAGAGGAAAGAAGAAGGGAAGAAAGGGTAAGGGAGAAAAGAGGGGGAGGAGAGGAGGCAGTTGGTGAAGGTAGATAGATAGGGCCTCAGATGAGGGCGTACTCAGTACTACTCGTCCTGGATGAACAAGTAGTCTTTTCACCTCTTTATGACTCAGCTTGTCAAAGGAAAATAACAACCAGCTACTGCCGGGTTCTATTGTGAAAAGAAGCTGATAAAACAAGACAGCAGGGTGCTTTACAAATGCGTTATAAAGAAATGCTGCAAAAGACGTGTACATCCAGTTTCCAGTCCCCTAAACAATTCCTTCCAGATCACTCATACTTTCAGCTGAGCACTGAGTAGCTACAAGCAGAAGAGAGACAAGTTCTGCCCTGCCTTTAGCCAGGCATTCACTTTGACATGGGCTCCACACCTTCACAACGTCCAAGGCCCGTGGTACTAGTTTGTACTTGTTTTACCTAAGTGTGTTCTTTCTCATTCCAACCAGACTGTGTGTCACTGCCATGACGGGAGGCATGCCTTTTATTTGGTGGCCTCTTTCAGTATCTAATTTAGGCAGCATTTTATAATGAAAAGCAGAAATGTCTAAATCCAAACAAGCCTGGGCCTGAATCCTTGAATGTCTTTGGTAGAAATCTGGACTTTTATCCACTGGGTTTTCTGAAAGTGAGCCTGAAACTTTTTTTGCTTTCTCTGCTACAAAGAAGCGACAAACTTGGTACTCTTTCTCCTGTATCCTGGAATCCCTCAGACAAACAATTTTGGAGGTCGAGTTTCCTTCAAAAGTACAACCTTTCTTTAAGAGGACAAGTGGCAATTAGTTGCACTGTCATCTCTTTCTAAAGAGAATCAACATTAATTCATTTATTTGAATACTAAAAGAAATTTAGAGACTATGTTTACATATATTCTTCCCTCAAACAGCCTCAGAATCTCTATGAAGCAGGCAGGCTAGGCATCATAAAATCTACTTTCCATACATGACTACCAAAGTTATTGAGTTAACAGGCTGTGAACCTAGATCTAAAAAGCAAGGTCTTCTAGTGGCTAACAATTTCTTACTTCAGTCCTATTAGAGACTTATCTCAGGACACATAGGCCAGTGGCAGGCTCAGATCTTGGAAGGGAGCCTTCTGTTCTCAAATCACAGTACAACTTAGCAAAATATGATACAGGAAGAACAGAATGGAATAAGAATCGCAGTGAAAGAGATATAAATTTGAATCTTAGATCTGTTTTTCCTTGCTGTAGACCTTTGAGAAAATTGCCTTCTCTGGGATTCAATATTCTCAGCTATAAAATGGGAATGCTAATATTTTCTTCCAGGGAGTTTTGTGAGGGTTAAGAAACCCAACATAATGAAAGCACATAGCTTGATGAAAAACAGAATAGGAGTCTGCAGATATTTATCAAATTGGAATAAAGGAAAAAGATAGGCCTTTTGCCCTACAATGTCTTCTTCCATATACTTGTCACATGACATTATTTGACTGAATTCCCTGGAGAGAAGAGATTCATCTCTTTCAAGAGTATAAAGAATGATCAGTCATGCATACTTTAAGCATGGAATTTTGGAAGAGGTGAGAGTGAATACTGGGCATGTAGGTCGGTAGTGAGTGTTTGCCTAGTTTACGTGTGGACTTGGTTCCAGTACTGGAGGAGAGAGAGAGGGAGAGAGAGGTATCCCAGGGTAACAGGAGATGTGAAGAAAACACTGAGTGGCAATTGTCCATTATAGTAATGTGAATAATGTAACCCATCTTAAATGAGCATAATGTTGAGATTAGCACTTATCCACATTAGGAAGTTTCAGATCAAGTCGTCACACATGGCTTCTGTGCACTTGTTAAATCATTGTGACCATAGACCATAGGAACTGGAAATGACCTTAGAGATCACTCTACTACATCTCATTTAAAAATGACAAATCTGAGACCCATACGGAAGAGCATTTTATGATTCTGAGGAGAACGATACAAAGTATAGTACAGTACTAAAAAATGTTGAATTCTGATGCTGCCTGAGAAACAAGCATTAACATTTACATCCAACTCCTTAGGGAGACACTGACTCCTTCAACTCACACAGAACTACAAGCTACTGAGGTCAGCTCCATGTCACAGGTGGAGGCTCCAAGGTATCAAAACCAGAGAGAACAGTGGTGGGGAGAGCTTGGGCACAGCCCTCCTAATACTCTTCTTCTCTCTGCATGTTGTCAAAGCCAAGAGAAAGATTTAGCAAAAATCCATTCCTAGATCCCATGTCCATTGCTTTGGCAAACGGTGGCTTGATTATTCAAGCAATCTCCCTCAGCCCAGCCCCACGGTTTTCTATGCATAGCTATGGTCCTAAGTACGCTTTGAAGCAGAAACTGTCACTATCCTCAAATATGCAGTCTCCCCTCTGCCTCCCATAGAAGGATGAACTTCCCTGCCTCATGCTGGCCTTGACCTCATCATTTCCTTTGCCAGTTGGAGTGTGCATCTGTGTGTGTGTGTGTGTGTGTGTGTGTGTGTGTGTGTGTGTGTGTAGAAGGAGGATGTATCACCTCTGAGCAGAGGTTCACAGAGCTCTCCTGCATTAGCTTCCTCTGCCATGAAAACACTGAGACTCAGATAAGAGGCTGTCCCTATCCTGAATCCAGGGATAAAAAGGTACTTGGAGCAGACTTGAACTTACTGACCACCTGGAGCTGAACAGCACCGACAAGCAACAGGAATAAGAAATAGAGCTGCTATAAAGCTTCGAGAGTTTGAGATTGTCTGCAGCATAACCAAGGGAAAGCTGTGCATAGTAAGTCCCCGACTTATGATCATTTGATTTGCAAACTTTCACTATAAAAATGGACCTTGCATTACAAACATTTGTAGATGCAAACAAATTGCAGACGTAGCTGTGTAGCTGTACTGTACTGTGCTGCCATTTTAAGGTAACTGTAAAAGTAAATGCAGTTTATTTACAGAATTTGTGCATGTATGTTTGGGTATTTTTATGCTTTACAATGTACATTTGTATCAAAGGTGGGTAAGACTCACTTTGTCAGATTTAAGAACTAGTTGCACTTATGAACTAACCCAACTGGCAAACATTCTCCCAGAAAGGAATTTTGTTTATAAGCTGGGGACTTACTGTACTACAGTGTACTTGTTGTCCTTTGCTTCCTAAATGAAAGGTTACCCCCTGTGCCTTCCAACAATTGCCTGGATCACTTGTTCTGCAGAGACCCTGTACGAAGCACTTTACTATCATTAGCTCATTTGATCCAATAATGAGCAATTATTGAGATATTATTGACCCTATTTTACAGATGAGAAAACAGAGCCTGAGAAAACCTGAAGGCTGAGAGCTGCAGGGTCACATGACTGATAAATGGTATTTGTGGCATTGGAAACCAAGATGATCCATGCCAGAGTGTGCCAGACCCACCCTCCAGGTTGCCTCTCTGAGCACTGATGGAGTCAGAGCACATCCTCTCCCCTGCTCCAGTGCACATACCACTTCCCAACAGAATATAGTCTTTTTCTTTGAAATTGGCTCTGGGGAGAGGGAAGAATGACTTGTGGATCTTCAGAATGATCTAAGCACTCATAAGCTCATTTTAAAAAGCACTTTGAATCTTGAGCCTTTCCAAGGTGGACACGGTCAATTCCACCATGCCCAGGGCCCAGCTGACCCAGCATTATGAAGTCCTGCAGCCAGTTCTCCAGTAGAGTACAATGGCGCCTTGTGATGGTCATAACAATTTCCCCCTTGATTTATTGTCCTATCTATTCTGGGCCAGTCCTGATGTCTATTGTCATCCCTGCTGCCTGATAGCTTTGGGGATTCTTCTTAGGCCATATTTTTAAAAAATATTTCCACCCTGCCCCTACCCTGGGCCTGGAATTTCAGCTACTTTCCATTCAGAAAAAGACTGCTCCATTTATTCTGAGCTTCATGGTCCTTTTTACGTTTATCTACTGCTCAGCTGCCTTCCTGATCAGGTATTTAAAGATAAGCCCGTCTGCTTCTGCCAAATGACCCTGCCCCTTGTTCTTAGTGCTAGGAGTGTCTCCCTTGCAGGCTCAATATCATTTTATATGTGTGCAGGCTTCCAACTCATTCCATTATTCTTCTCTTCTTATCAAATGTGATAATGGATGCGGAAGGGCCTGGGAAACTATAAAGAAGTGCATAAATATTACTTCTCTTTGTGGTTGTTATTGTCGTTATAATGAACAACCTCCTGAGTTAGATTCACTTGATTTCAATGTGGTGAAATGTTAACTCTCACTGCTGGGAAGGTTCCAGGATTCATTCACAGCTTCAAACAAACCAAACATCAGGACCCAGGGTCCCTTCAAGCCAGAATTCTCTGGTATGCAATATTGCCTGTAATAAGCAGACTATTGCCCAGACCTCAAGATAGCTGGTTCCATAAATTTCTATTTTCATGATATCTGTAATAACAAGAATTAGTTTGTCTAAATAAATGGAACTTATTAAGTTTCAAGAGCAGAAGCCCAAAATGTTGCACATACAGGAAAAAGTATGAGGCTGACAGAGCGGGGTTCAAATTCCAATTCTGGCACTTATCAGCTGGATGACCTTGGCCAAAGTAAACTCAGAACCTCCATAACCATTTTTTAGTCTTTTTTGTACTGATATGAGGGCTAGATTCAAAAGTCCTATAAAAACCCTTAGCAGGGTGCCTGGCACATGATAGACTTCCAATAAAAGTATGTGACTAATACCATTAATAAAGAAATAGAAGAATAGAAACCTTGCAGAATGTTTAAATGCTCATAAAACTTCAAGTTGAAAGCGATGTCAAGGTTCCCAGTACCTTTCTTAGAGTAGAGGGAGATCCAGAAACTCAGAGAGAACTTAGTGGTCCTGGTCAGCAAACTGTGAAGGCAGGGAGATGTCTGTTTCCTGCACAGTGCATGGCTCATTGTAAGCACCCAGTGAGTATTTGTGGCTGCTGTGGATGGTGCTCTTAAAATTATTGATAAATTAGCTAAGATCCTCTGGATAGTTAGTGAAAGACCAACAGGAACCTAGTGGCATGACTCCTAATCCAGGACATATCTTTGTATTGTAGAAAAATGAAATTTAAATGTCAAAGGAATCTAATGCTATAAATATTGCATTCCTACTCCTAAACATCTTTTAATGCATTGTATTGACTCTGAAATCCTTTTAAATTCTCACATACTTTGTTTTTCCAATCACAGAAAAAGATAAGGAAATACCAATATCTGTGAGGATGCTGATGCTTTAGGCACATACACACACACCACGTGCTCATAACCTCTGAAAATATACTTTGGAAGTCAATGTGTCCTATAGAAAGATGCAGTGTGTTTAACAATCAAAGGGAACCATAAAAACCCTAACATTTCTATCCATGGTGAAACCTCAATATGTCAAGTCATGTGTTCAGGCTCCTTTTTCAAGACTTAATATCACAATGTCATCAGTATCCAGAATGCATTTTTGAATCAGGTCTTAAAACTTAATGTGGTTTTTATGCCTGGAGATAGGGCAGGATTGCGGTTTGGCAAGTTGCAGTGGCATACAAAGGGCCACTGGTTGATTCTAATTCTCTGGGATGATTTAAAACCTTAATTAGCTCTAAAATATATTCCTTGGGATTGCCTCCTCCTCTGCTTTTTTCACCTGAGTAGGTGACAGCCTCAGAAAGCAGACCACGCTGTGGGAAATGGGGGATTCCATTAAAAAGTCAGAAGTAAGCAGGAATTACAAAACAAAACTTTTCCTTAAAAAAAAAATTGGCTGTGAATTGGAAGCTACTAAGACTGAATGGCTTTGTAGACGGACAAGAATTGAGAATGGAAGTGGGAACCAGCAGCTCCAAGGATGTGGCTGTGAGCCTCGTTACACCACGGTCCAGCTTTGTCCTGTATTGATGAGCTCTATAATGTCGAGTGAAGTAAACCACACATAAATGCCATATGGTATCTCTCATTTGAGTGAGACAAAGTACAAACAAAGAGAATGCTAAAAGATGGATAAAAGGGAACCAGGGAATGGAGCTCATGCAATAGGGAAATGGATTAAGGGAACAAAGGTAGTGGGTGAGGTGGAAGGGAAGAGGAAATAAGTAGAATCAAGATATGGTATGTACAGGAACATAATAACTTTGAATAATGTAAACATGGTATGCCACAACATGAAAGAAAAAACAAAGAAAGAAAGAAAGAAAGAAAGAAAGAAAGAAAGAAAGAAAGAAAGAGAGAAAGCTACTAGGTAACTGGGTAGATAATGTGAAAAGAAAACCAAAGGCTCTGAGAATGAGTGTTCCATTGCTGGCTAGAGTTTCTTATTTTTTCCTTCCAGATAACATTCGTATTTTAATACTCCTTCCAGTGGCTTGATTCAGGATATCCCTAACTATCATGATCCAACAGTTAACTGTGAGTCTAAGTCTGGCCAAGTACCAGCTTATGAGTTCTCCCAAAAAGATTTCTTGCAGCTAACAAATTTCAAAATTAGGACCACAGGAGTAGGCCTGTATTCTCCAGTATTCTCAATTACTCTGGATAAAGAAAAGTGGTTAGCTATGGTTTTGGGTGTCTTTTTCTCCAGTCTTCTATGAATTTTCCAACTATTATGTTCTGTCCCAGAAGATAATGGCACAGATGTCTTCATCCCAAAGTAAGGGACACTTACTGAATGTCCCTTTAGGGTCCACAAACAGTTTCTTGCACTAGGCAGTGACCTGAATGTGGTAGTGGGACAGTAGGGAGACAGAGACTGCAAGACAGAGCACGAGCTCACAGGCTTTCACAAGGCAGAGTTACAAGCTCTTACAAGGCATGCTCAAAATTCTTAGGAAGCAAAGTCTCAGGATGTCTTTCTTGTAGAGGCAGGAAGCAAGGCTATAGAGGGAAAGTGTTTTAGAAGATTTGCACTTGCATGGATAAATAAGGTATGGAGACATTCCCAGGATGGAGAGGAAGGGAAAAGTTGACCCCAGGCCCCCAGGAAGAGACAACATCTTGACACAAGCACAGAGGTATGAGGGTGAATCACCTGTTGTTGTGGACTGTGTCACCCTCACCTTAATCTGTATGTTGAAGCCCTAACCCCAGTGTGATTTGGAGATAGAGCTTTTAAGAAGGCAAGTAAGGGGTTCAGCATGATAGTGTGCTCCTGGAGTCTTAGTTTCTCAAGAGGCTGAGGAGGAAGGACTGCAAATTTTAGGCCAGCCTGGGTAACTTAGTGAGACCCTGTCTCAAAATAAAATTTAATAAAAGTTTGGAAGTGGCTCCATTGTTGTGCACTTGCCTAGCACGCAGGAAACCCTGGGTTTAATCCCAGTACTGCAAAAAAGGAAAAGTGGTAGTTAAAGTGAGGTGAGACCGTAAGGGTGGGACTTTAATCCAATAAGATTAGTGTCCTATAAGAGACACTAGGGATTCAGGTGTGCAAAGCCTTGTGAGGATACAATCAAAACTTGACTACCTACAAGCCAAGGAGAGGTCAGTAGCATCTCACTGTTAGATGCACCTTGTTCAATCTTTAAGACTTCCCTTCTCATTCAGTTATCCTGAGATTTGGTGATTAAATCCCCCCTCACCCTCTCTGTGGAGTCTTACAATCACATAGCTCAACTCTATTCCCCCTCAAACTTTCTTTTCTCTCAAGAAGCCCTGACCTTTTTCAAGCCCTCCTCATTGGTCAGTTTACCTTCCTCCCCTCTGTCCACTACCCCTAGTGCAGTGAAGGCCCCCTTCTTGGTCTATGTTATCTTCCCTGGGCAGCAGCTACCAGAGAGGGACCCAGATTTCAGTCAGGCATGCAAACTTATGCTGTTAAGAAAAGTGAAAACAGGGAAGAAGGTGAAAAAAATAAATAAATAGGTCCAAAGGCGAACTTAGGAGCTTGAGTGAAAATAAGATTGAAAAATGGACCAGCAGAAGGCAAAACTAACTGAAGGGACAGGGAAGGAGAAAGAGAAGAAAATAAAAAAGAAAAAGAGTGAAGAGAAAGGCGAGCAGAGAACTCAGTTTCCATGGCCTGGTTTCCCCTACTCCCACCTCCCCTAGCTCCGGGGGACCCAGATTTCCCATTTCCCATGGTCACTAGTAGCAGAACAAACCAGCTTTTGCAGTGAGCCAGTCCTGATTCCTTCTACCGGGTTTTAGGTTTTAAAACACAGGGAAAGGCCACATACCTAACCAAAAATAGAAGGAAAAAGGGTTCCTTTGCAACTGATCGATACAATTAAAGCAGAGTATCCAACCCATACACCTTTGATTAACCTTAATCTGGAGAGAAATGATTGGTGATTAAGAATTAGATGAGGTGACTAATTATATCAGGAATCTGCCATGGAAGAAATCTCTTTCAGCACCAGAGATAAAGCTGATAAAAAACAATCATGGCTGTAATGGTGCCTTTTAAAGAGAATAATTAACCTGTAATAACAATTTTGGCCTCAGCTTAAGCCCTGTAAAATAATCCTTTTTCATTAACTTCAAGTTCAATTAGCATCAATAATGAGCTCTCATTTAGAAGTAACCACAGCATCAAACTTCCTGATGGCTGAACTAGTGACTGCCCAGCTTCCAGCTGAAAGCCCATCAGCCCTTTCTGACAAAGGAAATGCATGCGTGTCCCTGAAATGGGAAGCTTTGGGTGCATCCATGGTAGGGCAAGAAAGAATTTATCCTTCTGAAAGAGAGATGTTCTGGATGACGCTGAAGTTTCTGGTGAGGATGAGAAGGAAGAGAAGAAAGAAGGAAATGTGAAGCAGGAGGAAGTCACCTCCATCATCTTCAGTGAAAAAAATAACCAAGTCTATGAATTTAAATACTTGGCCTCCCTAAGCCTGTGTACCAAATATTTTCTCTCTTCAGCTAAGCTGAATTTGGAATGTAGGTGTTTGCTGGGAGTGTCCTAAATGAAGGGGGATCATGAGGAGGGATGGCCTGGAGGAAGATCTAAGACCTATGTGGAATCGCTTGTGTGTAACTCCGAAATTTAAAAAGGATGTGTGACTACTTGGCAGGCATTTCCTCTTTCTTCCTTGCTAATAGAGCTCAGATCTGGGGCCTTTATGTACATCTAGAGTGCTGCCCTTTGCCTGGGAGGTAACAGCTGAACAGTTTCAGCCAATGGTTTTCCAAGTGTGGATCCCAGAGCAGCAGGTTACTTGTTGGAATTGCAAATTGTCAGGCCTACCTCAGGCCAACTGAATCAGAAATCATGGAGCCCTGATGCCTACTTTAACAAGCCCTCCTGAAGTTCAGATGCACACTCAGATGTGAGACTAAGCAAATCGCATTCTTTCTTTTGACAATTGATTTTGGCATCACCCTGTGAGGCAACCCTAGTAAATGAGACACTAGTGGAAATACACCAGAGGCCTTCAGAAAAGTTTTTCTCTTTCTCAGAGAGGGACCCAGGAAAACACATTTGACCCTTCTCTGCTGCTACAAGGAGCTGTGCCTCAAGGTACCTAGAGCTTCTGTGGCCATCGGTAACCTTAGGGAACTGTTAACCCTGAGAAAGACACTGTAGAAAGACTACCCACGATGAATGTATTCACGATGTACTGCAAACATGTCCTAAATAAAATAAAATAAAATATCTCACACACTAAAAGCTACAAAATACAGAAGAAGCCTTAGACCTCGAACTTTTACTGTCCTGCTGAGTTAACCTATCCTGGAGCCACATGAACTCACAGTCTCTTAGGTGAGATAACACACCACTTACTGTTTTGCTACCTTACGTTGGGCGTATGTTACTTTCAGCCAAAGCTTTCTCACTGATGTGGAGAAGGACAAGATGACCACAGTATTAATAGCATCTATAATGCACTCGGCCTTGTGCTAAGCACTTCAGTGGCTCCATCTGCATCATCTCAGTTCATCTTCACAGCTAGACTCACCTCATGGACCTAGAATCCTTATTGTTATAACAACACTTCTCTGGAAGGCTGCTCTGAAGTGGCCAGAGACCCAATTTTCCTTTAGTGCCCTGAGGAACATGAGCATCTTTTTCTACAGCCGCTGTGATGCTTGCAAGTGGTAGAGATTTCAGTCAATGTTTATCTATAATCAAAATGAAGCACTGGAAGCTTTAATGTAGCAAGAATGGAATATCTGCATGCCCTTGACTGGGCTTTTCAGAAGACCAATGAAATGATCGCAAGATGCAGTGGGACACAAAGGACTTGAGGATCTACTGCTTCACCATTGTGCCTCACCCTGTAACCCCCACTGCAAGAGAGAGACAAGATAAGAAGAGGGCCGCCCTCTGGGAGAGGAGGAAGAAACACAAAATCGATACCAAAATGGAAAGGGGGACAAGGAAAGTGGAAAGCAGATATGAAGACTACTAGATTCACACTCTACTCTCCAGGCCTCTTGAAAATTACAATCAAGACTTTCTTGTAAAAATATAGTAAGACAGCAGCAATACACCTATCCCAGCTAACCTTGTATATACATATAAATTTTGTTTTTCACTTTAAAGAGAAAAGAAAAAGAAACAAAATAACAAAAACAAATACAAAAACAAAACAGCACAGAAAACAATAAAAATGATACAGAATTTCAAAACAAAGTGATAGGATATTAACAATGGCTGTTATATTACATAATGTTATCTTCAAATAGGTGTATTGCTGATGTCTGTGGTTTATCAAAAGGAACAGTTAATGCTTAAACTTTTCTTTTCTCTTGACCTATTTTGCATGCTTGCATCTGGTACTCAGAACCACTGATCTGAAGACAACCATATGCAGTATAAGAACCACTGTTGAATTCCTACCACCTTGTACGGTGAAGCTCTGCATCATTTCCAATGGTTTTTTTTATTACTTGTTACTGTCTTTGATTGCTTGATCAATCTTACATTCTTACATCTGGGGGACTGAGCAACTCCATTGAAGATAACAGCATGTAATGTAGCTACCACTGTTAATTCCCATCATTTTGTTCTGAGGCCATGTATCACTGTTGTTTTTGTGTTGTTTTGTTTTTGTCTTCATTGTTGTTTTGTTAGTTTTTTTCTCTTTAAAAGGAAAAAATATATACATATAGTATGAATGAGAAAGAGACATAAGCCTGAAACAAGAAGGGAATCCTCAGACTCAGAAACCTAAGATCAAATCCTAGGTTAGCCAATCACTATTCATACAAACTGGGCATGTCATGTAACCCCTCAGAGCCTGATTTGTGAAAGAGTTGAAATACCTATCGAGAACCAGGTATTGTTGCACATGCCTGTAATTCTAGCACTCTGAGAAGCTGAAACAAGAGGATCATAAGTTTGAACCCAGCCTGGGCAACTTAGTGACTTAAGGAGACTTAGTGACTTAAGGAGACCCTGTCTCAAAATAAAAAAAAGGGCTGGGGATTTAGATCAGTGAAAGGCTCAAGGTTCAATTCAGACACACACACACACACACACACACACACACACTCAGAGAGACAAAGACAGAGACAGAGACAGAAAGACAGAGACAGAGAAAGGGAAATACCTATGTACTGCATTTGTAAAAATCAAATGAAGTTGTCTGTGAAGTGTCAGTCAGATCACAAATGTTCAGTTGATGCTAACTCCTCCTTCCTCTCCAACTTCTATTCCCAGCCTTGTCTAAGTTGCTGTCTGATACTTTTTGTGCTAGGTAATGCTGGAGCATGTCTAAGTAAATTGCAACAAATTTTTCTCCTTGAAGGAAACAGAAGAAACAGGATTAAACTAAAGAAAATTCATCTTCTGAGTGTAGTAGTCACCAGTTTTTGCTCACTCAGATCAAACCACAGATGAAAGCATTGTGTCAGGAAAGGAGACTTGGCTTCCAGCCCATCCACCAAATTTGAAAACCATCCTTCATCTGATCACATTATCTCCCCAGCAGCTCATCTCTTGTTAAAAATCAGTGCTTTACTTAAGAAAAGCTGCAAGTCAAACAACAAGGCTGTCCAGGGAACTGAGGATTTAGCTCTTTAAACATTTCCTACCATAGATATAAATGGTTCTTTTCTCTAGAGGAAATGCCATCCCTCTGATCTGTGAAGCACTGGGGAAGGTGCCAAGAGGATTGCCATGTCTTCTGGTGGACGTTCGTGATCACCTAATCCCTTCACTGACAATCTTCTGATCTGACAGAAATAGAGGTTACTGTGTCCCTTGGTTTATGAGGAATTAGGGGAAGAGAGACTGGATCAGAGGGAAAAACAGAACACAGAATTCACCAGGGAGGCAGAGGGGAGGGAGGAAGGGAGAATTACTTTTAATACAGTTGCATAATCCATAATTCAACAAGCTTTTCATTCTTCTTATCTTCTAGAAAAACATGAAATTAAGTCTAAGCAAAGTGCATAATTTATGAGAAGTCTCTGTACTGATGACTCCCCAATCCCCACTACTCTCCCTGACTTCTTACATAGTGTCTTGTTTCCTGTTGCCTGGAGTTAGGTTACCATCTAATGTTCTGATGTGAACCTCTTAAGTTTTCCTAGAGTCACTCTTTTGTTTGCGGCCCTACAAAACTCAATCCTTTTCAGAATCACCCACTTCCACACCAGAATCTTGACCCTTGTTTGTTCATTCTAGTCCAAACTGCATACCACCACCAACTGCATCTTCCTAAAGGGGTGCACTCATCTTGCCTCTGGGAGACACCTATTCCTCCTGTGGGAAGGCCACTCACCGTGGCTTACCCTACAAGGCCAGAACCTCATCCTGCCCATCAGATTGTGTTTAACAACACAAAGCATCTTCCCCAGTCAAAGAGGGCCCTGCAGGGAGTGACGTTCATTTTAGGTATACCAGGAAAACTAATTGATTCATTCACACACACTCTGCTTCATGCTCCTGCTCCCTACCTCTTTCATCTCAAATATCCAAAATCTATTTAGTCTTCAGAATCCAACATGACACAGGTTTCTCCAGAAAGTTCTACTAATCACTCACTATTCTTTGAAGATCCTAAGCATTTCAGTCAACACTATCTTGTATTGTTTTTAATTAGCTAATTAGTATAATGCTTACAGTGCTTTACAGTGCTCCATCTCATATATAACCTTATCTAATCCTCTCAATAACCCTGAGGGGTTGGTGTCAACCCCTATGCTTCACTGGGACTCAGAAAGTTTAAATAAAGATCATTAAACTAATTGATGGTGGTTTCAAGTCTTGAGCCATCAACTTCTGGAGTTTGCCATGCTTTTGGTCTTCTTTATTAGATCATAAATTCTTTAAAATCAGGAACCACATCTTGTAACTGTTGTTTTTACCCTATAGAACTTCACAAAGTTATGAACACCCAGGAGGTCTCTCATAATTATTTGTTGAATGGAGAACTGAGGCGAAGGAAATAGTCAATGAGCCATTCAGAAATGAATGGGAGAACTTGTAAGAACCACACTGGGTTCAGTGCGGCATGGGTTGTTAAGCACAGAAAGGACTTGTTCGAGGAGCCCTTTTCCTATACCATGTTTACAGCCTTCATGCATTCTTCTTTCCCTCACTGATTCTGCAAATATTCACAAGCACCTCCTGTGTCACTCATACTGAAATAGATGAGTGAAACACTTCCTAAACCATCAGTCAACGGGGCTGGGGATTTAGCTCAGCGGCAAAAGCGCCTGCCTGGCAAGCGCAAGGTCGTGAGTTCGGTTCCCGGTACCGGAGAAAAACCAAAAAAAAAAAAGAAACAAACTGTTAACATCAGTCAACTAACAAAAACCTCACACAAGTAAGGAAGAGAAAATATAGGATTTATGTATTTATGGAGGTAGGTCATTATTTAGTGATTAGTTAATCTATTTCTTCATCTATTGATTGATTGATTGCCTCTGTCCATACAATCAGCATCTGATTGTCTGTAACGATTAAACAGAAAAACATGCTGAGCAGCTTGGGTGAGTTTATTAAATATATCCAAAAAAACACCAGAATAACGTGGGTCTTCCTCTGGGCTAGAGACGAAAATAAATTTCTTTAATTTTATCATAGTCTTCAAAGTATATTAGTTAGAGATAAACAGTCCTTATCATAACCTGCTACTTGCCAATTATAAAAGAACTGGAGAAAGTTATCATTTCTTTCTTATCATTTCTTATTACTCTATAAAATTCTAATTGACCCTGCAACTGTTTTTTAGAAATACTATCTTCCTAGTGATGCATCAGCATCAACTCAGGAAATAGGTTCCAATGACAGAATTTCAATGTGAAAGAATGAAGATTAGAACTCACTTACTTGATATCACAGAAACTCAGGAAGTTTAAGTGATTTTCCCAGGCTCAGACAGGACAGTGTGACCGTGTGACAGGACATCCTAAAATATAAACCTAATCCCACAGTTCCTGGTCCAAAACTGTCTCCTCTCCTCCTACTGCATTTGCAATGTCCAAACTCCACAACTGATTATTGAAATAAGAGGGGTTTTCTGTTATGAAAGTAAAGGATTTTATAATAAATATCTTAAGAGCTTAGAAATACTCTTTATGATTTAATTAAAGTCTTTGGAATGAATTAATGAATGACTTGCTGGTTCCATATGGAATCCTTAGGTGATATACAACGGGATAGATGTAGTTTTCTGACAACTTTAATTCTTTGAGCAAAATAGCTGCTCTAGTTCCAAGATAGCTAAAGATTTCTTTTAGGTTCCTTGTTTATTTAGTTATATTTTTCTACAAGATATTTGTGAGGATAATTAGACCCAGGAAATATAATATGGAAAGACATTCACAAAAAATAATGAAAAGAAACCCTTCTATTAATAACAACACCCATAATATGGTAGAAAATAATGGATAATATCTTTGGTACTTTAACCATGTACCAAGTGCTGTACTAAACTCTTTATAAAAGTTATCTCACTTATTCCTACTAAGAATCCTGTACAGCAAGTAGTAAAGCAATCTCTATTTTATAAATGCGGATGCCAAAGGCAGAGAAATGGAGTTACCTTACTATCTTAAGAACTTATAACTAAGTAGCAAGTTCTGAAGCTGGATACCCAATTCAGAACTAACTTTAGATTCTAGCTTTTGTTTGTTTTTGAGACAGAGTCTCACTGTGTAGCCCAGGTTGACCTCAAACTTTCCACCCTTCTCCCTCAGCCTTCCACATGCTGGGATTACAGACAATTGCCAACTACATGAGGTGAGGACAGATTATTTTAACACAGTGCAACACTATCTCCTTTCAGAAGTATATGGGTTAACTAACACAGAATTCTTTTAAAAAACAAAAGAAAAACCCCACCTTTCAGATCCTCTCTGAAAGGGATGCAATTGCTTCTGATGATAATTGAGTATGAGACTGTGTAGAGAATTACACTCTGGACTGGAGGATTAGACTTCTATCAGGATTTACACAGCTGGAACAAGATAATTCTCCCCACTTCTGTTTTAACAATAAAATGTCCTTAGTAAAATGAGGACAAATAATGCAAGTAAACATGCACCTATAAAGTACTTTGTATTCCATCTAAGAAGAGGATGTACTGATTTTGAGTTTTACTCTGGATGCTACCATACCATACCACTCAGAAATGCAGTATGCAAACACAGTTTTTTACTGAAAAATATTTTCTTTCTTTCTTTCTTTCTTTTTTTTTTTTTTTTTTTGCACTGGGAATCAAACTCAGGACCTTGCACTTGCCATGCAGGGGCTGTGCTGCTGAGCTGTATATCCCCAGCCCTGCAAAATACTGTCTTAATGTTATCAAAGGTTCTCATTACCTATCAAGGATCATTTGCCACTTCTCCTCCATTCTGAATTTTTATATTTTCTATTTCACATTTTCTGTTTTTTAGAATGTAAACATCACTGCTTGTGATAGTTTCTTAAAAGTGCTTATGATTCGCATAGGTCAGAATCTTTATGTAAATTAGGCTTAAGTGTAAATTATGTTTCTTGCCTAAATATTTAAGCACATAAATAATCTCTAGCCATCCTGGCTGTCATTCTAAGCTATTTGACATTTATTGTTCTGAAGAGAAGAAAGGTCAGACGTATCAAATCTGCATCTGTGCTTCATGACATTTTTCTCCAAGCAGTTTCTCCCAAATTATGGTATCAAGATTAATACTATGAAAGAAAGAAAAAGAGAGAGGGAAGGAAGGAAGGAAGGCAGGAAGGAAGGAAGGAATGGAGGAAGGGAGGATGAAAGAAAGAAAAAGAAAGAAAGAAAGAGAGAAAGAAAGAAAGAAAGAAAGAAAGAAAGAAAGAAAGAAAGAAAGAAAGAAAACAGAAGGAGGGGTCACAGCCATCCCTGTAGCATTTCTCACCTTAGCTGTCCATGGAGACACAGCATATTTAGTAAACCTTTGCGCTTTCTCCCTGGGCTGCATTTGTCAAGCAGATGTATGCATAGAAGGGGGCAGGAGCATGAAGGGAAAAGCAGGATCTGTGGAAAGGAAGGGGACACATGGCTCTGTGATCTATTTAGCATGACTTCAAGTCATACTTCATGGAACAGATTGAGCCTGTCTGGCCCCATTGCTGGGCTCCCGCCCTTAGTCTCTGCATAGCCCTCTGCACATTTATCTTCTTGTTGAAGAGAGGAAAGCTGTGTTCTTTCCCTTTGGTGCTCTTCCCCATTCTTACCAATAAGCTGCTGTAACACATGTCTTCCAGTTCAAGAGTTTCATCATGTTCAGAGGGTGAGAGCCTGCGGTGGACACCCTGTACTAGTTTGAGGGCAACACCTTAAAGAGTGCTGTCAAAATAAGGAAGCAGGCACTGTGAGGTGGGGAGGAGTGGCCACGACTGCTATAAACTTCTGTTTCGTGATAGGACTTGTTACCATGTCTTACACTGTTAACGGGCACATCTAATATGCTTCCTTCACTATATGCTCCATGAGGGTAAATAAAGTCCAAAACACTCTGCTATTATTGCAGTCTGCGCAGCACCTAGAACAGTGCTGAACTAACAATTTAAAAAAGAAAACAAAACAAAAAGAGAGAAAAAGGAGGGAAAGAAGAAAACAAGTTAAAAAATATTGAAGGCCAGTTGGATAGCTGCTTTTAGACATTTAAAGAGCCCTCATATTGAAGAGAAAACTGAGGGACAGAATTATAGTCACAAGTAAGAGAAGTAAGACACGGAGATTACAGGTGCAGAGTTAAACATGCCGTGATTCTAGTACCACATCCTCCACTTACTGTGTGGCCTTGCTCATGTTGCTAGGCTTCTCTGAACATTAGTTTCTTTATCTGGAAAATGGGGATAATATTAAAATCAAACTTACTGTGTAATGATGAGGATTAAATTAAGGAATATATTTAAAATTGTTCAGTGGTAGTTGTTATCATTAATATTAACATAAAGGAGTACAACTGAGCCATTATTTAGATCTATCGAACAAGAACAAAGCAGTCTTGTAAAATAGCAATTCTTGTATTCTTATGAATATTTTGCAATTATATTGCAAAATATTCATAAGAATACAAGAATTGAATTTTTGGAGGCTACTCCAGAAGTATCCAGGGGCCTGCATGCAATGTGTTCAAAGGGTAGTGTAGGCTCAGCAATGCCCAGGATGAATGGTTTTCCTGCAGTTACCCCTTTTCTCTCTGATACCAGAAATCTCCCTGCTTATTATCTTTTCTGCCCTCCTGAGTTTCAAAACTAGGAAGTTTATTAATCCTTAATACATCCTGTCTTCATTCTACTGACCTCTAACATCACTGATATTTCATTCTCTTTTGTTCCTTTTGCACAGTCCTTGAATGACTACGTAAGCAGATTTTGTTTCCACTTTTTATTTGCAATTTCTTGAAAATTCTTTCCACCTGTGCCTCTTCTCCATGAAGCAGCTCAGTGAATTGCTCTTGGGCAAACACCATGGCCTTTTCCGCTCCATCTGAAGCATCTGCTCCTGATACCTTATGATCCAGTGGCCTCTCTTCCTTCTTATACACAACTTCTTCCTGGAGATGGCAGTGACTCCATTCCATTGTCTAATTATGAACTTTCCTACATCTAATGTGTAACTTCCTTTCCTCTCTTTCCTTAGGAGAGCTCATCTGCATTCAAAAGTGAAACCGCCAAGCCCATGTAAATAGCTTCCACATCCCTGTCAGTCTTGGTTTCTTGCCTTTCCTAGCTCAGTTCCATATTGTCATGTACGCCTCAAACAACTTCACCTTCACAGGAACGCCCAAGTAACTGTTATGCCCACCACTGTCATCCTAAACCACATCCTCCTCCCAGTGATCGTCTTTATCAGCAGTACCACAAGTCGTCAAGAGTCCCAGATCAAAACCTTAGACTTCTGACTCCATCCTGTTTGTTTTCCACTTAATTAAGGATTTTTGGGCCCAGCTGCAACTCCTTCAGGCCTGAGGAAGTGCAACAGTTTCTTGGGGCTTCAGTCCAGCGTCAGCCCTCTCTGTGGTCCAAGCCTGATGCCAATGTGAAGATACATTTTCTAATGTATCAGTTAACAGGCAATCAGCATCCACATTCCAACTCAAAATATAATACTTTTTGAGTTCTTCAGCATCAAATATAAATTCCAACAAAATAAACCATCATTACGTCTAATTCATGATATCTGACCCAGCATCCAGCCTCAAAGCCCTTGATATTTCTTAGCACTTTCTGCACTAGCTAGCTATATTATCTTACACACACACACACACACACACACACAAACACACACACATGGAGTCTTTTGGCCTACCTGTCTGTCTCTGTCTCTCTCCTCTTTTCTCTCGCATCTCTCTTCTTATTCCGAACCAATTGCTCCTCTCCTGGGCAGTATGTTGTGTCATTGTCCCATGCTGGAAAGCCCTCTGCCCTTTTCTTTTCCAAGTAAAAATGCTGGGTTTCCTCCTAGACCCTGTTCTCAAATCACCTCTTCTGGAAATATTTTTCTAACTCAACTTCTCAGTCTCAAAAGAAATTCATCATTCTCAGCAGAGATAACCTTTGCCCCGACTCCTTGCCAAAAGACAATAAGCTTATTGTTTTAAAAATTCCAGCGCTATAATCTCCTGTCTCAGAGATACATCTCCCTTCTCAGCATGCACTGAACAAATAAAGTTCATCTGCCTTTAACAGCCTGGCTTTCAATATATAGACGTACAGAATGAATCTGACCATCACTGCCACAGCAGAAACCCACCTCCCAGATCCTTCGCTGAACCATGATAACTACCTCGGCCATTTTTTTTTAGCATTCAAGGATTCTTTTTATTGGAGTAATTTATTGTCATGCTGTGTCTGATTTCCCCCCTAACTTCTCTGTGAACTTCCGGTAAGGAGAGATTATACTTCATTGAAACTTGTAAGTGTTCAGTTTAAGAAAAAAAAAAACATGTAATCTTTTTTAAGCAAAAGTCCAAACTTACAGACATACATAAAAATTATTTTCCTTTGATAGGCATCTCTCCTGTAAATGTATATGGTAGCTCAGAAGACAGGCCCCTATGACCATGATCTTGAAGTTCACTGTGTGACCTCCTAGCCATAATGGAAAAATGAGCTCCAGATTAGTCCTTCTGTCACAAACTTATAAAACTGGACAAAATGTATGAAAAATTTGTTTTTAGTCCTTGGGTAATCAGCAGCACAAGAGCATAATCCTTGGGAAAATGAAAATAATTTGATGAGCCCTGCCTTAATTCTCTGTCTGGAGGTACTTCCTGATAAAGGAAGGAGAGATCCAATACAGAGTGTGCCTCATGGGAGAATGGGGTTTGGGAAGGCGGAAGCAGGTTAAATTTCCAGGGAACAAATTGATGGGGGAGAGCTGGGGATTCTGCTCAGTGATAGAGCACTTGCCTAGTATGAGTGAAACCCTGGCTTCAATCCCCACCACTACAAAGAAAAAGAGAGTGGGGGAAAAATCCTGTAAGAGGTCCTCTGGAGTATTGGTCTATATAGTAAGTGATGCATTTATAAGGTGAGATTCCCAAGTCTGAGCAAAGAATAGCTACCAAAAACAATCTATGAGGGGACTGTAGGCTGAACAACTTTACAGGTCACAGAGAGTTGGGAAATATTTAGGTGTTTAATAACCAGAGTGGACAGTTCTCACTGAACACCTAAGCATTCAGTGGGGATTCCAAAGAGCCAAACCTGAAGAGTGGACCTAAAGTAACCATAAACAAAGCTTCTCTAAACCTCTCCAGCAAAGCTTAGCAATAATTCTTGAAAGAGTCAAATTGATGGGCAAGTAAATTTGCTGTCAAACAAACTTTAATAGTCTTTAAATAAAAGCAACAAAATCCTCACACTCAATAATGTAATATTCACAACACACAAGATAGATAGAAAATTACCAGGTGCACAAAGAACAGGAAATTATTACCTATAACCAAGAGAAATATTGACCAACATTAACAAACACGTAAATGACAGAAGTAATATAATTAGCAGAGGGAACTTTAAAAATAGCTATTATAAATATGTCCAAGGACTTAGAGAAAAACATAAACATAATGAAGAAAGCAATAAAAATGGAAATAGACTCTAGGCCTGAAAAATACAATATCTAAAGTAAAGATTTATAACACGGGCTGGTTTATCATCAGATTAAACAGTACTGAAAAAGCAAGGGTGAACTTCAAGATAAGCAATAAAAAACTACCCAGATAATTAAAGAGAGAAGTTTTGAAAAAATGAACATATGCTTAATAAGATGTAGGAATATATTATATAGTAGAACACAATTGTAATTGGATTCTTAGGAAGGAGGAGGAGAAAAAATTTTGGTTTTTGGGGAGTTTTTTTGAGAAAAAATTCTGAAAAATTTATAAATATACTAAAAATATTAACCCATAGAATCAAGAGTCTCAACAAATCCCAAGCAGTAAAAATACTAAATAAACTACATCAATGCACATCACTAATCATATTATTGAAATCCAATAATAAAGACAAAATCTTAAAGAAGTCAGAGGCATAGAAGAGATAACAGGAAAGATAGCTAAAGATAATCTCTGACATCTCCTTAGAAATAGTGTAAATCATGTAACAATGGAACCATGTCATTAATGTGTTACCAACCTAAAAGTACTATCTATCCAATTGAAATCCTCACCAAAAATGCAATCAAACATTTTCTTCTCATTTCCCAATATGTATTATACATTTTGGTCCTTATTTATACTTTTAGATTCTCAGAGTAACAATAGGATATTTAAATCTGTGTGTCCAATGTATTTCACTTAAGAGTGTAATCTCAAGGTGCATCCATTTACCTATACTGGCCTCAAGTTTATCCTTCTTTATGGAAGAGTAGTACTCCATTGTATAAAAATAGCACATCTCCTTTTTTTAAAAAATGAAATCAAACAAAGACACTTAATAGATAAAAGCCAAGAGAACTTAAATTAAGTAGAATAGCAACTCCCTCCCTCCTTCCCTTCCTCTCTCTCTTTCCCTCTCTCTCTTTTGCAGCACCAGACAATACTGGATCTTGAACCCAGGGCTCTGGCTCCCTCTGAGTGACACATGTGCATACAGACTTGAAGCAGCATTAGAAGATTTGGGAGCAAAACTAAGTTTCAAACCACATCAAAGTGTCAGACCAAACAAAACTGTTTAACATTGCCAATGTACATTCTAAACTTACTCTATATACAGAGAATGGATGCCTCCCCCAACACAAATGGGACCATTCCTTAAGGGAAAGATAATCAACAGATACCAATAATAAAGTAACACAGATGTTGGGATTTTCAGAAAAAAAAACTTAAAAGGAACTGTTTTAATTGTATTGCAAGTGGTAAAATTAAAAAACAAAAACCTCTGGAAAAATAGTTGCAAAGGTAGTTCTCAGGAAAGAAATAGAAATTGTTTTTAAATGGAAAATTTAAATTGAAAAAAATTCACTAAGGAATTACAGCAGAATAGAGATAACAGAAGAAAGTAATATGTCAGAAGTATAATACATAATGACCATGTGGGGTTTATCCTGGCAATATAAAGCTGATACAACATTTGAAAATCAAACAATAAAGTTCATCACATTTACAAAAAAAAAGAGAAAAGTCTGTATGTTGTTATTAGATGCCTGATCCAAGGGAAGCCAGACATCATAGGGAGGGCATTCAAGCACACCTTCCTGGGGTGCTCCCACAGCAAGAGCTGGCTGTCCCTGTGAGCAGCAGCCTTGTTATTGGAACCTGCACTTCAGTCAACCTTAAAAATGACTCCATCCTTGTCTGGTATTGAGTGCATTCTCAGAAAAGATTTCAAGCAAAATCACCCTGCCAACCTATTCCCAAATTCCTAACTATGGAAAATAAATTATTTCAGGCCACTAAATTTTGATGTGATTTACTATGTGATGTTAGACAATCAATACTAAAGAAATGCAAATAAAACCACAAGGAGATACTACAGCATGTTGGCACCACCAAGAATCTTTGAGAATGTAGAACAAGTGGAACTCTCATCCACTACTGGAAGGAGTGTACAGTGATACAACCATTTGGAAAAACAGACAATCTTTTATAAAGTTACACATGTTTACCATGTGATCTACCAATGCTACAATGGATGTAAAATGACTGTGTGTGTCCACTGTCTTATAACATGCACAAAAAAATGTTCGTAACAGCTTAGTTCGTGAGATCCCAAAACTAGAAATATCCATCAATTTATGGCTGGATAGACAAATGCTTATATATTTGTACAATGGAATACTATTCATTAATGAATACAAAACTATTAATATATAAAACAACACAGATAAACCCCAAAAGCATCATTCAAAGTGAAAAAAACACAAACACAAAACATCTTATTTATATAAAGCTCCAGAACAGACAAATTAATCCCCTGAGATAGAAATCAAATCAGATGTTTCCTGGAGCAGCAAGGGCAATGGGTTCATTGCAAAAGGTCGAAAAGAATCTTTCAGGGGTTGACAAAAATGTTTTATATCCTAATTAGGCTGGTGATTGCACAAGGGTATGCATTTATCAAACAAATCAAACTGTGTAGTTAAATGAAATATCTTATTGTATATGAATTATACTTCACATGAATTCAGAGTGCATATTTTAACACCAGGTCAGAACCCTTCTAGGCTAAAAATAATCAGTTGTTTCCTATCCTCTCACCTTGTTCTCTACCATTGCTTTGATTTTTTTCTACCTTTATGCATCTAAGTGTCCAGAAGATAATTCTTGGTTTTTACTTTCTCAGGTGGCCTCATATGCATTCCTCTCGTTTTTCCCACTGTGTCCCTATCATTATTTCCCATTCTCTCTCTCTCTCTCTCTCTCCCCTCCCATTTCCTCCCCTTCTCTCCCTCTCTCTCCCTTTGCAGCACTGGATAGTACTAGATATTTTGCCCAGCACATTCCCAGCCCTTTCTTTAGTTAGTTAGTTATCTATTCAGACAGAATCTCACTAAGCTGCTAAGCTACTAACTTGCCCAGGTTAGGCTCAAACTTGCAATCCTTCTGCCTCAGCCTCCCAGACTACTGGGATTATAAGCGTGTACCACCATGCCCAGTTTATTCTCATTTTTTGTTCCCTTTCTATGTGAGTGTAGTTGTGTTTCTCTCCAACTTTTTCTGCCCCATCTATAAGGGTGCAGAAAATACTCTTTTTAAATTCACCTTACTATAAAACCAAAGAGTTTTGAAAATTATTTATTGATTAAATAGCTTATTTCTGTTAATTTTAAACTATATAAAATGTTTGTATTAAAAGTTGTTTCAACAAAGTTATTTATTAAAAATTATTACAGATAACATATCATCCTTTGCTGTTACTCTTACCCTGATGGGCCAATTTCCTCACTTACAAAGGTCTCCCTTTTCTGCTTCAGGAAGACTTTTTGAAGCATCTATTCTGGGTATCAAGACAAAAGTATAATCAAGATTTGGAGAAAAAACTAGCACTTGTTGAACACTGACTACATATTAGAACCTTCCACAAGCTTTATCTCATTTAATTCTCACAATAACCGTGGGGGTTGGACAGTAATTTTCCCCACTTTACAGAATTTAAAAATGAATGGGGAAAAGAAAACAAGTATCTGTGGTCCAAATAAGTATCAGGCCCCAATGCCAAATCTGTGAAGAATTCTATGTATGATTTGGAGTGGAGTTTACTTTTGACTCTACCAGTGATCCAATTCCTTCACAGGAAAAAAAGAAGAAAATTAATAAATAAAGGGTGTGTGTTCAGACAAAGGAATACCACCCAGCAATAAAAAACAAAGAATACTATTATATACAACAACATAGATTAATCTAACAGAAATATCATTGAGTAAAAGAAGCTAGATGCCAAAGAAGACATAATATGATTCCATCTATCTTAAATTCAGGTATAGTCATAACTAATCCATGAGTTAAGAATCAGAAAGATGATTACCTTGGGTCAGCAGTAGAAACAGATTAGAAGAAGATTAATGAGAACTTTCTGAGTGCTAGAAATATTCTGTATATGGCAATTATTAAATGATGATTATATTGACATTATATATGTAACAACCAAGCTATACATAAGGTTAGTATTCTCAATGCATTTTATTGTATTTATCATCCCTCAGTTTAAAAAATCATGTTCTATTGTTAAAAAGAAGGTTTCTGTGTTCTACGAGCACATGGACTCACTGTTGGAATAGTCTGGAATTGGGGAAAATAACTTCAAGTCAAGTACAACATTTTAAGAAGCTGTGGAGAGACTACACCCAATCCTTTTTCAAGGATGCTAAGCCACTAACTGAATCTTCAGCTTACCCCAAAGTATGGGACCTGTATACTGCTTCTCCTAATGCCAAGCGCTGGTTGAAAACATGGGCGGATAAAGTCCAAGTCTCAGCACTTTTTATTATCTGATTTATTTTTTTCTGACGCCTTCTATGTTTATTTTAGAATAATTCAAACTGGAGTTTCCACATAGGTCATCTCATACAAGGCTCATAATTCCATGAGGTAACTGCAGTAAGATCTGTATTATCTCCTCCAGGAACAACGACCCAGAAAATCAGCAAGTTTAAAAGAGATGTTAACAAAAGGCAAATGCTATCATAGAATCCAAATCTCCTAGCTCCTAATTTAGAGTTCTCTCTACTACAGAACAGTCACCTTAATTCTCCGGGCTGAGAACATGGAAATAGTCTATAAAGGAATCTTGTTCACTCCCACCCTTATGAACAGATATTCCAATGTAAGATGAAATGAAAGAAGAAGAATCAGTGATTTAAATTGTTTCTGGTTTTCTTTGACTTAGTGTCTAATTTCTTTAAGCCTGTCTACATTTTATTTATCCTCTGAGCTCAAATATTTTCCATACCTTCTCTTTAGCCTTCTCTTTCCTCTAAGGAATTCTATTGCCTCCCTCTCCAGATACCTGTTGTTACTCACCCAGAAAGGTCAGATGCAAGAAATAAAAACCTAATCAACCAAGTGATAGGGTGAATCTGTCCCAAGGGAGCTCTTCTGCCATGTTCTGAGACCTCCCACTTTCTGGAACACATACAGTTTATCACCCAATGAATCTGATAGAATTTCCCTGGGCAAGGACCCAAGCTGAGAATAGACAACCGGGAAATTCATTTAAAAATTGTCTTAATGGGAAACAAGTTGTTTTCAGAAATTCACCTCACCAAAAAGAGTACTGGGGGATTCCTCCCACTCCCTCACTATGTTATTATCAGACCAATACTCTCCTTTAAATACTCTTCTCTTACACCTTGATCTGTGTCATTACAAGGTTAAGAAAGAGTGGCCACACCATGGACCAGAGGGTAACACAATAGCTCTAAGGAAGAAAGCATCCACAGGACACTTTGCTACCTTACTTCTTAGCTCTTTCCATGTGACCTCTGTATCTACAACCATCCTCACCAATGTGCCCCGTTCCTTATCTACTCTCAGACATAAATGACATCCATGTGCATCTAATAGGCAACAGTTTAGCTATGGGTAAAAAAAAAAAAAAACAACCCATCATCTACTTAATGCTGAGTGGATGCTTAACAGTCTTTTGTAGTTGAGGCACCCTCCTGAGGAAGCCTCCCCAAAGTCCTTGGGCTACGTGCTCCTATAAAATGTCATTGGTTCAACTGATATGAATGGGCTCATGTAACCAGTCGGTATTTTACATCACTCCCCATGCCCTTCACTTGACAATGAAATGGTGAGACCAGAAATGGAAGGGAAGGCCATAGCTTCTGCTAATTAGAATAAAGAAGTTACCAGAAGCCAGTGGTCCAGAACCTCTCTGGGCATGCAGGGACTGGACTGGATAAATCACTCTGAGTTAAGGAAGTGCCACCATCTGAAAGCTACTCTGCAGTGTATCTTCCTCTTCCTCAGTATTAGCTTCCATGAAGTTTAATGCTTAGCTCCTTTCTTCAGGAAAAAGAAAATTGGGTGGTGAATATGCTGCTTGAATCTTTGGAGTGAATCCAAAGTTTAAAAAAAAACCTATGAGGACATATGATTATAGACATGAAGTAAACACTATGCCTCAATCCTATTCTCTTCCCTATTTCTGAGAAAGAGAAGTGAGGCAATAGAAATCACCACAGTAGCCATTCTCTTCCCTTCCCATGGATCCTGCCTTGCACCTCTTGGGAGTGGGAAGTTAGTTGCATGGGGAAAGCACAGCACCACTACCCTTGCCAAGGTCATCATATGTAGCCACCCACAGAGATTACACAACTCCAGATGATACCATCCAGATAGACTAAAATGCAGCATGCACAGCTTGCTGACTCGATGTTGGAGTGTTGCTGCTGTAAGAAAAGCCATAACACTTCATATTGATGGAACAATTTACCATTACTTAAGCATTGCACTAAAGATTTGCACACATCTTCTAATTTGATCTCCACGACAACACCTTGAATGACTACTACCTCCATTTTTAAAAGCTTAGGAACTCCTACTACCCTAATTTTTACAGTGATGCAACTGGCTTTCCAAGATTATAACAAACTTTTCCAAGTCATGGCTATTGACTACCAAATATTTGTTGCATGGTCTTCTGACAATCATAAAAAAAAATGTTTCATCTGTTTATGTCTTAGTTGTTCATAATTTGCATTGTATCTTGAATTTATTCCCTCAGTGGAAAGGACCCTGATTTGAAGGCAAGGGATAATGTAATCTTGTCCATACACGGCATCTAGCATCTCATAATGTCTCAACACAGAAATGAAAATCTCTGGGTTTAGTGCTTTGTACCCCCATGACCTTGGAAGAAGTGTTTTCAAACAGCTGGATTCCAATGACTCCACTTATAAAGCAAAGCAGAAACTTGCCCTGCCTGTTTAGGATTAATAAAAATAATAAATGTGAAAGTGTTTTATAAATTGTAAAAGTCCTTACATTTGTAACAGGACATTAATAATGGTTATAGAAGAAGGCAAAGTGTCATTTAAGGGTCAGGTTGGCCACATTCCCACGAAGTGAAGGCTAGCAGGCTGCAGCTTCCGTTGACCCAAGCTTCCCTCTCTTCTTCCACCCTTGGGCCAGTCCCTCCTGACCCTCAGCAGACCAACTTCCTTATGAAGATATTCATTTTTATTAATGACAACATTCTCCTCCTGACCTGGCCACATATTCCCGTCATAGATCTTTTTTCTCTTCTATAAACTTGTGAAATGTCAAATTGGATGTGGATGAAATTCATCTTTCTAATAGCCATATATATGCTCAACATTTCAAAGAAGTTTCAAGTAGTCAGTAGGGTCTACCAAGTCTAAAAGTGACCTCATCTTCTTAACATAAGAGAGATCTTCTGTTCTGCCCAATGACTCTCACCTCCCCCATCTATAGATGTATCTTAGACACCTCATTCTCAGCTCAGTGAACCCTCACACACACACACACACACACACACACACACGACATAGAGTTCCTACTCCAGAGAAAATCTCTGTGTTTAATCTGAAGGTAAGGAAGGATAAATTCAGTAATTTTAAAATATTTTTACTAACAATATTCTTTTAATTTGGAGGGAGTACTGGACATTTAACCCAGGGTCTTTGCACCGAGCTACATCCCAGCCCTTTTCATTTTTTTTTTATTTTGAGGCAAGATCTTACTATGTCACTAAATTGCCCAGGGTGGGCTCAAACTTGCAGTCCTCCTGCCTCAGTGTCCCAGAATCCTGGATTATAGCTGCTTACTACTATGCCTAGCTACCAGCAATATTCTTGTGTTTCCCACCAACTTCAAAGATACATATGCAACTCTCTCCTTTTCCCCAGGAAAAAAGCACCAGTGCTCAAAGACTTACAAATTATATCCAGAAAGATCCTGATTCCTCCTCCATTCCCACCCCTGCTCTCCTGCTTGTCATGGCTTGTTGGCATTTGAAAACATAGAACATTTTAATTATGAATGATCTGGCTTGTCTGACCCACATCTCACCTGCCTCCCTGCTCCCTTAGAATTCCATCCCATACTCAGAGGAGTATCAGTTTCAGAAAATACACTTCCTTGATATCTAACCTGAAGTTTCCTTTTGCAAGTATCATCTTATTACGTCAATGGGCCACACTAAAAAACTCCTCTCCTTCACTGCCAGTCTCCCTCCTCAGAGATTTGTAGATTATTGCCATGGCTTTCCCTTCATCACCACTTAGCTTAGCCATATATATAAAATTCTTTTCATCTTTCATCATAAATCAGTCCCTTCAACTCTTAAATCAGCTCTCTGCTCTTCTTTGGATTAGTTCCAATTCTCCCAATTCACCTCCAATAACTGATATCCCTTCTGGGAGTTCCAATTTCCTCTATATCTTCCCTTACTTTCTCTGCCCTCTCTAGAAATGAAATGAGAAGGGACTGACAGATACGTGAGGTCAAGCTTCCTGTATATTGCATTGCATACATCTACTCTATGTTGCTCAGACCTCTCATGTAAGTAAAATCCCAAGTCATGTACCCCCTTTCCTGTGGTGGGGAGTGAGTGCTTACAGGAAACAGGCCCTCCTACCCCACAACATTCTCTAGACCTCTGCCTGGGGATGGCAGAAGCAGATTTCAAAACATCAATCCAGGATATAAACCAGAGGAATGGGAAATGTGCGAGCCTCCAGGCAGACATCTCTTATATGATGTGGACTGCACCAACCTGGTGCATCACCATCCATACATTCCCAGCAACTGCCTCTATCCCTTCTCTATGAATAGGTGCTCAGGGAACTGCTGCCTACTTTGAAGTGCTTATCCTATTTATCAATTCACAGCAAACTGAACAGTAAAACTATATGCATGTCATTCAATATAAGGCATTTTAGGTATTCTTTTGTCCTTTCACATAGCCCAGTGCCACAAGCAATACATGGTTTTCCTTTGTTCTAACTGGGTGCTGTTCCACTTTTGCCATACCCTCACTCATGGGCCCACTCCGCATTAGGAAGCTATTTCAGTCTGAGACCAATGGGCTGCTGTAGGCTCCTCTCTACAAGAGATGGCAGAACAACCATCCCCGTCTTTGTTCCCCACAAATAGCCCCATCAGCATGATTGTTGTCGTCTAGATTAGACTGCCAGTCCCTTGGGCAGAAGCGAAAAGAAATAGCTGAGTTTTGTCTACTTTTGTTCTGTATATTGAAGATCCTACGCCATAGAAGAGTTTTATACCTTATCTATAAATTAGAACCACTGTAAAGAGAATAACCCAATCTCCCCAAAGATGATAAATAGCAAAATCAATCCAAGGGACAGAATTTAAGCTTGAGTTTTCATAGAAGAAAATGAATGAAATAACAATGATATATGTTGCCCCAAACATGGAACATACTGTAGTAGGATATGTCAGCTCCGTGGGATGTTCTGCAATGGAGACTGTATCTGAATAAGGCTGGAATGCATTTGTAGGGCAAAAGCCTAGCCCTACAAGGTCAGCTGCCTAACTGCAGATAGCATATGTCCTCAGAGGCAGGAGGATCCAGCCTGTTCCAAGTGTGATTGCCACAAGGCCTAAAGTGCTTTTCAATAAGCTGTCTGTCTCTCTGGAGGTCATGGGGAGCTCATTCAGTTACACTTAGTGTCTTATTTGATCCCATCAATAATCATTTGATCCCAATCCTGTTGAAAAATGCTTGGCCAAAATTTCTGGCCTTTTAATGTGAGAATTCTGGCTCTTTCTGAAGACAGCATTGCTAGATGTGTCAAATGAAGCATAAGAGCATGGTCCAACTGCCAATGGACTGTGCCACTAAGGAGGACTTGGAATGTTCATGATTCCCCTATAGCCAGTAGCACAGCAGCTCTTGGAGGACACTCCTTTCTACATGAAGCTCCCCCACTCAGCAGCTTCCAGTCCCCATGGAGAACTTGAATGTAATGCTATACTCTTCAAATGCATTATGCTTGTGACTGGTAGCTTCTTGTAGCCTGCTTGCTCATAACTGGCAAGTTTGGGGATACAGAAAAGAAGACCCCTTTTGTCTGTCACCAGCATGTGACAACTGCTGATAGTGTTGGGTCCTATGGTCATTTAACAAAAGGTGATGGGTAACCCCAGAAGTGCTCAAAGACATAAAAGTGGAAGAAAATCTGAATTTGCAGAGAAGTGATTTTTATATTTATTACAAAAATGTTGGGTACTAAAAGAATGCTTCGTGCATAAACCACAGAAGCCACAATGATATCAAAACCCAGTTGTTCTTTACAAAACTATCCTTTTTAGGACAACAATCATCAGGCTCCCACCTATGTTCACTGAAGGCACTATCAAACTCATCAGACCCTATCCTTTAGCACAAGCTTTATATATTCCAGCGTGATCACAAGGGGTCATTCTAAGTGCCAATGCCACTAATGCCAGTGCTGAAATGTTCAGCTGCACTGTTTGCCTTGCCGACTACACACTAGCATATTTTCTGTGCGGTGACTGGGGAACATCCACTTCTCGCTATTTCTGCTGCACAGGAGTCTTGAATATGTGTGGGAGTACGTACGTGTTGGAACAAGCATGGGAGATACTTGTAGCTCCACAATGGACATTTTTCAATGCTTGCCATCCAATTAATATTAGACATTAGTAACCAGTGGAGCATAAGAATTTCATTTATTTCTGATGATGAGAATGATAGAAAAGAAGCCGGGTTTGCTCAATGGAATTACTGTAGGCTTTTTAAAAAACATGATTTCTCTTACGGGCTTCTCTCATTCATTTACATTGTATGTTTTATTCACGAGTCCTTCCCCAGCAGTCTTACAAGAGAAACATCCATTGAAAACCACCCTGTTTTCCAGTGAAAGGAGACTCTGGGAAGAGTTAGAAATAAGTGTCCCCAACTCAGTGAATGTGGCAAGACATGAGGGAGTAAATGAAACAGAAACCTCATTTCAGGCATCTCCAGCAGAGAGATCTGCAGTGAAACAGGTCTGCTAGAGATTATCACAAAGAGCTGCTGTTGTAGACATTCAAGCTGAGAAGAGAAGGCAAAAGGAGGAGGAGAGAAGGGAAAGAAAACCAGAAAAGCCAATTATTGTTTCTCCCTGTTTTCACAGTGCCTTCCCCAAAGCGAGACAATCTTCACAACTTCCTTCCTTCTCACCATACCTCTTCCGGTCCCCTGCTCTGTAAGTCCTCTGGGGCTCTCCCAGGACATCGGAGGAGAATGAGAATCTGAGTGCAAAGAAGACAGGAGGTGGGAGAGGGTCGCAGAATGGATCAACAAAACAAGAGGCACTTCCTGGGCAGCCCAGCATTTGGGAAGGAGCTGCAATGGGGGGGGGGGGAAATCAATATAAAGAGGAATTCTATATTCCCTGGGAAATTATACTACATTATCCCAATATGTGGTGGCCAGGAGGAGGAGAAGGGAGAGGGAGGAGGGAAAGTAGTTTTACCTAGCACTGTACTAAGTTGGAACTTAAAAGTAACAGGAGCATTTGAACCATTCTAGGGGCCAGGAAGGAAGGAATACAATTACGGTTTGGATCCTTTGTAAGTCAGTAAAAGAAGAAATTCTGCCAAAAGTAGGAAACTTTTCTCCCAAGTTGGTTGCTAAAAAGAAAAGAAGGCCCTTGGGGAGTGACGGCGCTCAGGGACGAAATATTGAAACGGTCTAACTTTAGGAATGAAGAAACGGGATTAAGAAGCTGAGGTTTTGGAAAGGAGCGTAAGAGAAGGGACTGGTTAACAGTGGTTGTTAATCCGTGTAAGTAAAAATGCAAATCACAACACGCTGTAGCGGGAGCTGCTCACCGGTCCCGTAGATCTGGAAGAGAAGGCGGGGCTGAGAGGCGCGGATTGCGGCGGACAGCCTTCCCTCTCTCCCCACTTCCGATGCCTTCTTCTCGGGCATCAGGCGGATTCTCAGCCGTCCTTCGCCGTGGCGAATCCACCAGCTGAACAGCTCGGTGAGGTTGAACTGGAGCAGTCCCACAGCTGCCTCCTCTGGGGGCCCAACGCAGCCCTCAAGGATCGCCTCCTCGCCCAGCTCCAGCACCAGCTGCTTGGCGCGCCGGAGCTTGCGCACCGAGCCGCCCTTCAGCACCCTGGACAGCGTCGGTACTGTGCCAGGAGACGGCGAAGTGTCGCCTGCTGTCCAGGAGACCCCAGGGGGCGGCCCCAGCAGCCTGAGCAGCGGTGCGCAGTCGAGGGCCAGCCAGCCACGCGCCTCTGGCCGGCCGGCCCTCGGCTCCGAAAGGGATGGCGGCGGCAGCAGCAGGTCGCGGGCGTAGACGCGGAAGAGCGAGGGCACCACGAAGTCTACCGCCAGACTCTTCCTCTGCAGGCGCGAGTAGCTGAGCGGCTCCCGGGGCTGCAGAGGCGGCCCTATGACCGGTGACCCCGCGCGATGGCCAGGCGCGACCGCGGAGCCCGAGGCTATTGCTGACAGTAGTGGCAGGAGCCACAGGAGCCCGAAGGCTGCCATCCCGCAAGGAGAGGGCTGTCGGTACTAATCTCCAACTCTCCCGGGCCCAGCCTCGCCCTTAGCTTTCCCCCAAACAGGAAGGGGCTCCAAACGGTCCTTGGTCCTGAAGGGCTCCTTCCACCTGTCTCTGGGGCACCGCGCGTGCACTTGATTCCCTAGATTTACCCTAGCTGCGGTCTGAATGAGACGGAGCTGCAAGCCAGGCGTGAGTCCAGAGACCCTGAAGCTCTCTGGGCTCAACAGCTGGACCCTGTGCCTCTAGCTCGCCCTGCCGAGTGCCGCGCCCCCGTTTGTAGCTCGCTGCGCTGGCGAACGAGAAACTACTATGCTAAAAAGGAGGTGGCAATTGGGTGCCGTCCCCTCCTGCCCCCCGCGGCCAGAGCTAGGGTCTGTCGGTTCTCCGGGCCGTCTCCAATCCTCCGCAACTTTCCAGGCTGGGAGCCGTGGCTCTAAGCAGGTGCCCCCTGCCCTGGCCACCTCCCGCGGTTGCTTTCGGCTCCTCTGATCTCCTCTCCCCGGGTCTGGAGCTAGAATCGCGGGAGGGGCTTGCTTTCTAGCGCCCCCTCAAGCGCCCTCCTCTGCAGGAAGTCTTGGGACTGCACTGCCCTCTGAACTTCTGGGCGTGAATGCGAGCCCCGGTCCTGCGGAGCGGAGGCTCTGACAGCCTCCGCTCTGGCAGCCGCCGGCGCGCAAGTTTGCAGCGTCCTTGCGGTCGCCCGCGTCTGGGCTCCTAGGAGTTCTCTCGCAGGCGTCAGGGCCGCCCCGGCGGCAGCGGCGGAGTGAAAGCATTCAGGGCAGGGAAGCCGGAATCTTGCCCTCTCCTCACCTATCTCTGCGCGGGTGGCTTCGGGTTGTTGGCCAGAAGGCGGTGCGAAGATGTCTCGGTGCCCCGAGACCCCCGGGATAGCGGCAGAGGAGGTTGCCAGCTGCTACCGCCGCTGCCGCCCGGGGAGCCGCTGGATCGCATCTGCCTGGGCGCCCGCCACTTGCAGCTGGCGGAGCCGCGAGCGCGCGCCGGGAGGGGGCGGGGCCGCAGTGGAGGCGGGGCTCGCGCGCCAACTCCCGGCCGCTGCAGGACCCAAGCACGCCCGCCCCGCCCCGCCTGCGCCTGTCAACCAATGACGCGGCGCGGTCGGCTCCTATGCAAATCTGCAGAGGCTTTGGTATTCATTGAGAAAAGCACGGAGCCCGCCCCGCCCTCCCTCGGTACGTCCCTTTCCTTCTTCCCCTTCCTCCAGATTCTTTGCCCTATTTAAGCTGCCGTGTGAACAGAAGAGGGTTTTGAACAACTGGGAGAACTGGAGGAGGGCTTTGCAATCAAGCACTCACCCTAATTATTCGTTTAGCAGATGAAATTGCTCTGATTTTTAAATATCGGGTTCCAGAATAAAAAGAGACAAGGCAAAGAAAGGAGGGGCAAGGGTGGCAGCGCCACATTGTCAATCCAAGAACGGCTTGTATCGGTGCCCTGAAACGGAATCTCCTGACTCCCGGTATTTACTCGCATTTCTGGAAACCTTTTGATCCCTCCTTCCACACACCAGGAAAAGTTGGCGAGAGAGGCAGGGATTGGCCGAGGTCTCGCAGAGTAATTCTTCAGCTACAAAAAATAACATTTCCGACAGAGGTCGGTCACCTCGTTTTTCAGAATTGTGTCTGAACTTGTGCCACCTCCTGTAGGGTCTGGAAGGTAAGTGTATGGGGCTGAGGATTGAGCCCACCGTCTCCTGTGTGCTACACAAACATTCATTGAGCCACACAACCCTAGCCCATTGTAAACATTTTTAATTCCAGCTTTACAGATGAGGAAACTGAGTTGCAGACAGTTTGTTATTCCCTGGGTCATACAGTCATCATGTGACTCAGGGCCCTTACTCATGTGCTCCCCACGACTGCTCTACCCACACCTCTCCATTAACGGTCAGGGAGGTACAGAGGTGACTTAGCCGGATGGCATGATGAGGCACTATTGCTCACTGTCTTGGGAGTGACAGTTCATATGCCCGGGCTTTCCCTCCCCTCACTTGTAAAGTGAGGGCTCTACGTCTGGTCTTCCTTTCCTTTTGTCCCTAGAGAGCCGCCAACATGGAATTCATTTATTGGCTGTGTTTATAGCAAGCAGCTCACTGGGTTCACAGAAAAAACTAGTCATTTGTGCACACAAATCCTGCAGTTCCTTTTTCACAAAGGTTGATTATCAGACCTTGTGCTAACTCTAGGAGCTAAGAATAAGGCAAGATCCTCCACGGAGCTCGCAGCCCAACAGATCACAGAGGTGCATGCTCAGCATCAGGCATAGTGTGTGGTGAAATATTCCCCACTAAGTGATGCACTCACTGCCCCACAGGAAGTGGAGCTTCTGGAATCTCTGCTCTTCAAGGGGTCGGGCTCTTTCCAGCACTGTGGCAGCCCCTTTGGCTAGTGGAAGACCCAAAAATGAAAAATACCACTTCTCAGAATGGCTTGCTGTGGCTTTATGTTTACCACACTATTTGCAACTCACAGTTTGACAAGCATCTGGCCTCTGCCTGGAATTCAGAGAAGATACACTGACTTTACAAGTGTAAGGGCAAAGATTGATCTGACCCAAAGAGAAGAAAACATGCTCCTTTCTTGGTGGAGGACAGGAGAAAGGGACAACAAGAAAAACGAAAGAAGAGTTTGTAGGTTAATAATTTCCTCATATGTGCACATTTTTTTAATTTTTGTCAGATTTTGTTGGCATGAACACTGATAAAAAATAACTTTCTATGTAAAGTGTGAAAAAGGCTAAAATGCCAACCCTTTCACTCACCACGTTATCCGCATTTCTCTGTGTAGATCTTGTTCAAAGGCAAATTGACTCATTGTAATTTGTCAATGACCGTGAATCATCTGTAGAAATCAGTGGCCACTAGGGGGCTGCAGAGACTTGAAACAGGATGAGTTTCCAAGGTTTAGCATCCTCCCTGAAAACGCTTTTGCATCTCATGGACACAGGGGTCTCAATTAACTCTCGTGCTTTTGTAAATTCTCTCAAATTTCTCCCAAGAAAGGAAAAGTGTCTTTCCCTATAGATTAAATTAGAGTAAATCTTAAAAATAGTGTTCCTTCTTTGTTAGGTAATTTTTAAAAGAAGATAGAATGGATATTGATAGTCTATCAAGCACTCTACACGTGCATCTATGGATGGGTATCTGTGTGTGTGTCTGTGTGTGTCTGTGTGCATGTGTTGCATCACACAGTGGCTTTTGGAGGAAGATATATATTATTATTTCCATTTAAGAGACAAAACACCCAAGGTTCAGAGGGGCAAAATAATTTGCCCAAGGTCAAACAGTAAGTAAATAACAGTTGGAATCCAAACCAGTGATCTTTTCTTCCAAAAATTACACATCCCACTGGGACAAATTAGGGTTCTTGTCATGCCTGCAGCTATAATTTTGACATCTTTATCCTACATCATCGTCACCAAGAGGAAAGGGGATGGAAAAGTGGAGTTAGGAGCAAGGGCGGAATATAGACAGAAAGATAGAAAGTGAGAGCTATTACAATTAATTTGCCTTATGCGCTTAACTTTGGGTCAGTGTATTTCAAAATAATTTTCATGTAATAGCTCATTTAATACTCATAGTAACACTATGCAGGGAAGTAATAATATCTATTTTACCAATTACAAATAGAAGCTCAAGAAGAGTAACTCTCAATGAGAAAAGCATATAGGTAAGAAGATTTATTACCTGACATGGACCTGGACATATGGATAGGAAGCCTAGCATCTTTTTTTGTTTGTTTGTTTTTTTGTTTTTCTCCGGTACCAGGAACCGAATTCACGACCTTGCGCTTGCCAGGCAGGCACTTTGCTGCTGAGCTAAATCCCCAGCCCCCAAGGAAGCCTAGCATCTTAAACCCTGAGTGACTTCACAAGACAGAACATGAATGGGAAAGGATGGACTGAGGTGAGCAGAGGAAAAACAGGAAGAAGCCAAAAGCCCAAATTGGACTGAGACAGAAGAGGTAGAAGTGGCTCACATAGGCAGTGGAATCCTGAGGACAACCAAAGGATATGCACTGTTTTGTGTCACCTTGTAGATGTTTTGGGAAGTTAAGTGAGGGAAAAGGAAGGTGAGTAGATCACCTGTGGTAGATTAAGTAATGGTCAACTTGCAACACCCAGCTGAAAGGAATCAATGTGGTGCTGCAGGTGCAAGGCCCACCTGAGGATTCCTGCCAACAGCATAAAAAGAGAACAGAAGGAGAAGATGGTGTGTTGTTGATTCTCCTGGAGAAGCTTGTCAGGGTGGCTTTCCTGCTATGAAATTGGCTGTTCTCTTCATCAAAGGAACTTGGGTCCTCACTGTCACTGCGATTCTTTGGGGGGAAGCTCTAGTCCTTACCTTAAGTGTCGCTTCCTGGCTGCAGTGCAGAACCCTCAGCCTGTTGGCACAGATCCTTCATCCCACTGGCATAGACTTTCTAGCTTCTACCACTGACCTTGGGCCTTCCCAGTGCAGCTCCTTGATACAGACTTGTATGAGACACTGTGGGCTCTACGCTTCTCTTGGAGTTGTGGAGGTGGAAGACATTGCCATGGGCTCTAGGTCTTCAGCTGGACTCATGCAGGACATTGCCATGGGATCCAGGCCCTCAGTTGCATTCTTTGGGTCTTTAGTGTGTGGACAGATTTCCTGCATTTGACTTCTTTTGCATTTGACTCTTGAGGTGAATATTAGAAAAATAATCCTATAAATTATGTGTCCGTATTAAATCTTTTTCTTGATAAACCCTGACTACATGTGCCAAGAAAAAAAAATGGCTTGGAGAACACTCAGACCATCAAGGCTCTCCTCTGAAAATTCTCAATTTCTGGAAATGAACAAACAGACAACTCAGCCAAGGGGCTGTTGAATTTTCCATAAAGGATGCAATAGTAAAAGTAGCATTTCAAATCCAAGCAGTGTGACTTAGGGCAAAATGCACCTCACAACTGTAAAATCTGACTGGGACCTATGGGATTAATTAAATCAGGCATTAATTCGGTAACAAATATTTCTTCAACATTTAATGCATACAGGGTGCTGTTCTAGTTCTAGGAATATTGCTCTGAACAAGATAGAAGGAGTCCTTCACCTCCAGAAGCTTACCTTCCAGTAAAAGAGATGGACACTCAAGCACATAAGGTAATTTAAGAGAATAGTAAGTGCTGTAAGAAAAATAAAACAGGGCCCTATAGCAGATGATGACTTGGTAGAGGGGCTGGGGCACAGCCATAACTGTAGCTTTAGAGTTGGTGGAGGACTCTTGAAGGAAGTTAAAATGTAGCTAAATCCTGATTACTGAACTGGAGGTAATCTGTAGAGATAATGTTCTAAGCAAAGGAATATCAACGCAAATCCCTGAGGTGAGAACAGGTTTTCATGTGCAAAGAACAGTATGAGGTCATTGCAACTGGAACACAGTGAATGGAGGGTATAAAGTTGAGGAGTAGCCAAGGTCCAGCTCATGTAGGGTTGCAAAAGCCATGGTAAAAAGTTTGGCTTTTATGTTGATTGCTGTGAGAAGACACTGCATAGTTGGGTAGAAGAATCTCATGTCATGATTTACGCTTTAGAAACACACTGTCCAATATAGTAGCTATTAGCTCATGTGACCACTAAGTTTAAAATGTTTAACTGAAATTGAAATGTGCTATAAATGTAAAATACACACAATATTTGAAGTATTTAGTATGGAAAAATGCAAAATGACTGGTAATTTTTATATTGAGTACTTATTCAAATGAGAATATTTTGGATAAGCAAAATTAAATAAAAGATATTATTACAATTAATTTTACTCTTTTAACATAGCTATTGGAGATGTGGTTCTGGTCTGGACAAAGATTTTAACCTGTTGGGCCTTGTTGTTCATGTTTAAAAGAAGATTGTAACCTCTTTCTGACAAAGTTTTTGTGAGAATTGAATATGATAGAAAGTGGATTTTTCTGATAGCCATCTACACACGATAGGTGCTTGCTAGGCTAAAGGAAGTAAGGAATGGTGGTCAAATTTTGAAAAGGAGGACAGGAAAGTGGTGTGTTCCAGCTGAAAGAAAACACACACTGTATGGACAAAGCTGACCTTGATTTACTGACTGTCTTGGGATAAATGGATTGACCTAGAATTAATCCTGAACAACAAATTAATAAGTCTTAAGTACCCAGGCATGTAGGTATGACAGGTAGGGTAAGGGAGGAGGAAGAAGAGAAGGAACAGGAGGAGGAGGCGAGGGAAGAGGAGGATGAGGAAGATGAGGATGAGGATGAAGACAACAGGAGGAGGATAAAACATGTTTAAAAAAAAGCAAGAGGCAAATCAATAAGTAGAACTGACCAGAAAGGCTAGCTACTATCACTGAAACTTTGGAAACCCACAACCAGAGTAACTTAATTTGTGCCGAGAGCTAGTAATAGAACTCAGAAGACATATTCAAATGAGCTAAGAGTTTGCGTTCGAAAGTGGGTTGGAATTACAGCCTTGCTTCTCAGAAACTGTGTGACCTTGGGAGAACCCTTGACTTATGTGGGCTTCTGTATCAGGCTAAAAGAAAGGAGAAGGCATGGTCTTTGAGACAGAAGTCTAAAATCCTGCTTAGGATTGACAGGAACCAAGAGACCAAGCTTTCAGGGAGCCAGAAAGAGCTCTTGAATCTAATGCTGAACAGAGGAGAAATAAAACAAAGATTTCTCTAAAAATATGTCTTTGCCTGTGGACAAACCTGAGCGTTGAATCTATTGCCTGCAGTTGCTGGCCAGTCATATATATCTTCTAATATTCATCATGCTAAGAGGAAACTAAAGTCATCAAATATTAATTTTAATCATTATTTATTAAGCACCTACTGTGTGCTTAGTTTTGTATGATGTGCAGAGGAGAGATATTGTGGTGAATAAAACAGTCTAGGCTCTTACTATCATGGGGCTTGATCAAATTAAAATTTTAAAACCCAGAATACAAAATAGGATCTATGCCATGCTACAACTAAGCGAAAATTACAAAAAGAAAAAAAAAAAACAAAAAAAACCCACAAAAACCTGGAGAAAAACATGAAAAAATATACTTACTGGAATTATGGGAGGGTTCTTAATTTTTTTACAAGTAACTTTTAATAATTTTGTAAAATAGTAATAAAATTTGACTCCCCTGCTTTAAAAAAAACTCAGCTCTCAGTAAGTTAAAAACAGCAAAATACTTTATCTTACAGCTCACATCTGTTTCTGGCAGGCAGAGGGCTCTGATCATCTGAGGAACCTGGGGATGCAGGCTGGCGGAGCAGCCAGTCTTGTGAGGCCAGACAATCTTGAAATAATAAATAAATATTCCAGCCTGGAATGACGCACGCCATTTCTGCTCACAACTCTGGCTGGAAATGCTTGCCTGGAACCACCCTCTTGTGAAGTCCACCAGGCAGACCAAAAGCCTCGTTAGTCCCCAAAGAAGGGAAAGACCTGCAGGTGTTGTACTGACTAGGAAGGATCCAGACAACCAGTTACTTGAGGAAAAATGACCACTACTAGCCCCTTGAGGACTCAGCCAAGCTGAGGAACCAGCTACCATCAGAAAGCATAGCTTCGCCTCAACACGCTTCCAGTCTTACAAACAGCACTGTGGAAATGAGAGAGCTCGGCTGCTCTCATCTCTCCTAAGGCATCACATCAGAGGCGGCACAGATGCAGAAAAAAAAAAAACCTTTCACAAACACCAAAGAGTGACATCTCCCTCCTAGAAACTATAAACAACCTCACATCTGTGGAAGAGCGGGAAAGCAGCAAAGGAGATAAAAGCAAACAGTGTTCACCACTGTGTATCTCACAGTAATCCCTGTGTTTGCTGAGGCCCAGTACATCAAGGAGGAAGGGCAGCAGCTATTACTGCAACTAACAAGTGGTCTTCTCACCTGCTTCCATCTTAATGTGCCCTTTTTTGGCTGATGAAGATGAAAAAAAGACTTTTTGGGTAATTTGGTTATCAATGTAACCCATTTGAAGAGTCTTTTAAAGAGCTCCAAATCAATACAGAGTATCCAGTCTCTGATTGTTCAGCCAAGACAGGTGAGTGCCCTGGCCCATAACTTTTAGAGGCATCAAGGAGAAAGCTTTGGTGCCTCCGAGCTCAGTCATGTCTACATGATGGATCAGATCAGCTGTAAGCTAGTCAATCTGAACAACGGATTCAATCCAATTGACTGTTCCAGTTGTCTTAATGATCAAATAAAAGTTTTCACTGGCCAGTCTTATATGATCCATCATTCTATGTCTGTGTTGTCCTATCTGAGCCTTTGTCCTTACTTTCCTTTCTAATCCAGGGCCTGAGATGATTGAATACTTTTGACTGAGCCTAGCCCACATTTAGACATTGGTCTTGGTTCCACTTAGGAAGAATTGAGATAAGGCAGCTCAGCATCAGTTTGTTCTCTTCATAACCCCCGTCTCACCTTGAATTATATTTCAAAAACTATGCTATGTGCTTACCTAAAAAGTTATTACAATAAAAGACACATTGCCATTAATCCTCCTCAGAATACTCTGCCTCACTTCAAACACACTTATGTCATTGCTCTTGCCACTTTCTGAAGCAGTTCTGGAAATTCTTTTGCAGGAGTGTCTTTTAGCATCTTTAGTGTCCAGGTTGCTTGATGTCCTGAACTTACTCAAAACATTGACTCTTCACGGTCATGTTGACTTTGGGGAAGGGCCAGAAGATGTACAGAGCCAGAAGTGGTGAGTAAGGTGGACAAGGACACCACGTAATGTTAGGAGTCTGTATTTCCATTAGATGACACTCAGTATTGACATTCATCGCATTTCTTTCGTCATACCTCATAAAGACACTCACAAGAGAGGACTTCTGGAACTGCTTCAGAAAGTGGCAATAATAATGAGTTACATGTGTTCAAGGGAAGGGAACATTTTGAGGGGGATTAATGGCAATATGTCTTTCACTGTAATATTTTAATTGAACATTATTCACCCTATTTTTGATCATGCATTTTACTCTGAATGAATCTTTTGTTTTGCCCCTGTGACCAAGATACATAACTTTCTCATAATTTCTAAAAGGGCAATTTCTTAGCCTTGTTCTTATAGGATCCCTCCCCTGGACTATACATTTCCTCTGAGGTCCACTGTCCACTGGCTGACTTCCTTGAAGCTGTGTGCAATAAGCTCCTCTCTCTCCAAGGAGGTAAACTAAGATACCTATCTTTCCTTCCTTTTCCCTTTTTTCTGGCTATGCCCACAGCCAAGGTTGGCAGGGGGATCACTAATTACAGCCCTGTGGCACTTCAGGCCACGGCAATGGCTGATAAGAGCAGCAGCAAACAGAATGTGGAGAAGCCAACCCCAGGCTAGCAATGGGCTTTTTTCTCCAAAATTTGAATTAGAAATCACTGACACTGAGTGGAGATGATAGTTGAGACATTTTAATAGTGGAGCACCAAAACACCCCTTGTCCTGAAGACTGGTATTTTCCATTAGACCTGTGAACTTATAATGAACACCTCACTTACTGAGCCAATTTGGGGTAGACTTTGCTCTGAGAAATCAAACTGAGACAAGATGGGACTTGACCCTTCTCTCTCATTGTTCCCTCTGCTACTGATTCCCTGAACAGGTCCCTAAGTAGATCTGCTCTGTAATCCTAACACCTGTTCATCATGGTAGCAGCACTGGAAGCTGGCTCATGACATTATAACAGAGTCCCAGTGCCCTCTGCTGTCACACTTGCCAAAAGGGAACTGAGGACCCAGGAGGATTTTCCCAGAATAGGAGAAACCTAGGTCCATGTGGTGGTTTGATAACTGGCGGTCAACTTGTAACACTCAGCTGAACCAAATTAGCGTAGTGCTGGACGTGGAAGGCCCACCTGAGGACTGTTGCCAACAAAACAAAAAGTACTGGAGAAGAAGAGATGCTGTTAAGGAGCTGTTGGTTCTCCTGAAGGAGCTTTTCATGCTGGCTTTCCTGGTATGAACTCAGCTGTTCTCATCGTCGGAGGAGCTCTGGACTTTGTTGTCCCTGAAAATGGCTACAGTTCAATTTGAGGGGAGCTCTAGTTCTTACTTTGAGCATCGCTTCCTGGCTCCAGTGCTGGCACAGATCCTTCATCCTGCTAGTACAGATTTTCTAGCTTCCACCACTGACCTTGGGACCTTCTCAGCACAGATTCTTAACACAGGCTTGCAGAAGACATTGTCGTGGGCTCTTGGCCTCCAAGTGGACTTGTGGGGGAGCATTGTGATGGGCTCTACATCTTTAGCTGAACTCATGCAGGACATTGCTGTGGGATCCAGGCCCTCAGCTGGATTCTTTGGGTCTTTAGTGTGTGGACAGATTTCCTGCACTATTTTGTACTGGACTCTTTGCGTAACTACTATAAAATAACCCTATAAATTAAGTGTCCTGTATTGCATTGTTTTCCTTGCAAATCGTGACTACAACAGTCCACAATGACCATTTTTTCCAGAGCCACAATCTGGATGCTCATGTATATACACGAGTGGACTTTTGCATATGACAGAAGAGCCACATGTGAAACAGTATGGAGGAAGTGGCTTGGATGCTACAATGTTTCTATTTTGTAGATATTCTATGGCTTTACAGAAAATAAAGTTATATCATGGTTGATCCAAAGCACATAGGATGTGAGGTTATACCAGTGACCAAAGCTTAGTCCCAGCCCAAGGGAGAGCAGTCTTGTAAACAGGGACAGCTATCTTGTTTCAGGAATGAAAAGGCTCCTTTGTACCTCCTTCCCCATTCTCAGTCCCAAACCCTGCTTATAGTTCCTGGTGGTTTAGTAGCCTCAGATTGGCCTGATAACAGGTCTGCACCCTATGAAACACAGCCTGAAACTTTCAAGAAGTCTAGGATGTCTTGCTCTGGGATACTAGGCCTGCTCTGACACCTTCACAATTATTTTGAAAGTCAAATGTCCACCAGTGTTAATGAGCCTCAAAAATATCCCCACGACCTCCTATTTGCACCCATGTATATTGCTTTCCCATGTTGACCAGGGCTAAGCAGTGTCACCAGTATGATGTGAAGAAATGAGAGTGAGTGACTTCTGAGTTAAACCTTAAAAGACAGTGTGGCTTTTTTGGATCACTTGATCTGAGGTAAGCCAGTTGCCATGTTGTAAGGACGGAGAGGTCCATGTGGCAAGGAAAGAAAGACTGCCCTAACTTGCAGGCAAGTGAATAAGCCACATAGGAGGTAGACCTTCTGGCCCTGGCCAAGCCTTCAGATGCTTGTAGCCTCAGTTGATATCTGATTGTCAGCTTATAAGAGACCCAGAGCCAGAACCACCAAGCTAAGTCATATTCTTGACTCACATAACTTGCCAGGTAATAAATATTTATTGTTATTTTTAGGTTGCTAAATTTTAGATAAATTTGTCTTGCAGTAATAGGCTATAGCACTCTTCCAATTTGTTAGGTTTCTCTACCTTCCCTATTCCCCCAACCAAGGCAGCCTCTGCAAGTTAGTCCATCACAGTGGGTATCACACATACCCAAGCATCCAGCAAGATGGGGTTCATCACCACCACAGGCTACATCAAAGGCAGGACATTCCCTCAGGGACATTATACTGTCCTCTTAACACCAGTAACAGGAGCTGCTATAAATGAATTGCCATGAAAAGAAATATTTTAGTTGCTTTTTCTTTTATAGTATTCACTATCTGGTTATAAAAGTGATACATATTAATTGTTGGAAATTCAGAAAATTCAGAATATATTTAAAAGGAAGTTTAAATGACCTGTACTCTCACCACCCAAAACTAATGACTTAAAATTTGCGTATATATCCTTCTAGTATTGTTTTAAATTAGTATAATTTGGTTCATGCAAAGTTATGTCCTGTGCTATTTTTTAAAACTTAACACTATATTGTGAACGCTTTCCCATATCACAGAACATTCTAGGGATTTACGATTTCTAATGACTGCATAGAATTACAATGTATAGATGTACCATAATTTGTTTAACCAATCTCTATTTGTGGACATGTGGGTTGTTTTCAAGTCTTTGCTGTAATAAATAATGCTGCAACAAATATTCATGTACATCAATCTTTGTCCATGACTTGGATTAATCCTATAGGTCATAAATCTGTTTCCATTTCAGTTTGTTTCTTTATAACCTTAAATTTCTTTTTTAAAAAATGCAATCACTAACACAAGCATAGAATTGAAATGGTACTAAAGGTTATGCAGTGAAAAGTACATCTCTCTCTCAGCAGAGTTCCTCAGGGTTCCTTGGTCTTCCAAGTATATTTCCCCAGAGGCAAAAACTGTAACCCTGAACACTTCTGTGCATATACAATCACATGTGTGTAAGTCAGCTCTTCTCCAAGTGTGGTCCTTGGACTCCTAGGATTCTCAAGACTTTTCCGAGGACCCCTCATAAGGTACAAACTGTGTTCTTAATAACATTAAAATATTATTATTCACCTGCTTCCCTTTCATTCTATCTCAGATGTACAGAGGCTAAGTGATGTTATCACCTTGACAACTAATAGAATACATGCTTGTGTATTCTTAAATTTTCTAGAACTTTCTTAGAGAATCTCTTAGGGGGCATGGATACTTTTTAATAGTATAAAGGCTTCCTGAGACCCAAGTGTTTGAGATTTGTTGGTATAGATCTTAACACACACACGTACACACACACACAAACACACACATGCATAAACATACACACACACACACGCAATTGGTAGCATGCTATGCAATTCTGCAGTGGTTTTTTAATGTGATAATATATCTCTGAGATTGTTTAATCTCAGCATTCATGAAACAGCCTTGGTATTTTTAAGTGGCTTTATTTCATCCCATATTATTGTTCCACATGTATTCAACCAGCTCCTGTTGATGGAATTTAGGGTTTTTTTTTTAAAGAAATCTTTGCCATCATTATCCTGTTATGTAACAATATATGTTGTATAGAATAACCTTCTGTATGTTTCATTCTATACAGATGCAATATCTTTTCGGTAAATTCCTAGTAGTGGAACTTCTGGCCTCAAAGTATGCATGTTTAAAATAGGTCCTGCTGATTGCCTTCTGCAGAGAACATATTCATTTTGATACTCACAGTAGTTGAGATCAATTGTTTCCTCACATCTTCACCATCAAAGTATGTTATCAAACTTTTGATCATTAAAATATAATTGTTAAAAATATAATACCCCATTGTACTTTTAAGTTCTACTCCTCTCCTCATGCATAAATATATTTTCTTATTTTGAAATGTCTTTTGTGTTTTCTTTTCTGGTAAGTCTCTGTTTATGAACTTACCTACTTATCTTTTGATATTTTTCTCATTAATCAGTAGCATATCTATATATTAAGAAAATATGAATATTTATCTCTTTAGCTTTTTGATTATGTTATAATACCCTACAAAATATTTGCAACTGTCATTTTTTTTATTTTAAAGAAAAAAAGATAAACAATGAAACCGAGTTTCAAAACAGGTTAGCAGGACAGTTACTATAGTTCATACATTGGGTATTGCAACTGTCAAACTAATAGTAATTTCTTTTATGGCTTCTGTGTTATATCTAAGCTACACATAAACACGTACACATTTTTAAAAAGCTATCTTATATTTTCTTCTAGTATAGGTTCTTGTATAGGTTTCTAGTATACCTTCTTGAATAGGTTTTCATTTTTAATCCATTTGGACATTTTGGTAAGAAATGATATTATAATTCAACTTTACTCTTAATTTTTATTTCTACACAGGATTCATTGTCCCAAGACTGTGTATCTCATGAAAAATCTTTTTCCCATCGATAAGAAATGCTACATTTATTTAAAAATGATTTTGGTTTATATTTGATCTCTTTCTAACCCTTTCATTCTATTCCCTAGAGTCATCTGTCTACCCCTCCCCAGCCCCACATCATTTGCAATATCATAGGTTTAGAGTAGATAGAAAACTTCCTTTCCTCTAAACTGTTCATTCTTTTCAGAGTTTACAAATATATTTTTCCTTTATTTTGCTATATATTTTGCTATATTGAGTTTTAGAACTGACTCAACTAGTTTAAGAAAAATTTTACTAACATTACTTAAATGTACAAATTAACATAAAGAGACCTACCCTCTTTACAATGTTGAATCTTTCTATTCAAGAGCACAGAAGGCATTTTTAAAAATGTTTTTAAGGAAAGTTTAACAATTTATTCATATATATCTTACATATTTCCTGTAAAGTTTATCTGTATGGTTTCTTTTGCTATTGTACAGTTTTCTTTTCAAATGTATTTTCTAACTGCTTAATGGTACATATTGGCTTGGTATTGATTCCTATATTCACTTTGTATCCAGTCTTCTTTCTGGATACACTTACTGTTTATAACAATTTTTCAACTGATCTTGGTGGGTTTCCCAAGTATCCACAATATCACCTGCAAGCAATGATAATTTGTCTTCTTTGTAAACAATTTTTGTATCTTCTTTTTCACTCTTAGCAAGTTTCATTGGCTAGTTTCTCCAAAACGGAGTCAAATCACACTGAAGGTAGTACAGAATCTTGTTCTTTATAAGAACGATTCTAATACCTTATCATTAAGGCTGACCCTGGAATTTTCTCTGAGAAATATATATATTTTTGTTGAACTACAACTCTTAGACTTCTGAACTCCTCCTTCTGAACTCCACACTTCTATCAAAAGTTCAGATCTTCCAATCATTAGGCTCCTATCCTGCACCTACCAGACAAAGTTTATACACCTCCAACTAGATGAATGTGTTATCTTGAGTCAATCAGGTGTCAAGCTGTGACCTGAACATCAAAGTTAGGCATTTTATTTCCTCTAAGGATGATTACCAAAGGGTACGCAAATTTCAGCTGAGACTTGCTAATGGAGAAGTTGCTGTTTGACCTGAGCAGTTTCCAAGGAACATTTAAGGAAATGAGAGTGACTACAAAAATCTTCAAGCCCAGTCCTATACATACACCATTGCTCGACCTGAACTCTCTCTCTTCTCAGTGCCCATTAGGCCTTGCCTCTCTGACTTATGAAGCATAGCCGAGCCCTGGCTTCTACATCATTTCAGACATCCTGTCTATCCTGGCCCACACTAGCTAAAACGGACCCTGTGCAGACTGTAAAAACACACTTTCCAGAAGTCTTTCTCATCAGACTTAAGAATAGCCAGGACGCTTGCTTAGAACATCAGAATGCTGGGCTCTCCAGGGCTTGCTGAGGCTCGTGCACAGCACCATTTGAGAAGAACAGCCTGGCCATCTCTCTGGTGCAACAGAACCGCTAAAGAACCCAGACACTCTTCCTCAACTCTTCTCGTTTCAAGAGAAATCATCACAATGTTCCTAAAACTAAGTGTTCTGGGGACACCCTCGGAGGACAAACACTACTTTTAAGTTATGTTTGCTCAGAACCTCCAGGGATGTTGAAGATACACTCAAACCATCCCCAAGTGGACTCTAGTGGATATTCTGAAGCAAGTGGGTAAAATGTTCCCGTCAAGCTTGGAACAGTGAGGTAACCTGGCAACTTTCATTAGAGAAATCGGCCTTTCCTAAGATAGGTCATGAAAGCCTATGACAGAATCTCTCCCACTGCATAGATGTGTGCCATGAATGACTCTACAGCCCCACGTCACAGATGGAGCCAGCCTCCAGTTCTGCAGTGCCTCAGAAACCACTGCCTGCTCCTGACATGCCTCAGGTATGAAGCTTAACAGGTGTGCAGGTGGCCTCTGCTGCCCCCTGGCTACACTGACCACTGGTTTCTGACTCCCACTCTTGTGGGAGAGAGCTAGTTGTTCTGTATCCCCCTTGACCTTATTGCTAGTTCCTCCTTCCCCACAGCTGAGGATGCTGAGCTGGCATCACCCTTGAGCCCATAATTTGCAGCTGCAGGTAAATGACCATATTTACAATCTGTCTACTGTGGACACCCCCACCGAAAGCCACTTTGGCAAGTGTTCTTTGAACCCTGAGGAGATGCACAGGCAGCTTCCTGCAGTAGAGCCGAGTGGTATAAAGTGGCAGAGCTGCTGAGCTGCTTTTAAATTGATCTTTAAGCAAAAGAGTAAAGTGGTCTGGCCCATTAAGGAACCCTCACTAGAAGCCGTCCTGCTAACCTGGCTCCTGGAGCCTTCGGGGACTCAGCTAATGAACCTGCAGCACGGCTGCCAGTGACTTCCCTACAAGTCACACCACATCAAGGCGACTTTGCAGAGAAATGAATGCACTGCCGGCCCACCGAGAGAGCCCATCTGGTGAGTTTACCTTCTGTCTCCAGCAGCAAGACATAATGAAGGAGGCTCCTCTGAGGGAAGCAAAACATTTTTCCAGTCTGTCTCTCTCCTGCCTTTACAGTGGTGATTCTCAAAGTCTGGCAAAGAGAGGTCTCCCGCTCTCTAGGTTTTCATGTTGACGTTGGACTTCGGGCTACTTGGTAACAACCCTTAGTTTTCCCAGTTATTAAACCATAGAGTTCATAGCTCATTATTAGAGTTTGTAGAGGAGTCTAATTCCGTACCTACAGAAAAATGAGGGTCTCTTCTGAGCCTGGCTGTGCTGTGCAGCTCAGGCTTGCAGGTAGTTGCACTCCCATAGTTTTGAGGAAGTCAGCTTCCTTGTTACTGGGTCACCAGTGCTACCGAGTTGCACTCAGTGCAAATAACACTTCATATGATTTTGTTGCAGAACAAATTTACTGCAACTGTTAAGAGCTGGAGAGGTTTCCAAGAGCTGTTACTTTCGCTTTTGTAAATTATAAATTGTTATTCAATTAGCTTCATTATTATCACTTTAGAATGTTATCAATTATTTGGTTAACCCTCTAGTGTGCAGTGATCTGCAGTAGTATTCATGGGGTTTGGGGCCTATCTTTTCCTAATAATTAAGGCTTAATATTATTCACCTATGCTAATTTTCTTTTAGAAAGCCATTCAAATTGTTATGTGCTGCCTGTGAACTTGAGCCATTTGAATAACTTGAACCTTCTATCAAAGCAAGAATAATAAAATCACTGGGTTATTTTAAGATCACAGGGCATTGTTTTAGCATATGTAGACTTGTATGCACTCCATTTTCTTCTTTTACAATGCAAATAATATGCAATATGTATTTCTTTATAGCAACAAATTTACTGCACTGGAAGGACTTTGTTCTCCTTTTATCTCCACCAGGCTGCTGGCAGGCCATGGAATCTTTCCTCTCACCCAAATGGACCGGGGTCTGAAGATTTAAGAGCCCTGAGGGCCAGGAAGAGTACTGGAGCAGAGGCCAATGACTGGGGGTCCAGGCCCCCACCTGTCTATTAAAGCATACCTGCTTGCCTCTAGTCTATATATAGGTGAGTTTCTGTGTTTATGGAAAGTATTCTGCTGCCAAAAAATACTTAACATTTCTCCACAGTGCTTTCCTATTTATTCAACTACTGGTAATCCATCCATACCTGGCTACCAGGTACTTAACTGCTATTGCAAAAAAAAATCCCAATCTTATGGCTTTGGGATGGTGAGTGTGTGTTTAGTCTGTGTAAAGTGAGTCAGAGAGTTATAAAGAGCCAGTGCCCTACAGAAGCAGCCTTTTGGACTTTTAAAACTGTTCTAAAAGGTCCAAAAGACTATCTTACTTGTTGTGGGAATTGCTTTATTTTAAGAGAAAGAAGACGGAATAGATGACCAAAACAAAGGGAGAAAAGTGAAACTAGGCACAGAAAACTGAAAAAGCTTAATTCATCTCAGTTTAATCAAGCAAAGCATCCAACTAGATGTTGGGAAGGGATAGGGTAGGGATGATTCCAACATAAATAAAATTCTAGACCTTTAGGTCCGAGAGAACAATGAGAGACATTCAAAAATAATATAGAACAGAGAGATGTAAATGTCATTGCATGAGAGGATGGTGTGTCCAAAGGTGAAAGGATCACTTGATTTTAAAGCACTAGAGAGGAAGCCCCCCCTCCTCTGCAATGCTGGGTTGCCATGACTTATGTAGTCATTCAGCAGAAATTTACCATTGACCAGGCACTGGACATGGCTGAAGAAAGAACACCAACAAAGTATTTCCTTGTTTACTGTGATATAAAGAAAATTGATCTAGGACACTTCTTCTCAGACTCAATTGTACATACAAATAACCTGAGGAATAGATCTCATTAGAAAGCTGATTTTGAGCCCAGCATAGTGGCACACACCTTGTGATCTGAGCATGCTGAGAGGATAAGGCAGAAGAATCACAAATTTGAACCCAGCATGGGCGACTTAGTGAAGCCCTGTCTCCAAAAAAAAAAAAAAAAAAACTTAAGGACTGGAAATACAACTCAGTGCAAAGGCACTGGCTCAGGTTCAATCCCCAGTACTGCAAAAACAAAATAAAGCAAGATGCAGGCCTTAGGTTAGCGCCATAGGAGGCTGCTTCTGTAGGGCACTGGCTCTTTAACACTCTGACTACTTTACACACAGGCTAAACACACACTCACCACCCCAAAGCCATAAAATTGGGATTTTTTTTCTTTTTTTTTTTGCAATAGCAGTTAAGTACCTGCTAGCCAGGCATGGGTGGGATACAAGCAGCATCTGTTACACCCAGGAATACTCATTCCAGCCTCTCTTAGTCAAAGACTATCCCAGCTGATAACCACCCTGAGAGTATTTTGATTTTAAAAGAAGTTCTCACCCCTCTCACACTAACACAGAGAACAATACTTAGCACTCACCTACATATCAGTAACAACAGAATCCAAGGCATTATTGTTAGAGGCAGGAAGCTTTTCTTAGGAAACTTTAAGATACACTACACAGGCAACCACCAAGTTTGCCAAGAGGGAGCGACCAGCAGGCCTTTTCACACGTGAGACTTTTAACATAACACCCAAAGCTTATAAATATATTACTCACGTAGAATATTTTCCTACTTAGTCTTGATTTTATTTTTTATTTTTCTCTTGCTTGGGCAAATCAAAGAGATTTTCAAGGAGTTTTGGAAAAAGCATTCTCCAGGTAGGGAAAACTCCCAACCTTCTAAATGATTCACATTCTCATGAATGGCCTAGAAAAGGAAACAAGAAGAGAGTTACTCAGAAGAGCACACGGTACCAAGCTGAGACAAGGCAAAGAAAGATGAAAAGAATGAATTCCTGAAGTTCTTAAATGTGGGAACTGGAAGAGAAAGTACTGAGATCATCTTTCACTCTTGCAAAGCCCTTGGCTGACCTCGGAGGGAGAAGAGCGGTATGGAGAGCAGAAGGGCCCATGGCTGGACCACCCTTCACTAACCATTTCTCCACCCTGCACAAAGCCAGGGCTCGGGGTTGGCTGCAACCAAGGCAACACAGACTGGAGATTAAATAGGTCTGGAATTTCAAAGGTCACTGATTTCAAAGAAAAACTCAGCAGAAAACGCAGGCATTACTGAGGGGCAGAGAACAGCAGACCTCCCTCAGCTGACCCAGGGAGGCAGGGCCGGAGTTCCACTGGAACAGAAATGCATTAAAGCCTAGGGTCACAAAGGGGACTAAACAAGCATTCTGTTACATTTAGAGACCTTTTCACAGTCTTATATATTTTCAAATCAGGTTGTAACATCGCCAAAGGGCATGCAATTAAGCAAATGCTTTTGCTACATGAGAGCAAACACTGTTTTCTTTGTGTTGTACAAATTGCAATAATGGGATTGTCCTTCTTCAGTCCCCAGTGCAATCCTCCTGGAATCAATTGTCTCAGCTCTCTCTTAGGTCTTTGCTGGCACCTGTCACTTCACCTTTGCAAGTGTCAGTTTTAAAATCTATAACATGGAGACATCTGTTGACCTTTCTACATCTTAGTACTGTTGCCAAAGTCAAAACAGAAAAGATTTCCTAGATGAGCAATGGCTTAGAAACTGGCAACAGATGTGAAGTATTATGATTATTCACATTAACCTTGTTTCCTAAACACATCCAGGTTTGTTGTTTATATAGTATTGTCTTTTATGCCTTCTTATGACCTTTGATAATAAAATGTGGCTCATTAAATGAGCAAGAGAGGTCAAGGCTTAGTGCAGGTCCTAGTGTGCAATGTACATTTCATATGCAATAGTTGTTTTTATCATTATCATCATCTCAACCACCATTACCACCATCCTCCTTATCGTTATCATCATACATGGTTCATTTTAAATAATCACTGTTTCCCAAGACAATCAGCATTCTCTTCCCTGGATTCATGGTCACTTGGCTGCTTCTCTTTCCTTTCTGAGCTTATCTCTGAACTCCCAAGCAACATTAAAAATGAAGTTGTAAAGCTTTCTCTGATACCTGGAAGGTTTTTCTTCTCCAAAAGGTGAATAATGGATGTGTGCAAGATTACTTTGAAACCAAATCACAGCCCCTGTGTGTTATTGCTTTTTCCTAATTTTAATTTTTATAAACAGTCCGCGTTCACATTAGTATTATCATCACTAAGCTGGACGAAATGTAGATTTTGAAGCTATTTCAACCAAACAATCATAGAGCAGATTTTCCATTAGCCCTGGAGCCAGTAGAAGGTAGTTTACCCATCTGTGAACAAATCAGGTGCATCCCACTTATCTCTCCTCCAACCATACATACACCATAACATGTGGATGCTAGAAAAGCATTAGCAATCCAGTCAACCCTTTCATTTTAAACATGGGGAAATTGGGACTGCACTAGAACACACAGATATTGAGAAGTGGGAACAAGAATATCTGTCCACTTAGCTCTCAACCTGGTATTCTTTCCATTACCCTCTCCCGGGAGTCAGATGGCACTGTCTAAGCACTGGCATGGGCTAGAGGAAAGGCAGTTCATGCAGGCAAGAGAATCCAGGAGCAGCTGGAAATTGATTGGCTGGAATAAAGAGGAAGCTAACATGGAAATAAGCACCAATCAGATAGAGGCAGGCAGGACGGAAGGCAGAATGAATGAGCATGTCCTGAGCATAGGCAAAATAGACGAAGCCCAGACCCAGCTGGCAGTGACATGGAGCCAATCTGGAAATTACCTGGACACCTGACTCACAGGTATACTATTTCCTCCACCTCTTGGAAGTCACCCTTGACCTGGAGTGACCACGGCTGAGGGCTGGGTCTAATGTTCTGAGACACATACGGTTGCTTTGATTTCTAATGTTATTTAATGACCTCATCCTTCTGAAGGGTGTCATCTGAGGAAGGCTTCCATCAAGGGCAGAAAACACAAGCTAAAGGTGATGGTTCCTCAAATCTTGAATATAATCTGCAAAAATGGAGCAAGAATTTCCCACTAAGCCCTGATGCTAACAGCATTCACGAGGGATTGAGTTTTCTCTAAGGTGATGACTAGGAAAAATGAAAGAAACAGGTCATCAGTGAGAAGAAATTTTCATTTGTTTGCCCTGTGACTTATATGTACTTCAAAAAATTACTCTTAGAAACAAACCCTTTTTTTCTGAGCCAAATATACAGATTGAATAGAAGAAGGCTACAAAAGTACTTAGCAATCCATTCAAGGTTTCCTGAATATTTATGTCCCTCCATTCATATGTTAAAATCCTGAGCCCCAGGAATAATGTTAGGATGCGAGCCTTCAGGAAGCAACTAGAACATGAATAGATTAGTAAACTTATTATTGGTAGTAAACTTATAAGAGAGGCTCCTGAGAGCTCCTTTGCCCCTTCTGCCAAGTAAAACTACAGTGAAAACCACGAATCAAAAAGTGAGCCTATAGCAGACCCCAAGATCTTGGACTTCCCAGAATTCTGACACTTACAAACTTCCCACTCTATGGCATCCTGTTATAGCAATGTGAATGAACTAAGTAAGATACAGTCCCTGTTGATATCCCTTGAAAAGAGTACCAGTTTACCTCTGTTAGGGTGAAAAGGGCATTTCAGGCAGCAAAGTGTGTGAGCAATGGTACAGAGGCAAGAAACAGCATTCTCTGTTCAGAGGCCAGCAAGAAGGGCTAGAGAACAAGCTTGTATCAGGAGCTACAGCAGAAAAGTAAGAAGGGGACAAATCTTGGAAGACGCTGCACCCTAATCTGGGAAGTTGGAGCTTGATCACAACGGATCCTCACACTGACCCTCGGAAGTATAGTTAATCCTCATTGTTCACAAATTCAGTGTTTGTAAATTCTCCTCCTCACTAAAATTTGTAGGTAGTGCCCCCATCAACTCTTGCAACAGACAATGCAGAGTGAAGGGAAACTTCTACTCACAGCAGAGATAGAACATGATGTTGCTCTGCCCTGCAGTTTGAACTTGTATCCTATAAACCAGTACCATTTTATAGTCTATTTAGTGCCATATTTTTCACATTTGGGGGCTCTTGTGGCGACTCCACTGTTTAAAATGGCTTCCACATGTAACACTGGGAGCCGCAAGGCAAGAAGGCTATGATGTGCCTTGTTTTTAGAAATGCACATTAGTTAAGTTTCATTCAGGCATAATTTGTAATGATGTTGGCTGTGAGTTCCATATCAATGAATCAACAATATATATTAAATAAGATGTCTAAACAGAAAGACACATAAACTGATGTTATATATTGAAAGAATGATTTAACTGTTGTTACCAGTGGTGGCAGGAACCTAACTCTGTATTTCCCCTAGGACAAGGGGATCAGTATTTACTAATTCAGTGTTCACCATGACTATAGAGAACACAGCTACATGAATAATGAGAAGCAACTGTAGTTGGAACAGCCTCATTTTATTTTACATTTAAATCTACATTTCACAAATGGTGAGACTAATTCTCACAAGGCTGAGACTTGCCCAAGGCTCCGTATTTACTAAATGACAGAGCCAGGACTTGAACACAAATGGTCTGACTCCCTCTCCCATCATATTTCTACTCTGAAATGCAGCATATGCTAACATAGCAGAAATACTTGTATCCCTCAGGCCAGGTCTTAGAAATCTACAGTCAGCTGTGCCACAGACTGAAAGATAATTCAGTACGAGTCTGCTAGGATGACTTAAGTGTTCTCTTCACTGAAAGAAATGGCCAAATCAAGACCTACAACCCCACCTAGATCCACTTGAGCTGGGCTTTATGTAGACTAGGTTTATCTGCAACCTGTTACAAGATCCAAAGTGAGCTGACAGCTGCTGGAGGAGCCCGGTATCTTAATATTCCAGGTGCAGCGGTGCCTGGTAGCCCAGAGTCAGGCAGCAGCAGCCTGGGTGTGTGCACAGTTGATGTTCCCCAGCAGCACTATATCTCTCCTCTTATTTTGGAGTCCTGTTATATTTCTGAAGAAGAAAATCCAAACAAGCTTCATCTTCGGGAGAACTAGACCATGAAGAGGAGCTCTGGGGTGATGGAGCTACAGCTTTCTACTCTGGTATGGGTTTTTTGGATTAGTGGATGCTGATTCAGTATTTGGTTAGTCCACATGAAAACATAAACACCAGTGAGTGGGGTGTGTGTGTGTGTGAGAAATTGGGTAAGAAAGGAAACAAAACATTGAAAGAAAGAAGAATTTTTCCCACTAGATGTGTTGGAACTGACTATCTCCTTGAAATCAGTTTCAAGTATGCCCAGTTGTAAGAACACATAATCCACCCAGACAATACTCCCTCAAAGAAAGAAGAACCAAAGTGAAAATGTATCAGATAAGGAAGCAGCAGCTCCAGGCTAATTGTCTTATGGGCCCCATCTACTTCCAAGGTCTCCCCATCACGGATTCTTCGGGACCCATAACCTCTCCCTGGGTCTACTTTTTAATAACATTGTGAGATTTGCTATTACAAGGGTTTCTACAGGCCAGCTCATCAGAACTCCACCCAGAGCAAGTATATATACTCAGGCACTATTAAGAAAGCATCTTTGAATCTCTCCTCAAACACTGCTTTGCCTTTGATGGGGATGTTGTGAGGGGACATTTCTGGCTTACTTCCAACACTTATCCATCCTGCAGGGGTGGGATGTCCACTAATGAAGTGCTCTGGAAACTCTGGCCCATAGGTCAAACTGTACCACTGGCTTTTGTAAATAATGCTTCATTGCACACAGCCATGAGAATTATATGTCTGCTATGGCTGCTTCCATACTACACTGATAGATTTGAGTAGCTGTGATGATAACAGGATGGCCCATGAAGCCTCGAGAATCTATTGTCTGCCTGTTCATAGAAGTTTCCCAACTCCTGCTTTAATGAAACAAATGAGTTTTCTTACATTACTCTGCAATCTGAAATCTGCCTTGGTGATCATAGTTCTCCACTGTGGAGGACCACCTTAGAGGACTCTCCATTTTGGCTAAACCTAGCCCTGTTTCCATGTACTGATATGTACAGAGCTGGCTAGGACTTTTCCTTATCCCTTCAATTGGCTTTAAGCAATGCAAATCGGTACAGCTGAGGTGCTGATGTGTAGTCTTTGAATCAAGGTAAAAGGGGCCCCCCAAAACTCCCCAAAAAAATTTATGTGAGCTGAGGCAAGATGGAGAGCCTTGTACCACACTGCTGGTGAGCCCCGAGATAAGAGGCTATGACTTCCCAGGGCATAAAAGATTACACATCAGAGCTGATGCACGGACCCCAAAATGTCATGTACTACCTTGGTTGTGTTATGCAGATTACCTTTCTACATAGCCTTCTCTCTGCACATTGCAGAGGTGATTTCAGGCCTTCTACTTAGCCCAGCTCAAGGCACTCATCCACTTCCCCCCATTCTTACAGTCACTCATCCTCAAGCCACTCCCTCTTTGTTCCGGTTAACCATCATCATAGCCAGACTCAGGATTCCTTTGGCTCCCCACCATTTTGGAAACATTATTGTGTCTTTATTTACACCATGGGTTGCACTGGGAGTGGTAGATTGCAATTAACTCACTAGAATTCCAATAGCTTTTCCATGGGATTACAATTATAAACTTCCTGTACCACGATGAGGACCAGAAGGGCTCTCTAAACTCCACCTTGAGCACCACAGAAGCTGTATCCTCCTCCATCAGACAGCTCTCCCCCTCCCCCCTCGCCTCCATCAGACAACCTCCTGCTTCTGTGCAGTCAATCACTGTGATGTGATCTCTGTTCTTTGTCAAGAAGGAAATCCCTACCTGTTCAGTCTCTGGACCCAAGTTCACACCTGCTAGATCTTGTTCTGCTTCTGAGGAGGCAGTACACTTCTCCTGGCTACTTCCACCCCCATCCACAGCTGCTTCCCAGAAATCTTCAGGTATTTAAACTTACGAACTTAAACATCAAGCACTAGATGAATCTTGTATTTGTTCAACCATCAGTTCCCTTTCTGAAAAGCCTGCCTAGTGTGGAAGGCTTTGTGTATTAATCAGTGTATATCCCCAGCAAACTGGGATGGGTAGCAAGTAAATGTAGACAAGAAAGGGGAAGTTTCAACTCAATTTGGCTAGATATTAGAATCAGTGTTTGTTGTAGCCAAAAAAAAAGCTTGCAAACCAATTCATTTATTTGCCAGATGAGTAGGCAGAGTCACAGAGAGTTTATGGAACTTGCCTACAGTCATAAAATTGAGCAGAGGTGGGATTTAGACAAGTCTCAGGAATCCTAACTCCAAGATCACTCTTTCCACTGTTGTATTTCCTCCATACGACTGATTCCTTCAGAGTTACAGTAGAAGTGTTTTGAGGGTCTTAATGAACACAAACTTGGAGGGAAATAGGTATTTTCTAGGCTATATTATCCTACATTCATGGAGTCCCTATCTTCCACTCTTCCCATTTCACTCTCTGAGGCTCCAGATTCAGGCCCAGAATGTTCAGAAGAAATGACCAATATTCATATAATTGCTATAATTTATTGAGCACTTACTACATACCAAGCATGCTGACAAATGGTTCTACACTGACCGTCTCACTTACCCTTACAATAGACTGATGATGTCATTATTACCCTCATTGTATTAATGAGGAGCTACAGTGTTAGAAAGCTACCTGAGTGGCCATTTGGTAGAACTGGGATCCCAAATCAGACAATCCTACCCCTTCATCCCATACCCTTCCGCTTCCCACCAATGGAAGCATCACTGGAACACGTTTCCACTGCATCCCATGGCATCCAGTCCCTTCACAGAGGCGGAAGTGAGCCTATGCATCCTTTCTCTCACACTGTATTCTTCTCCCACTTTCATGCTTAATCAAGCAATGATTTTTTTTTTTTTTGCTCAATAAGCAAAGATCTATAACGGATGTATAACATCTCTACTGTTCCTCTTCCCTTTTAACTCTTTTTCTCTCTTCTCCCATTTTTTTCCTCTTCCCTTTAAAGGCTTAGATCACACACACAGAGGTGTTGCCAGCACAGATGGGGGCACACAGGATCTTCTCTCCTTAAGATTCCTGCTCCGTGAAAGACCATTTGATGCTACTGTCCCTACTGCCTTCAGCAGGAGCCCTGCCCTGAGTTGTAGAGAGAGACACAACCTTGGACCCTGAACTCAGCTCTGCTCACATTGGACTTTTTCTGTGGCACACTATGAGTAACTCTGGAACACAAAGAAAAAAAATACAGTCCCTTCCTTCTTGGAGTTTACCCCCTGGTAGAAAAGAAGAACACATGAAGAGTTCACATGAAAAATAAGTGGGACCTAAGGCGTACTATGAAGCCCATGGGACAGGCGCACAGCTCAGCTGTGTGAGGGCAGGGAAAGGTGACAGACAGAAAAGCTTGAGCATGGAAATCAGTGAGACCCACCCAAATCCAGGACGAAGGCAGAGTTTGGGGCCACCTGAGGGTGCAAGAGTGTCTCAAGGATGAAACTAAAGCTCCTTAGTCATATAACACCATACAGGGACCTCTCAGTCCTTCTTTGGTGGGGAGGGGAGGCAGTAGTGAGAACTGAATCCAAGGCCTTCTCACTGAGCCACGCCCCCAGACCCTCTACAATCCCTTTCAAGTTTTGAGACAGTGTCTCACTGTGTTGTTAAATGGCCCAGGCTGAGCTTGAATTTGTAATTATCCTGTGTTGGCCACCGAGATTGCTAGGATTTTAGGTGTATACCACCATACCTGGCTTTCATCCATATCCTGTGCCTTATAGATGTTAAATTATTTTATGTTCACAACAAAACACTAGGTAAGTAGCATTAGGTAGTGTTAGCCCCATTAGAGATTTCCTAGACTAAAAAGAGCTAAATTCCTTGTCCAATTTCATGCAGACAGAAAGTGATAGAGGGGAGATTGAAAAATGCTGCTTCTGATGTAGAAGCCTGTGCTGTTAACCTCTACATACATTTCTGTGTTACTAGTTCTCAGACTGGTGTGCTCCTGGCCCTCGGACTGCCTCAGTGGGGTCCCGGCTGCTGGGTCAAAGCCAGATACAGACACAGGCTATGACTGTGTGTGCCCTTCTCATCCAGCTCTCGCTCAGAGTGCCTATAAGAGGAGGGATTGGCCATCAAATTTGATGTCCTCAAGAGGCTCACATGAATCCTGACCACCACAACTTACCGTTCTGGACATGGAAGCTGAGCCTCCTGTGTCCTTCCCCCACCTACTCCCACTGCTAACCAGCAGAAAAGGTTTGTGCTATTCCAGGTAATGCCAAGCATTTGTGCACTTGCTCAGCAGCTAATGCTCTATCTTGGCCCGATCTGTCACACTTTGTGAAGCCTAGCATCTTCACAGGGCCCCTCTAGAGGAACATGTAGGACCTGCATCTCTCTTCCCGCTTTTGCCGACCTCCTGCTTTCCACCTTACAGGGCTGGCTCGTATGTTTGGATGCGAGTTCACTAGTAGGGACAGGTAGCTCTGCAGTCCCTCAGAGTCCCCAGTGCACCCATACACACACACATATTGTCTCCATTTTCCTCTGTCCTGGAGTCAGGCTGAACTCCAGATCTGCCCCAGCACAATGTGGGCCTGGAAGTTGCCAAATGTTTTGGTAATGAAATCACCATTGATGAATAAATGTCTTACTTCTTTTAGGCTCCTTGTAGGTCCAAAGTATCCAGAATTTAACAATAAAGAAAAACCCAGAGTCATCAGGTTTTTGATAATTGACCAAAGCCTAGAAGGCAGAGCTGATGCAAAACACAGGGATGCCTCACAGTGAGGCAGAGTGAGCTGCAGGTTGGAGCCCGTGTCTGTACCTCCCTGTGGGCCCACGGCTGGGGCTCAGCTGAGACAGCCTGAAGGCCAGGTGTGAGATGGGAAAATCAGACTTCCTTAGCACAAAAGCCAGCTGCTAAGGTTAAAAGAGTCTTGTGAGGCCAGTAAGTAGCAAGTTTGTTCTCCAGAAGGTCCCAAGGGTGTTCATTACAGTTAGGAAAATCTTCCTAAGTCAAGCCCAGTGTTTTGTCCCCTCTGGTCCTATGTCTGAGCAAAGTCAAACTCTGAAAGACAGTTACCTGGGTCAGGTACAACACCCTCCAGGGAGCAGGCGAGTTTGAGTGTGAAGAGCTACATGGAGGGATGACTCGGTTGCTTGCTGGTCATGTGACCCAGGACGAAATCCCAGTCTCCCTGAGCTTGCTCTTCACATTCTGTAGGCTGTGCCATGAGCGTCCCGCAAAGACCAGGAGAGCCTGGCTGTGAACCAGCTGCAGGGCGACACAGAGTGGCCACGGCATCCTTCCTCCCCTGGCTGGAGAGGTCTTTGTTTGTTCAGTCCCTCTTTTACTTTCAGAGAACTATCAGAACACAAAATTTATAGGATCATAATTAATCCATAAGTCTTTTCTTTTCCATTTTAGTTAGAGCTCTTTCAAAGACAATGTTGTGTCTTTTAATCTTCGTATATTTAACACAACACACAGCAAATGTGTCAAACAAAAGCGTGCCAAGTGAATCTATACACCCATGTACTGGGTGGAATAAAGAAATTCCCACGTGTATTTAATTAAAATCTCTTTCTCCGCTGCTCTCCCCTTTTCCTGCCCTTCCGTCTCTTTATTCACTGACTCAGCAAACATTTGCCGAACAGTTCTTTGATGTCAACACACTGCGGGCGCTGTGGAGGACATTTGGGGTAGCAGGTCTGGTCTTCACAGTGCGCCAGTCCTGTAGGAACGCCGACACGGTAGTCATACTGAGGGCAGTGTGGGCTGTGTCTTGAAAGGACAGCTATCTTCTTCAAAGTGCTGTATGGATTTAGAGGAAAGAGACAGACCTGGGGTTGCAGTGGCAGCTTTGTGGAACACGTGGCCTTTGAGCGGGGCCTTTGGATTTGTTTTACTGTAACCTGAGCTCAAAAATGGACCCACATTTCCCCCCAAGTAGTGGATAGCTAATGACTACAATGCAAGCAGGAGTAAGTAAAAAAGGACGAAGCCATTGGCCAGTAAATTGTTCCAGTCTACATTCATGGGGAGAACAAACCACTAGTACACCATGCCTCAAAATGTCGGGACCAAGATGAAGATCATTCCAGACCCAGGACTCAGCCAACAACTGCTTTGTCTTGTTTTGCTACTCACTAGCACCCCACCACTCCTGTGACACCACTTATCTCTGTGTCTGCCACCCTCTGTATAACCGGCTCTGCACACTCGCTCAGCAGTCAGGCAACTACCCAATACAAAGGAGTGGATCCAATTAAGTTGACAACACTGACTAGGTAAACCAAGGCAAAAGGCTGCTTTCGTGTCTATAGATTGGTTTTCCTTGAGTGGTAGCCAAGCCTCATACAATCAGCTATGATAAAGAGTGAAATCACATGGTACAACATGGCACACATTTAAGGATCCACTGATACTCACCTCTCTCAGCAGGGCTCAGAGCAGACTCCACTACAGGCGGGTTTTAATAGACCACGCACTTCGAATGGCTGGCTCAGTGTAACCTCGAGGCTTGGATACCTCGAGGTTTTTATAGGAGGACATAATGGGGGGGTAGGGGGATGGGAAAAGGAGGCAAACATTCCAGTGCAAAGAAAGGGGTGAGTAAAATCTTGGAAACAGCAATGCGCAGGACAGAAACACCCCTCTACACTATGTGATCTTCATTTGTACAGTGAGGGCCTTGAGAGGTTCCAGAAATCCAAGATTATTTATCAAGTGATAAATACTGTGTTTGGTGAAAATAATCATTAATTCAGGAACAAGTAGGTTTATGAAATTTGAAAAGCAAAATGCACAAACGGTGTTGACAAATGTCTGTGGAACTGCTACCTCTAACTTTAAAATAAGGATTAACGCCATCTGCCAAGAATAGCACAGGGTCGCACTGCTTGGAATCAGATAGTTGCCCTCAGACACCTGTTAACAAGGATATTGGTAATTAGCATTTATTCCCAGTGATAGTGGACAGACACATGTCTTAGTCCTCCAAAGACCTCATTAAACATCAGACAGAATTGGAAGGGGTCATTAGCAGATCAAAGAGTTCAACAAAGACAGAAGGAAATCGTTTGGTAAGTATAGATGGACAACAGATAAAACCACACCCTCAAATACAGGTAGAGTTGGCTACACAGAGGAAGGAGTCACACTTGCAGGCAGGGCTCCTGAGGGGGCCAATACTGTGGAAGCCAGAACCCAAGTGGAACGAAGAGTAGAGACATGTTGATGGAATAATTTACCTCCATGTATGCAGACTACTGGTTGCTAACCGCTAGCCTTGTGGAAGGAAGGAAAAAAGAAAATGTCTTTATCTAACGAATTAAAACTATCTAGGGAGGACATGAGCCTTTAGTATAAGGCTTGTGTCCACAAATGAAGCCTGCCAAACGTGGACATTTGGGAAACCCTCAAAACAAAGGCTCCCAATCTCTGTACCCTAAGGAGAGCTGCCAATCAAGAAGTCCAGCCAAAGCCTGTCAAAGCGGCTCATGTTTGTAATTCCAACACCGTGAAAGGCTGAGACAAGAGGATCATAAATTTGAATGCAGCCTGGGGAACTTAGCAAGAACTTGTCTCAAAACAGGTTAGGGATGTAGAACAGTGCGAAAGCTCTGGGTTCAATCCCCAATGCAAAAATACTACTACTAATAATAATAATAATAACATAGCCAAGTACAGAGAATGCCTAGTCAGCCTTTTCCCAGGGCAAACCAAAAAAATGATAGGACAAGCAAAGCGTGGGATATTGTGAAGCAAACTCAGGCTTGGTGGTGCAGACTTGCAGGCTTTGACAGTGGAATTAAAAAAAAAAAAAAAAAACTAAAGCAGTAAAATAAGATCAAGGCTCAGTTTTTTAAACATCAAAGAACAATAAATATCTCTTGGAAATAAAAAAATATAATTTCCCTAAGGTAAGAATTAATAAACAAAACCACTAGACAATAAAGCAAAGACAACTTTTAGAATGCAGAATGAAAGACAAAGGGATACAAAATATGAGAGAAAAAAATAAAATGATCAGTTCAGAATGTCTGCATTGAATGGCTGAGGTTTATAAAGAAAGTAGCATAGCACCAATGAAGAAAGAAACTTAATCTATATTTAGAGTCATAACTACCAACCCCATAAAGAAATTTTAAAAACTATGGGGAGTAGTCAACACCATATTTCTCATCAGCAAAACTGAATAGTAGGGTGTAATGGAAGTATCTCAGAGGCTGAGGAAACTTTATATGTTAAGTAGAATTTTATAACCAGGTACTTTATTAATCAAGTATGAAAGAAAAATAAAAGTATTTGATACATACGAAAGCTCAGGCAGTATAAATTGCATGGGTCTGCTTTTTAAAATTTATTTTAGGACATACTTCAACAAAGTAGGGTAAGGAAATATGTAGAATTTAAAGATGGAAAGAAATTGTAGAATTAAAAGGGGAAGTATGCTATTCAGGAAACAATAGACTCAATGCAGGAAACAATATCCAAAAGCCCTAGAATGACAGCTATGACATGGGCTGGGTGGAGCAGACTGAGACCTACAAGAAAAAAATTCTAAAAGATCAAAACAAAACAAAAAACAAACAACAATAACAACAAAAATCCCAAGGGTAGGAAGAAGAGCTAGAGAAGGGGCAGAATAGAATAGAGTTTGAAAACACTTTAGGAATGTGAAAAAGCTCAAAAAAACATAGACATAAATAAAGGAAGGCACTTAGATATCCCAAGGAAAACAAAAAGCTCTCAAGAAACTTACGGTCCAAATAGGAAGCAGCTGGTACAGCATAGAGGGGGGATGATTTTCCTTGAGAAAGAAATGAAATGGATTCTGAACAATAAAGAGATTGAGTGGGAAAAGGAATAAGGTGAAAGGTATAGGTTTCTTACTCTAACAAGAAAATGTAAAGCAATCCATAATCTCAGGTTGAAGTTGAGAAAGAACAGACACAAGGAAAGCAAAGCTCAAAGATGAAACTTACTTTTAAAAAAAGACATGATTTTGAGCAATTGGGATATAAGCAAGAATCATCTTTAAATTTTTTTTTATTTGAGTTGCACAAAAGACACTGTACTTGTAGGAGCCAGGGAGATAGCTCAGTGGTACAGTGCCTGCCTGGCAATTACAAGGTCCTGAGTTCAATTCTCAGTACCAAAAAAAAAGGACATTGCAATTATTAAAACACTGTGTAATTGGAGCACAGTAATGAACTGGCTTTGTAGTAAAGAGTCAGCGCCTCCTCATGGTAACATACAATCTTTGTATTGGTTTCTACATTTAGAACAATTTAGAGTCAAAGCAAAAAAAAAAAAACTTAATTATAGTTCCAAAATATAATGTATATACTCCTAAATCCGGGAGTGTAAAAGTTCAGCTCACAGGAAGGGAGAGGTGAAGTAAAAAGAGGAAGGGGTTTTATTGCTCTCATTTTAGGAAGCGGGAAGCAAGAGACGCTGTCTTTACCTGCATTCAGGAAACACAGAGGTTGAAGTGCAGTTTAAGAGTTTTAAGTACAATTTCATGCTATCGTAAGATACAGAGGTTTAAGCAACACTTCAAAGCTGAAAGGACCGAAGGAAGAAGTAACATCATTCTTCAGATGAATGAAAGGGAGAAGATGAGTCTAAATAAGCTAACCCCACATCCATCAGAGAAGGAAGTCAGCTGACCCCGTCCCAGGCTGAGCGTGGTAACTGTGTCATTTAATGTGGGCTAGAAACCAGGCTGAACCCAGGAAGAGAGCACGATTGCTTCTGAGGAGCAGGGCTGAGTTGGAGGAGGGTGGGATGGGTCAGGTATGGGGTAGGACCCTGGGGGAGAGAAGTCCATTTGAAATTATATATATATTCTTTTAAAGATTATTTCCCAAATGTCATTAAATATATTAAAATCAAAAGTGTATGCATCTCTGATTTTTGCCTAATGAGCAGGATAGTTGCGTGATACACAGGGAAAGCCTGTCCAGAGCACTGACTATCATTCTTGGCTGAGTCATTTGTATCATTTTGCATATTTGTTCCCCATTTCCCTCTCTGAAATGGGTTTACCAGAACCATTTCAGAGTACATCTTAAGCTGTGCTTCCTTGCTGCCTTTATGTGAACAGGTTTTCTCTGCCAGATCCTTCCACCAGGCCACTTGTGCCGGGAGCCCCCCACCCCACCCCCCTACTATGCAAGGACTGAAATATCTAAAATGAGCCATGCTGGAGGAATAGCACCCTGTCCCCCTATGAGAAAGCAGACCCTGGGCCAGAGAAGTGCCCCCCCATAGGAGTGAGAAGACCCGTCCCTTGAGGGGTAGCACCCTACCGCCAGGGTAATGAAAAGACCTACACGGATGGAGCAATGCCCCTCCCTCAGAGGAGCAAGACACAGGGCAGCAGAGGCAAGGAAAAACCAACAACCACATCCTGGATGATGAAAATAGTTTGGGAGAGAAGGGAGCAACCAGACCCCACAACTGAGGACATTAAGTCCAACAACCCACTCAAACCCCTGCCCTGTGGCCTACATCCAGCAGAGACCAGAGGACTGAAGACGCTCCCCAACTACCAACAGGAGCAAACATAACCCTTGACTTGTTTGCTAACCACAGCCTAGGGGGAACAAACAGAGAGGCCTCTTGTACAAGGAAGACACTTCAAAACTCATAGGTCTGAAAACTAGACATAGAAAATCATGACTGGTTAAATCCCAAGACTGCAGATGTTGCAAAAAACGACACTCACTCAATGACACACGATTTTTCCCTTTCTTTTTTTTTTTTTTTTCCTCCGGTACCAGGAACCGAACTCACGACCTTGTGCTTGCCAGGCAAGCGCTTTTGCCACTGAGCTAAATCCCCAGCCCCGGATTTTTCCCTTTCATTCAATCTTTTTTTAATTTTGTAAAAGAAAATTGTATTATTTTTAATCTTTCCTTTGTCAAGTTTTGGGGAAATTTAGAGTTTTTCTCCCCTTCTAGTTCCTTTTCTCTCCTTTTCTCTTTTTCCTATCCAACCTTTTCTCTTCTTTCTTATCTTTTCTTTTTTCTTTTACTGTTCTGTTTATTTTCTTTTTTCTTTTTCTTGTTCATTCTTTCCAGCAACTGTTCTCCATCACTATTAATTTCCTTTTACTTCTCGGTAGGACCCTCTAGCTTCCTTTTCTCTCCTCCTGCTCATATCCCATCAATGAATTTTTTCAAATTTTGCCTTTTCATTCTCCACTTCCCCACCCCCTCCACCTTTACTAGTAAAACTATACTAAATCTTAAGAACCTCTACATGGATAGGAAACTTTACTCTATCACTGTTGAATACTATTGTGCTATCATTAGTAGAAGAAAAATTGTTCCATTTAGTAAATATTTACAGTAGGCCAATAATACGTCACTTATTTTGTTTGCCTTATATTCATACTAGAATTATAGATCTCCTTTGTATGGATAAGGGTGGGTACTTTATCAGTTCTTAGGGTTTGTCAATATTTACTTTGTATTGATGCTGTAATTGATGCTGATTTTATTACTATAGCCAAAGTGACATAGCTGTTAATTGGTTTTCTTAAAATGTCAATACCTGACTTGCCTTGGGGTCATTAACAATACTATGCCCATTCCCGGAAAACTGGGCACTGGGCCAAATGTGCTGCAACCTTCCATCTCAAGTAAGTGGAGGTGGTTGGATTTGGGGACAGAGGCAAAGCCCAGTAATTAGTCATACCCAGGTGACACCACAGAGACATTGACGTTAAAGAGGTCTCCATACTAGGAAAAAAAGCTTTCTTATACAACCAATCCACAAGCCTCGACACAAAAGCAAACAAACAAATGAACAACATAGAAACAGAGATGAAAGGCTAACAAAATGGATCCAAAAAACTCCTAATGCCTCCAAAGCTGTTCCATGGGGCATTGAGGGAGAGCAAACCAAAAGCCACACATTCAAGATACTTGAAATGATATCAGCAGAGATTAGAAAAGCACATCAATAAGGCATCTAGCAAGCTCACAGAAGATACAAGGAATAAGATGTTGGAGCCAGTAAACAAAATTATCAGCAAGTCTAGATAAAACATTAACAAAAAGATAGAAGAACAAACCAAAACTAGACTAAACATGCATGACCAGCAGGGAAAAGAACTACAGCCCATATAAGAGCTCCAAATAGAAATTCAAGAGATGAAAAAAATTCTGTCAAAAGTATAAGCAGCAGAAGTGACCACTATGAGGACAGAATGTCAAAACTAGAAGACAGGGCTATTGTCAGTGAACAATTAATGAGAGATACACTTAAAATAACATGAAAAATGGGACCAATAGCTCCTAGATGATACGAAGAGGACTAACACTTGATGTGCTTCAAACCCTAAAAGGAGACCCTATCCAACCCAGATTGACAGATCCTGCAAAACCATCTTTCAAAACTGATGGGGAAATAAGACAGTTTCGTGATTAAGAGCACCTAGAAAAACTCATGACCAGGAAACCAGCACTCCAAAAAATTCCCAAGGAAACTCTAGGAAGAGACAATGAAGCTAACAATGACAGAAGGGAGAACAGTGAAGTAGGGGGAAAGATAGGGAATTAGTAGCAAGAAAATGAGATAATGAATGAATAAGTCAATATCTATCAGTAACAATTTGCAATGTGAAAGGTCTCATTTCCCCAGTCAAAAGACAAAGAATGGGAAGATAGATCAAAAAACAAAACCCAGTGCTATGCTGTATACAGAAAACATTCTTAACCCAAAAAGAAACCCACACACTAAAAATGAAAGGATTGAAAACAATATTCCATGCACCAAGAACCCTGAAATGAAGCAGATATAGCTACCCTATATTCAGAAAAAGTGGATTTCAAACCAAAACTGATAAAAAGAGACAAAGAAGGCCACTGTATATTGGTTAAGGAAACAGTAAAACAGGAAGAGATAACAATTATTAACATATATGCACTGCACATGGGTACACCTAGCTTCATAATAAGTACTACTGTTGTAGGCAGCTGAGTTAGATAGAAATATTATAGGCAGTCAGACAGGGCCAGGACCTGGAAGCAGCCAGTATGGAAGACAAGATATCTTGCAAATGGAAAGATGATACTTGCTGTGGGCCAAATCTCAAGACAAAAGATTAAACAAGCACACCCACACACCTCCCTAGGAATGGACCTCAGGGATTGATATTCTAAATTGGTAGCAATCACGTTGAAGAGTCACTGACCCAACTGCCTACAAGAAAAGCCCTTGTTCTGTATTGATGCTTGCTTGCTCCCAGTTTAATCAATTTTACCTGAACAATTCTTATTGGCTGACCATAGTTTTGTCCCACATCATGCCCACCTTGTGATTTCTCATTTTTCCCCCACCTTACCTCATGATTTTGCTCTATAAAAATCCTTGGAAAAGGCAGGTTCTCTCAGCAACCTGCTTGGGCCCCCTTCTGTTTCTCTCTGGGACAGAAGCTTTCTTTCCCTCAATAAATTCTGCTCTTAACCACCATTGTTCCTAAAATTCATTCTTTGATTTTAGAGAACAAGAACTCGTCCCAGATATCACATTCAGGTTGGGAGTTTCTTTCCCCTATAACATTACTGGCCATAAAAGATCACATAAACATAAGCACAATTATAATGGGGGACCACAATACCCCACCATCACAAATAGAACAACTAGAAAAAAAATCAACCAAGAAATATCAGAGTTGAACCAAATTTTCAAACAAGTGGAGTTAATAGATACCTATAGCACATTCCACACAACAAAACCAAACACACATTTTTCTCAACAGCACACAGGACTTTCTTAAAACTGGATCACATACTAGTCAATAAAGAAAGCTTAAGTAAATGTCGAGGAATTTAAATATTACCATGCACATTATCAGATCATAGCACAACAGAGTTAGAAATCAATGACAAAACAGAAATCATATAAATGCATGGAAACTAAACAATACACTCTTAACTAAACAACAGGTTACAGAAAAAATAAAAATTTCTGTGAACTAAATGATAATGCCAGTATAACATACCAGAACTTATGGGACATAATGAAAGCAGTCCCCAGAGGGAAGTTCATAGCTGTGAATGCCCACATCACAAAAACAGAATGACCCCAAATAAATAATCTATAATGCACTCAAGATTCTAGAAAAATAAGAATTATTTAAACTCAAAGCCAATACAAAGGGGGAAATAAAGAAATCAATGAAATTGAGACCATAAAAACAATACAAAGAATTAATGAATCTAGAGGTGGGGATATAGTTCAGTGGCACAGGTGCCTCCCTGGCAAGCACAAGATGCTAAGTTTGATTCCTGATACAAAAAAAAAAAAAAAATTAATGAATCTAAAAGCTGTTCTTATAACCAAAATAGACAAACCCTTAGCCAATCTAACAAAAAAAAGAGAGGAAAGACCCATATCAATGCAATTAGAAATGAAAAAGATGATTGCAACAGAACTGGTGAAATCAAACACATTATTAACTACCTGGCAAGCCAGTGAAAAATAAAATGGAGAATAGAAGAAATGAATAGATTCCTAGATGTATGTGAATTACCAAAACTGAGTGAAGAAGATTCAAAAATACTGCATAATCCAATAACACAATGAAATTGAAGCAGCAATAAATAAGCTACTAACAAAGAAAAGCGTAGTTCTAAATGGATTCGCTGCTGAATTCCACAAAAGGTTCAGGAAAGTTGTAACATCAATACTCCTCAAACTTTTAATGAAATTGAAAGGGAAGGAGTTTTCCCAGTCTGTTCCTGGAAACTATCATCACCCTGGTTCCAAATGCAGACAAGATTCCAACCAAAAAAAAGAGAACTATAGACCAATCTTTTTAATGAATATAGATAAAAAAAATCCTCCACAAGATAATGACAAACAGAATGTAATGAATCATCAAAAGGATTATACATCAAGGTCAACTACATAAATTTCATCCCAGAGATGCAAGGAGGGTTCAACACATGAAATCAATAATGTAAATATCATATAAACAGAAGCAAGTACAAAAATCAAATGATCATCTTAATAGACACAGAAAAACCTACAAAATCCAACATCCTTTTGTGATAAAAATACTAAAAATAAATGTATAAGGACTTACCTCAATCAGATAAAAAGATTTTTATGACAAATCTACTGCTAATATCACATTAAGTGGGAAAAAGCTTCCCCTCTAAAATCAGGAACAAGACAAGGATTCCACTAAAACCCTTCTTGTGCAACAATGTACTCAAAACATAAGCAAGAGCAATCAAAAAAAAAAGGGAGAGAGAGAAGACAGACAGAAAGAAAGAAA
>NW_004955469.1:11788969-11804473 GCF_000276665.1 Chinchilla lanigera
CTACAATTAATAATCAAATTCAGTAATATAGCAGGATAAAAATCTGCACAGAGAAAGAAATCAATAGCAGTTCTATAAAATAATAATGAACCTCCTGAGAAAGAAGTTAGGAAAAAAATACCATTCACAATAGCACAAAGAAAAATTAAATACTTAGTAATTAAGCTAACTAAGGAAGTAAAAGACCTTTACAACAGAAACTACAATATTCTGAAGAAGGAAGTTGAAGAGGACACCAGAAAATGGAAAAATATCCTCTGTTACTGGGTAGGCAGAATAAATATAGTCCCAGTGGCCATATTTCCAAAATTGATGTACAGATTCAACACAATCTATATCAAAATACCACCAGCATTCTTCACAGAACTGGAGAAAATATTCCTAAAATTCATATAAAATCAGAAGAGATCCAGAATAACAAAAGCAATTCTGGGTAACAAAGCAAAACAGGAGGCATCACAATCTCAGACTTGAAGTTATATTACAAAGCTATAGTGATTAAAAATAACACGGTACTGACACAAAAACAGACATGAAGGGGCTGGGGATTTAGCTCAGTGGCAAAGAGCCTGACTGGCAAACGCAAGGTCGTGAGTTCGGTTCCCGGTACCGGAGAAAAACCAAAAAAACAAAAAAAAACAACAACAACAACAACAAAAAAAAAACCAGACATGAAGATCAATGGAACAGAACAGAGGATGTAGCAATAACCCCAAGCACAATCAATTTTTTGATCTTTGACAAAGAGGCCACAAATATACACTGGAGGAAACATTGAAAAACGAAAACATTGAAACATTGAAACTCTTTAAAAAACGCTATTGGAAAAACTGGTCATTCACATGCCAAAGATTGAATCTATACCCATATCTCTCACCATGTACTAAACTAAAATCAAAATGGATCAAAGAACTAAACATTAAAAACACTTAACCTGTCAGGCATGGTGGTGCACACCTGTAATCCCAGCACTCAGGAGGCAGAGGCAGGAGAATCGTTGTGAGTTTGAGACCAGCCTGAGCTACAAAGTGAGCTCAAGGCCAGCCTGAACTACAAAGTGAGACCCTGTCTCAGAAAGACAAAAATAAAATAAAACAAAAATAATGAAGACACTTAACCTACTGGAATACAAAACAATTAAAACTCTTATAGTCATAGACACAGGCACAGACTTTTTAAACAGACCCCTGGATGCACAGGAAATAATCACAAGAATCAACAAATAGGGGGCTGGGGATTTAGCTCAGCGGCAAAAGCGCCTGCCTGGCAAGCGCAAGGTCGTAAGTTCAATTCCCGGTACCGGAGAAAAACCAAAAAAAAGAAAAAAAAAGAATCAACAAATAGGGTCGTATCATATTTAAAAGCTGAAGCACAGCAAAAGAAATAATCTACAGAATGGAAAAATAACCTACAGAATGGCAAAAAATGCCAACCATTCCTCAAACAGAGGGCTCATATCTAAAATATACAAATAACTCAAAAAAATAGATCCCCCCCCAAAGTAAAAGGCCCAATAAAAAATGGGCATGCAAAATGAATAGACACTTCACCGAAGTACAAATGGCCAACAAATACATGAAGAAATGCTCAACATCATTGGCCATTAGAGAAATGCAAAGTAAAACTACACTGAGATTCCATCTCACCCCCAAAAGAATAGCCATCATCAAGAAATCAAATAATTTACGAATGCTGGAGATGCTGTTAAAAAAAAAAAAGGAACCCTTTTACACTGTTGAGAGAAATGTAAACTAGTATAAACACCATGGAAATCATTGTAGAGATTCCTTGAAAATCTGAAATTAGAAATTCCATTTGACACAGCTATTCATTCCCCTTCTAGATATCTTTCCAAAAGTGTTAAAGACATCATATTATGGTGATCCATGCATTCCCATGTATATAGCAGCACGATTCACAATAGCTAAATCTCGTAAGCAGCCTATATGTCCACCAACAGACGAAAAGATAAAGAAAATGTGGTTTTTATGCATAAAGGAGGACTACTCAGACATAAAGAAAGATAAACTTGAGTCACTTGAAGGAAGATGGATGCACCTTGAGATCATAATGTTAAATGAAGTAAATCAGATTCACAAACTTAAATATCACATGGTTTTATCTTATGTGAAAAACTCAAAGTATAAATAAAGAGCAAAATAAAAGACATAATAGGAAGTAAAGAGCTCTTTCTCAAAGGGGAAGGAGATCAAGAGATAGAGGAAAGAAGGGAAAGAAGGGATGGGGATGAAAAGAGGAACCAAGATGCATTAGGAATGTGTACCAGCTCCCCAGGAGAAGTGTAAACATTACAAAGTACAAATATGTACTACTTAAAAAATACAATTAAAAAAGAATACATCACATATATAGTATCCCTTTACCTTCAATACTAAATGTTACTTTTCTAACAATAGAAACACTTTATATAAATATAGTGGAGTTCAAATTCAAGAAATTTAACATAAATATGTTTTATCTAACTACAGATTATTTTCTAATTTCATCAATTTCTACAGTGTCTCTTCTAGAAAATTTTTATTTTTCAGAAAAAATCCAGTCCAACATCGTGTATTACACTGATTTATCCTTAAGTTAGTCTTTAATCTATAACAGTTCTCAACCTTTCTTTGTCATTCATGATATTGATTTCTTAAAGATTCTAGGCCACTTATCTTACATAATTCTACTAAAATATAGTAATTTCACAGAATTTTTCTGAATTTGGTTTTGTTTGATGCTTCCTCATGATTCGATTCACATGCATTTTTGGATGAAATGATTTGTAAATACTGAGTTCTCTTTGATTTCTTTAATTCCTTCTGCTTTCTTGAATCTGCTAATGAACAAATTAGTGAATTTTAAATAATTATTGTACTTTTAAATCCTGGAGTTTCCATTTCATTCTTTTTATAGTTTTCTTTTCGCTATTGAGATTTTCTATTTGCTGAGTTATTTCTTCCACATTTTCCTTTAAATCTTTGGACAAGATTTCCTTTAATTATTTGAATATATTTTCAATAAATAATATATTTTGAAGTCTTTGTTGCCTAATTTATTCTGTAACAAGGTTTGAACACAAGGGCCTTTGTCCTGAGCCACGAAGACCAGGCTGGGCTTGAACTTGCGATCCTCCTACCTCAGTCTCCCAGAGTGCTGCGATTATGTAAGACTTATGCCACCATGTCCAGCCATTTGTTGGCTAAATTCAATATCTGGGTTGTCAGAATCCATTTCTGTATTTTTTTGTTGTTTTCCTTTGATTGATAACAATTTGTTTCTTTGCACATCTCAAAACTCTTTAGAGATTTGATATGTTAGGTAGTATACATAACAATTCTGGAATCTCATGTTTTGCATCCAGTGGTTATTTTGGCTTAAAATGTAGAATCTCTCTTCTCTATGATGAACCACTAATGCCTCAATTTTTTCACTCTTACCTTCACTATTTTAAAAACCTAGTTTTCTGGGATAACATAACTTAATGGACAGCACAGTTAGTGTTGACGTTGATCTCTAATACCTTGGTCCTTTAAGGCATCCTTCTACTAGGATGATTTATCTATACATAGGGTGGGAAACATTCAAAGTTTAGCCAGTTCTTAAATTGGCCTTATCTTTCACTTTCTACTGCATTCTCTTGGGTCTCCCCTGTTCGTGCACACAGCTTCATGGTCAGAGTTCAGCGGCGAGATTATTTAGCACTTCTGCGACTCCAAGTTCTAGGACCTGTCTGTTAAAGAGCTGACTTATCAAATACTTGCATCAGTTTGCTCTGGGACCACAACCTTAGATTAGCAGAGATGTAGGTTTTTCCTGTTCATTTTCTACTGAGTTTGCTACTTTTACTAATAACACCCTGGAGTTTTACCCTCTTCCTCGTATCAAGTATAAATCATTTAGTAGCAAACCTGGTATTCTTCCTGACCGATTCTCTAATCGTAAAATTGCAATCCCAACAGATGTATAGGACCAATAATGAAATTGGGAGAGGGAAAGACAGCACCCCCGCAAGTAGTTTGCAGACTCTGATTCCCACAATGCGAGCAGTTTTTCATGGATAAATGCTTCTCCACTTTTTGCTGGCTTCTAGTTTGTCTCTGGATCCCTGAAATAACTTTTGCCCAGTTTTATGATTATTTAGAAGAGCATATGCCAACTCCTTGATGCCTGTATAGTGAGAAGTTCCACTATCCTTCTGATGTATTTGGAGTTTATTGTTGTGTATCTTATAGATGCAATTTTATCATTTACTATATGGCTGTCTAAGGACCTTATTACTTATTAAAATAGCTACTTTTTTGATGGACTAAGGGATTGGATCCAGAGCCTCACACTGACTGAGGTACATCCCCAGCCCTTCTTATTTTTTATTTGGAGACAAGATCTTGCTAAACTCCTGCAGGACACTTTGAACTTGCAGTTCTCTTGCTGGTATTATAGGCATGTACCAGCAGGCTTGCTAAAATATTTATCTTTTGTCTAGTGATTTAAAATCCCACCTTGGATATATGCTACATTTGTATATGTATTTGGTTTCTGAGCTACTTTATTCATTAGTTTGACTTTGTGTGTCCATCTTGAACTGTTTGAATTTCAGACACTTTGTAGTGTGTTTTACTATCTCTTAGGATGCATCTCCCCGCTCCTTAATCCCTTCTCCACATATAGCTATTTCTTTTCACTCTTCATGGATACTCTTGCATGTTCTTTTCCCAGATGAACTTCTAGTATCATCTGGGAAATACAAAGTTATAAGTTTTATCAAGATTACATTATATTCATAAATTAACTTATGCAGAACCAACATATTGGCCCTGGGAACTGAACTCATGACCTTACACTTGCTAGTCAGGCACTTGAGCCACTGAGCTATTTCCCCAGCCCCAGAACCAACATATTGATACTGAAATAGACTATCCAAGAACGAGAGATGTGCAAGTCTGTGTCTCTCACGAGAGTTTTCATCGTACAGGATTCACATATTTCTCATTTAGATCATTCTAACATTTTACTTTTGTCATATTTGTTGTCTTGACCACATCTAAAATTTTAATAACATTGACCCTCAGTCTCAAGTCAGTACTCAGGCACAGTGGGATTAAAAGAACATGGTGATGTCAGAGGCAACTAACTCTGGATACAGATCCTGACTTTTCCTCTTCTTTAGCACACAGTAAAACTTGAACCTCTCTCAGTTAAAGTTTCTTCACCTGTGATGATACATACCTCGAAGGGACGTTGTCAGGATGACTAAGATACTTTATATAAAATAACCTCCGTACAAAATTATCACCACCATGTCTTTTTATGATGTAACTGCTGTTTCTTGGACTCTCAGTGTTTCCTTTTATGTATTTCAGAGTCCTTTTCTATTCTCACAGCTGTGTTGGCAGGATCTTGTGCTGAAGTCTTATCTATAAGTTGTTGGGAGAAGGACTGTTGAGTAAACAATAAAGGATAGAGGGTTACTTGTTCTTTTTACAGTAGGATCTACTCAAACGTGTGTGATGTGCTTCCTTTTTGGCTTCCTTGGTCATGATCTGGTCCCCATTTTAGGATTATTTCCTTGGCAATGAAATTCAGGTTCTGAAACACATCATTTCCCCTCCATTTTCAAGTGCTGTGATGTTGGGAGAGGAAGAAATCCCATCAAATCTCCAGCAGCGTTTCAAAGTTTCCTGTAGCCCCAGGATTTATTCACGACTCACCTCACCATTCCCTCACTGGCTCATCCAGCAGGTTCTGTTCACTCCTGTCTCTATGTTTTCTCCCTTAAGCTGAAGCAATCACTGTTAATGCCAGGTAAGGTGCTTTGAGATCCCAAGATGAAAAGATTTAGGCCCATAAACGCGGAGTTGGAGACTGCTTGATGTGCACATCCTGAACCTTTCATTCGGCACTCAGCAGCTCTGCAAGCCTGCTCCCTCTCCAAGGCAATGGACCACGTGGGGAACTGGGGACACGCTGCCTTTAAAGACACCAAATGTCCTATTTTCAGAAAACAGCCTGTTCGTTCCTGAGGCAGCCCTTGGCCGCTGCTCCAGATTCCCTGAGCCAAACAAAACCTCCCAGAGCAGCTGGAGGATGCAGGTGCTTCCCAGCTCCTCCAGATTCACACCTGGGGGGAGAATAGAGCACATTCCTGCTCTAGCCCTTTGCTGGCCTTGGCTGCCTCCTCACCTCAGCCAGAAACCAAAATGGCCCCTGCTCTCTAAGATCCACCCTTGACCCCCAACCTTCGATCTGGCAGCGTAAGGGGGTGTGCCTTCTTCTCACTGGTGGTTTGCATGTTCTCTTTTTTGGCAATAGAATCCTCCATGCAAATTCAGTTTTCTTCTGGAATCCAGACTCTGTGACGAATAGCAGTAAGACAATCCTAGATACAAGGGAGTTAAGGCTGCGGGACCCTGTCAATTCACAACCTTCCCCTTCTACCACGCTCATTCGAGGAGGCCAAGTCACATTCACAGAGCCCTGGGGCTCCTCACAACATAATCGGAAACCTAATGAAAGAAAAAAAGAACATAAGTAGCTTTATACACGAAGTTTAAAAAAGAAAAGAAAAATGAGATTGTAGCGCCAGATGACATTCTCAACAAAAACTTACAATAAAAAGGAACACTTAAACTTTTGAGACCAATAGAAGTCACAGCACTTAGATCACTGCATCCTCCCTGCCCTTGATTCAGTGTGACCTTGGGAGTTACTTGAGTTCTCCAGACTTCAGTTCTTTCTTTAGGCGAAAGTTAATGACATTCACCTATACCTTTGGGTCTTTCCAAGCAGTCACTGGCAAAGCTCTTTCTTCCTCCAAAAACATTCTATCAAGAATAATGGGGACTGATGACAAAATGTATTTGCTATATAAAATCTATGTTTTGCAATATTTTGAACAAGCCAAAATGTAATACCAATTATGACTATATTTAAAATAATTATTCATTCACATATAATCATTCTCCTTTATTGGAGTTTAAACCTGTACTTGCAATTGATTAAAGCTTCTATATTTTATAACTTTCTGTAAGATGCATTTATTACCTTTGCTTTGCAATCCATCCCCACTAAAACTTGTTCAAGGGAACTCTGGCATTTTTAGGACATGATTTTTAAGAGGTATCTGTGTGCAAATTACATTAGCACATCCAAATTAAATTGTTTTTACTTTAATGGATAGTGTCAAACAGATAAATACCCACGTTGAATTTTTAGCCATAAAGAAAGTGGTATTAAAAATATCAATATAACAGCACGCTTAAAGTTCAAAATTTAGGGAAAGTTGGGAATACACATTGGGGTTTTGCCTCATGAAATTATTTTCATCTTAAAACTGGTCTTAAGACCTCTGGATTTAATAAAAACAAAAAAGTTAGTGCATTCCACAAAGAAGGGAGCCTGTGGGTGGGAAATGGAGACAAAACTAGAAAACTGGCCTTACACAAAGTCTGTCCTTCTTTCTTTCCTTTCTGTTTTACTTTGTAAATGTTTGGAACCTGGTTCCTTTACACTTGACTCTGTTAATTACGCTATTCATTTTCATGACTGCTTACAATATGCACAACATTTTCACACCTGTCTCATTTCATTTCATTCTCATGATAATCCCAGCACATATGAGGAACAACACTCTTTACACCCATTCTTCTGAGGAGGAAACAGGTTGCATGGAGAATTAGCCACTCACACTGCCTGGCCCATTGGGTATCCAGATCCCTTTCCATTCCCCTGTTCACTGTCCCCACGCTGACATGCTGGGTCCAGGGGCAAGTCAATCTCTGAAGGAGAGTGTCCCACCCCAGGACCACCGGCTTCCCCAGGAGGGCCACTGACTTGTGCTCCCCTGCCTGATCCACTAAGCAACAGCAGACGCTCCACTCATCTTATCTAGGCCTCCATCCCTTAGCCCATACACTGGAGATAAATGTGCCTGGCTCACAGCCACAGTAGTGAGCTCAACCTAATGCATAACATGTGGCAAATAGTTTCCAAGTTGACACTTATTTCCTTGTGTCTTACAGGTCCATGGAGGTGCCCTCTTTGAGTGCCTAAGACTTGGAGATCACAGTTCTTTAGAGTTATTCCAGGCCCCGAGGGCCAGCCTGGTACAGAACTTATTATCTTCCTAGGGGAGAGCAAACACAGACAGCAGTTGTGCTACCTTCAGGGTACCTTCCAAGGAGGATGCTCCCCAAGGGGCTTGCCTTCCCTGTCAAGCTGGTCCTACCAGCAGCTCCCCACCTTTTTCCCCTTGCTCCCAACTACACCCTGCTTCAGTAAGGGCTCATCAGGGACATGAGGAAGCTGCAGCCACAGGTTGTAGCTGCAAGAGTCAGTACCTTCTCTGGCCTCTTGGTGAAAAGGATATGGTGTAGAACAAGCAGATCCAGGCAGCAGGTGCTTCCAGATTCTGGTCCCAGGGCCCTGGCCCTTTCTTCCTGATACCTGAGACACACAGACTGGGTAGTTCTGGCTTGAGACATCTGCAATGCTAATGGCACTAGACAAGCTGGACTCTGAGCTGCTGCAGGAGATAGGTAGAAACCCTTAGTTGGGTGAGAATGGGGTTATATAGAGAGAGGAACCCTCTGCCTGGTTTAGCCTTGTGTAACGCACTTAGTTTTCACACATGCCTCTGAGCACTTTATAGACCTGAGATGTGCAAGACCAGATACTCAGGGTGAGAGAGGCATCAATTGAGTGACCCCTTCATTTTTATAATGGCTCTAGGAAGAAACCAGAACTGTAGACGACTGCCTCTAGGCCTGGCCTGGGAGATAGATCCAAGACAGCATTATGGGTCAGCTCCAGGGAACCCCATCCTTGGGGATTGTTCCAGCATCAACTGGCTAAAATGCTGTGGAGGAGCTGGCATTGATTGGTACCAGTCATGGAGATGCTAACCCATCTGTGTGAGGGTTTCATTTCATCTTTATCGTGGTTGTGCACAGTCAGAAACCACTACGGCAACAAAAGACAAATTGCTGGACCTTTAAGCTGTTACTCATTTAAAGCGTAATGTGTGTTTTCTTCTGAGATAGAGACTTAAAAGAGGTTTTGTTTTGTGGTTGTTTTTCTAAAACCTATGATTTTTTACTTGGACTTACAGATGCCCAACAGATACCTAAAAGAGATACAGACCTTGACCTGTATTTTTGTACCCTCTAATGCTTTAAAGCTTTGAATATTGGTATGTTGCTCATTTATAGTATGGGTGTTTTTTTGTACCAGGAATCGAACTCCGGACCTTGTACTTGCCAGGCAGGCTCTGTGCTGCTGAGCTACATCCCCGGCCCTCATTTAGAGTTTTAAAGTCAGCAGAACAAGGTTTTTGAACCCAAATTTGCTTAACCTTTCTCATCGTCTTAAGACTGAGGACATCAAGATATGAGTAACTAATTTTCAGGACTCACATCTGATCACCGGTTTTACAAAGTCCAGTCTCAGACTCCCCTCCCTGCACCAGTGACTAGCAGTCTCCAGCCGTGGTCCTACCTGTAGCCACCTGTGTCCCAGGAAAAGCAGAGCCCCAGGCTGGGACTGCCGCAAGCAAAGACAGTCATTTCATGGGAACCAAATCACCTCGCCAGTCCTGAGGATTTCTTCATAGTTACAAACTGAGACTGGTATAATAACCACCGAGACCCCCGCCCACCAGAAATCCCTAAAACTGGTCTCTATCTTTGTTGATAGATGGATCTGATCCTCCTCAGCAGAGTGTGCCCCCTCCAGCTGCACAAGCTACAATGCTTTTCTTTTTCTTTTTCTTTTTCTTTCTTTCTTTCTTTCTTTCTTTCTTTCTTTCTTTCTTTCTTTCTTTCTTTCTTTTTTTTGCTTTCATTTGCTAAGGGGGCTAACCTGATCTTCCTTAGCTCCTCAAACTAAAATCCCTTCCCATTTTGTATTATTTGCAGGTTAAAAATTTTTCCTACAAATTTGTGTTTTAATTTCCGTTATCACTAAAGCAAGGACCCACACTAGTTGGTGACAGCTGTGTGATGTAGGAACAATGAGGAAACTGAGGCTCGTTCCTGCAAGGCCACAAGAGCTGTAAGTGGAGCAAAGGGGAACGAGGGTTGGCGTCTGACTTTGCAGCCTGCTCTCCCTGCCAACAGGCTGCTTGGAGCTGCCTCACAGTGTGAATAGCTTTTGCTCAACAAAGTCTGGGGTTCTTTTAAGAGGGAACGGAAAAGATAGGTCTGTGCTTACTCTCTACTGGACATTTTGTGTTCATTATCTCACACTCTTCATGACAGTCCTAGGAAGTAAATACCTTTATGCCCAGTTTACAGTTTAAAAAACTGAGACTCAAGGATGGTAAATGACTCACTCAAGCTATCAAAGTGAGATCTGAAGCCGGGCCTGCCTGACTCAGGCGCCTGCACTCTTCGCCTGAGCTGAGTATTTCTTTGTGATTCTCAGTGCACGTTCAGCTTCTTCTAGCACGAACATTAACAGGACAGGAGACCCTGGGGGATGCCATGGGATTAAGGGAGAACAGATTCATGAGTTCAGGGTAGGCTGAGACGTCACAGAGAACTTTCTACAACTCCTCAAATCTTAGGAATTGCTGAACCATTATCTTGAGAATCTTCAGTTGCGGGGCTATTAATTCAGTTATTTCAAGATATGAAGTCACACATTATTTTAAAAGTCCCCCAGACCAAGAAAATTTGCTTAGAATCCCCCCAGCTTTCTGAGTGACTTCGTGTAGGCCAGTTACCCTCGCTGCTCTCCGGACCTCAGTTTCCTGACAAGACCTCCTGTTCTTTGCTCTCTGATCTCACAGTCAGATCTATCTTAGCCCATGAGAGTGGCTCCCAGTGGAGGGGTCCTGACAAGGTGATTGCGAAGCAGGTTGCGGAAGTTTGATATTAACGTTAGATGCACAAAGTAGAGACCACTCACATACCATCTCTCACTCACAATGCGTGAGCAGCAGAGAAGGGAGTGGAATGCCAATAACACTGGGAATGGCCCAGGTACCAATTACTGGTGACCCCAGGTGAGTGTAAGTGAAGGGGCAGACTGCGGCAGAGCTGCTTATCAAGAAGGTGCTGCAGAGAACGTGTCATTTGTGCTGGATCTTTAAAGTCAAGGAGAGTTTCCTACTGGACACAGGACACCTTCTATTCAGATGGTCTTCACCAGCCTAGTCTATCCTGCCCAAGACAATTGAGCTAGCCCTACAACATCCTCAAGGAAGTCCTGAGCGTGTGCTATCCTTACTGGGGTGCCAGTCTACAATGAAAGCAGTCAGGCAGTCTCCCGATACCCAGGGAAGATGAGTTGCTGGGGACTGTTGGGAGCAGGGGACAGTCTCCTTCCTTCAGCAACTCCTAGCAACTCCGAAACCCCATCCTGTTAGGCCTTGTTCCTTGCTCAGACTTGCCCAGCCTTGTCCAGTCTTGCCCAGCCCTGCTTTCCTCTGCCCTGTCCTAGGCAATCCTAGAAGCCCTGCCTAGTTCTGCCCTGGCCTGCCCAGTCCTGCCAAGCTATGCCCAGTTCTGATGACTACTGCCCACGGCTGCTCACATCCATGCCTCATTCTGCCCAGTTCTGCCTGGTCCTGCCTGACTTTGCTTTGCCCAGCTAAGCCCTGCTGAATCCAAATTCTATTCTGCTCCACGGGGCCTGGCCAGTTCAGTCTCAGCTAGCTTGCCCTGCCTGCCCACTGAGGCCTGGCCTGGTATTACACTGCCTTACCAACCCTGTCCAGCCTGCTTTTCTGTCTTATGCTACCCTGTGTAGGTCAAGGGAAGAAACACCCACTACTGCACCTGGATTAAGAACACTGCTGGGGATGTGGTTACTCTATGGACTCTCTTAGTGGAAAGCCTTGGAAGAAGATTCTCTCTGGACTCAGTAGTAAGTATTATGTTTCTTTCAGTCATTTAGAATATGTGTACACCAGGACATTATGGCTTGATGATAGTTTGCACTGGAAAGTCTTGAAAGAAAGGGAGGAACCAAGTCCACAACATGCCTTCAGAAAAGCATGAATCTTCGTGGTGTGCATTTTTGGACTAGTCTTTCCATCTTATAAGGATAAACTCTTTTTCTCTTTGATCCTCCCCTTTAAGGTTAATGTATTTTCCTTTGTAAGCCACCCTGAATTCTTTTCAGGAGGGAACTGAGCACAAGCAATGGGGAATTAAACTCACACTTTGCAGTGTTTTGTGGATAGGGCCCTAAACTCTTTCCCACACTTAGACTTGGCAGTGACAAAGCTTTCCAAGGCCTGTAGTGTCCCCTTCAACACACAGTAGCTGTATAGGTTGGCTTCCCAGCAAAGGAAAGAACTCCACTCACCAGAGAGCAATTGTGCCCTAGAGGAAGAACAACTTCGTAAGTGCTTTACAAAGTGGATGTCCTTGCTTTGGGGAATGTAAATAGAGTCAGGTTTTAAAAAGATCTGTAGGAGGTAAAATGATTGACAGCGTTAGCCTTCTTAGATGCAGAGACCACAAAGTGAGTATCCTGAAGCATAGGAAGGGAGAAAGCAAACAGATACAGGAGAAAACACACACACACACACACACACACACACACACATCACGCTCCATGCAGTGGGTAAAACATACACTTCAGTGTCAACATCATCATCATTAAAAGGGAACAGGAGGAGTCTGAGGATACTGAGGGGAAAAAAGACGATTTTTGCCCTAAAAGACCTCTCATTCTAGCTGGAGGAAGAAGTCAGGAAGATTAAAAAAATATATATGTAGTATAATATTGTCCCACAGATGTCCAACTGGCAGTGGGGAGCCATATGGAGGCTTTTAATCCACGAGGTTTTAGGAGTTTCCTCTGCCTCTCAGGCCAAGAATGGATGGAAGCATGGAGACACCAGCCTAGGAGGCCTGCTGCCCTGAACCCGGACACCAGCCCATGAGCCCATTGCAAGGTGGTGACAGAAAGGAAATGATGAGTGCCCACTGGCCAGGACAAAATAGAAGCGGCTGTCATTATGCATGCAGTCATCTACACAGGTCCAATTGTGCAGGTGGAGGAGGAGAGGGGAGAGGGGAGGAAGGGAGGAGGGCGGAGGGGTGGGGAGGGGTGAGGAAGGAAGAGATGGGAGGGGAGGGACAGGAGAAACAATTTAAAATGAGCAGCCTCACCTGCCCATTCCTTCTCCATGCACCAGAAGACAGCTGAGTTCTTCCTTGGGTCTCTGCTCCGGACTCTATGTGACCCTCCGAGTATGACCCTCTCATGGCGGGACTGTACGTCTGATGTGCAGAAGTTTTCATACCTGGGTGTCCAAATCCATGGCTCTTCACAAGAGCTATACGTCTTGTACTTTATGGGTGAGCTAGGGAATTTTCAGGAGTAATTGATTCTTGCACCATTCTACCTTCTCCCCTTCAGACTTTGGAGCCCCACTGCTGAGTGATGCAGCTAAAGGTGCTTGGTACCATTTTGATGAATAACTGGCTAAAGAGAAGGCAAGGGTAAGAATGAGGCTTCAGTTGTGATCTGGAGTGATTAAAAGAGTCAGTGAGAGGATCGTGGAAGCCCAGAGTTGCAGCTAGCTTTGAAGAAACGCTGGCAAGTCCCATGCTTTCTGGACTTCATGTCATGAATGTCATTTTTTCAGCCTAAAACTCCTATTCTCCTTCTCCACCTGAACTGCTTCCTCATGCCCTGCAACACTCAGCCTAGCCCAGCTGGGAAACTTAGCAATGTAGCGAGATCCTGTCTCCAAACAGCGTTTTTTTTTTGTTGTTTTTTTTTTTTTTAAAGGCTGGGGTTATAGCTCAGTGTAAAGACCCTGGGCTGCAACCCTAGTACCACCAGAAAAAAAAAAAAAAAAAAAAAAAAGGAAGAAGAATGCCAGTTTCTCCAGAAATTTCCTTGAAGAGTCAGTAGAGAGTGTTCATGTTAGTAACTTTTTATACCTGAGCAAATATCTCTTAAATATTGTATGCGAGAAGATGGGAAGTCAAGCATGAAGTACCTCTGCCACATACCCAAGGGTGGTGGTCATGTTGGGAAAAAAGCATGTGTGCTGGAGCTGCAAGCCCTGACAGCCACAGTGTCTGGAGGACACCACTTCCACTTAAAACAACGATGAGCAAACTACGGCTATTCAGGCTCATCTACTTGGCAGACACTGTCAAAACTAAGTGGAGATTGTCGCTTCTAGGAAAACACCTGACAATACTTGTAGCTAATGATGCAATCTGAGAATTTAAGCAAAAATTAGACTTTTGTAAACATGTGTTATCACTTCTTTTCAGTTTGTGATAGGCCCCCACTTCTGTCTCTCCTTTTGCCTCATACTGAGCAAGCTGATAAGCAAGCCCAAGTATGCTCTCCCTGGTATCAAAAGTTTAATTCACACAAGCCTTAGCCACTCTTGGGAATGTTACTCTGCTCCTGCCCCTTCACCACAATAAAGCTCAAAGCCACCGTTGCCTTGCTCTGCTCAAGTCATTTCAGACTGGTTTAAGTGTCTTCCTTACTTTCTAGGAAATTTCAGTATTCATCTAAGAAATTTTTCGTATCCCCTTGGTGTGTTTATGACATCATCATTCTTGACATCCAAGCCAACTTGGGGTTGAGGTTTGTCCCACCTCCTGTAACAAGAACAAGACAATAGGCACCATGAGCAGGATGTCTTCGCAGTGACCACAGCCTAGGGCTCTTCCCTTGCCTCGGGCTTGCCAACAGCTCTGGTGTTGCAGGCAGTGCAACTTGGAGCCACTGCATGCTGCCACATATTTCCTGAGCTGCACTGTTACCTGTTAGCAGCTCACATTCTCAGCTCTGCCAATTTGTACTACATTTACCTGAGCCTCTGTTATAGATTTAACTGACCTAAATCAGAAGCTTTAATGATTGGTATGAGATTGCCACCCTGGGTAGTGTGTCATGGCCTAGATCTACCCATGTGTCTCAGGTTGAATTATTTGTCTTAGTTGCAGCTGAGACCCACTGATTCAAGGCTCAGGGAGTGAGTCCTGCCCTCTGTCTGTCATATGTGTGCACCCACCAGGCGCTGACCCTGTGCTATAGAGCATGCAGGGATGCGTGGATCAGCTAGTGTTCAATCATGTGAGCAAGAGCAAGTAGCCTGGTACACCGAGGTACAAGCCCCAGTGGCACTTAGTTCACTGGGACTCTATGAGGCTTAAAGTGCCTCAACTGTTACTACTGCTTTGCCTCTGTCACAAAAATAGTTTGGCTGTTTAGCGCTGTAACAGAGGAAATACCAGTGCTTCAAGGCACAGACTGTTATGGTTTAAATATGATGTGCCTCCTCAGAGACTCGTATTGAAGGATTAATCCCCAACGCAACAATGTTCAGAGGTGACCCCTAAAGCGGTAATTGGATCATGCGGATGCTGACTTTATCAATGGGTTCATCTATTGACGAGTTTATAACTGAATGGGCTTATTAAGAGGTCAGGTCCAGTTAGAGGAAATAGATCAAAGGAGGAATGTTTTTTGAATGGTATCTCTTATTCCCCGTCCACTTCTTTTCCCTTCCCTTCC
>NW_004955469.1:11804573-11843351 GCF_000276665.1 Chinchilla lanigera
TCCCTTCTCTTCTCTCCTCCCCTTCCCTCCCTTTCTCTCCTCCACTCCCCTTCCCTCCCTCCCCTTCCCCTCTCTCTCCCTGTCTCTCTCTCTCCCTGTGTCTCTCTCTCTGTCTCTCTCACACACTCTCTCTCCTGGATGCCATGAAGTGAGCAGCATTCCTTCACCATGTCCTTTACCATGATGTTTTTTCCTTGGAACCAGTCAACCATGGACTGGAACTGGAACCAGTCAACCATGGACTGGAACCATGGACTGGAACTTGGACCAAACTAAACCTTTTCTTCTTTAAGCTGTGTATATCAGGTATTTTATACCAGTGACAGAAAGGTGGCTAAATATACAGACCCTAAAGCAAAGTGGGCCAGAATGTTTCCCCCCAGTTTTCCCAAAGGTACTAAGAAAAGTACAGATACATTGGAAAATTGAAGAAGTGAACCAATGGCTCTGGGTCACTCCATTTAACAGCATGCTAAATGGCCAGGCCAACTCCACCAGGAGTAGATATCCGTAAGGTTCAAAATACATGGTACTGCAGGGTGGGGATGTATAAGGGAGAGGGTGAAATTCCTGACCCTGATGATTCTGGGGTTCCCTGAACAAAGAAACTTAAAGTAGGACAGGGAAAGAACGTCTTTGAAGAGTTTCTCATAACCACTCAAAGAATTTTATTCAAGTAAGAGAAACAGAAATGGAAATAGAATCTGTGATTTGGACTGATTGAAAATTCACTAAAAGAATTTATTCAACAAGAAGATGAACTAAAATCCAATTGGCTCTTACACCTCTATAACACTAGCTCAGAATTAACTTTAATATCTGTTGAGATGAGCCAATTGGCAGGGATGTCTTGTAATTCTAAAGTCAATAAATTATTTAAAAAACATTCAATCTATACATGCCCTCTGCAGCATATTAGAGCACATTTCCCTGCCTTTCCTTTCGTGCACCGGGTGCCCGTGACATGGAAAAAATAGCATTAGCGTGCTGCCATTGTAAATGCTCATCTCTCCACTGACTGAAAACCCTAGGGGGAAGACTGGCATGGTACAATGGGCTGATTATTTTTCTGAATATTCCAATGGTCTAGAGGCCCTTCCTGGCCCCAACCTGGGCCTTTTGATGCTAGTACATGTCTATTATTTTTAAGAGGTACAACCTCAAATTATTAGGCAATTTCACTTCCTTCCCCTTATTAGCCAGCCTATGATTACTAAGGAAGCATTAAATAGCCTAGAGTTATCAGTTGCTAATGAGGAACAAGATGAAACCCCAATAAATGTTTGACTATCAAAGAAACAACCAAGAGAATAAGAATTATTGAGGAGGTAATCATCTTCATAAAGGATGTCTAGGTTCTCAGCCTCTCTGAAACCAAGATCCTAATCAAAAGGCCTGATGTTGGAGACTCCAAAAATCTGAGTTTCACAAATCTTTTAATATTGGACACAATCCTGGAGTTACAAGCTTTATTTCTGTGGAGTATGGGGAAGCCAGGGATACCTCTGCCACCTCACATCTGATGCACAGCAAGGTGGCTCCAGGCCTCCTTGACTCCCATGCTTTGCCATCCCAAGAGCCCATCAGCTAATATCCTGATTTTAGGCAATGGCACAAGCCTGCTAGAGACTCAGCATCTTACAGGGACACCGACCACCCTATGGGGACAATTGCCCCATTATCTCTTTGTTGATTCATTGATCTCCTTACAGCTGGCAAATCTCCATGGCCTTAGTCAATACTGGGATCAAGTTATAACTATACTTTGGATTCCATAAACGTTAACAAAGGTACCCTTACACTTTAGGGTGAATAAGAGACATAAATACTGAGCAGATAGGTATAACCTCCTCTTAACCATTAGAACTATTACCCTCCCCCTTAATTTCCCTGTGGTCATAGCACTCAGTACATCCATAGTTGGCATTGACACCCCGACTCAATAAGTAATAAATTGGAATCAAATTAAGTTTTTGTTACTTGCATTTGGTTTCTCAAAATGTGATTCTATAGACCAGTGATGTCAAATCTTTTAGAGCTTTCAATGATAATAAACAGCCTGCTTTGGCACACAAACCATAGGTTCACCACCACTGCAGTAGACCTTTTCCACATACCCTGCTTTTACCTGTTTAAAATAGTTATAGTTAAAACATATAATCCATGTTGTCATCAAAATATATGTTGAGGCAAAGCCTACAAAAACTAAGAGCCATTATAGAAGACTTCCCAAAGTCCACTGTCTCCTTCTTCAGTAGCCCTATCTGGGCAGTGCACAAATCCAAGGAAATAAATGATGCCTAAGTGTAGGTAGCACCATAATACCCTCAGTAAGGTTCTCATACCTAATGTCATTGGCATTACTGACTCCATCTAATAGTAACTAGAAAGTATTTTGCTGTTATACATTTTATTAATATGCTCTTTCCCATGATTATTTTGATGGTCTCTCATTCACAATTCACCTTAACCTTTGAGGAAATAAAATATTCTATCACTTGCCTCCCCGTGGAGTACTTCAACAGAACTGCCATTGCCATCACAGCCTTTGCAGGCAAGATCTTAACTGTACTCACTTTCCTATAGGAACACAGGTATGATATTATACGGATGACATTCTCCTCCAAGGATGTTTTAAGGATACACTCACACATTATATAAAATTATGTGTTAGAGAGCCTAACCAACTGGGGCTAAGCCATTGTGCCCCAAAAGTTTCAGGATTCAGCCACTTCAGCAAAATTTCAGGGCATAATTTTGTCTCTTAAAGGATGATCATACACAATGCAGGAAGCAATCAAATCTTCACATTATTGGCACCCACTGCTTCAGAGCAGACCCAACATTTATTGGTTCTATTTGGGTTTTACAGGAAATTTATTCCTCATGTATAAATTTTACTTAAACCCATCTATGCTAATCCTCACAAATCAGCCTACTTTGAATGGCTCTACGAGCTGTCCAAATGTAGCAGGCAATCTCATTAATGCCCACAGAGGCCCCTTCATTGTAGAGGCATTGGCAATCTCCTCTCATGCTTCCTGAATCCTGAACCATCTGGGATGACAACAAATTGATCAGGGGCATCAAGTGCATGAGCTCCTCAGCTGTGCATTGCATACTCATCCAGCCACAACTTCGGACTGTGTACTGAGGTCCTCTGGAGATGCATGGAAGCTTCCACTGCTTCCTTCCTAGCCCAGAAGCACCAGGGTAGTCTTTGCCCAGCTGCCATATGTGTTTGGGTCATGGAGACAGCAGCATGGGCTCAGCAGGGTCACAGAGACTTCTTTATTGAAAGTTGAAAGGGTGTTGACAGGATAAAACCAAAGCTAGGCACACCCTCCATACAGGAGAAATGGCTACCCTTGTCCTCAATCCCTTGTCAGATGCAGTGGTGCCAAGGTATCACCCTTCTTCTAGACCCACTGGTTACCTGGGGAGCCCCTTGAAATCAACTGAGTGATCAGAAAAAGAGTTCTGTAGACTTTACGGATGGTGGTGACACTGTCACACTTGACGGAGCCCACTGAGAGCAGCTGCTTTCCATCTCCTCACTAGGACACCCCTGACACCTAGGGCCAGACTCAAGGTCAGCACAACTGGCTGAATCTCCAGTCTTAGCACTAGAGGATTCCCTGGTCAACAACCAGGCTCATCAACATATTTTTTCACAATGTTGGGCCACCACTAATGGTAAAGGCATCTGGTACAATCAATAACAACAAAAATTCCTTATCCAAAGTCTTTACCCTTTGGGGTAAAAAATAATCCTCAGAAAAATTTTCACCTCATAGATATTGAAAATATAAATCAAAGACATACTCATCACGGTACAGACTAAAGCCACATTACAAAGCTTCCACAAATAGTTATCACTCCCTTTAGAATTCCAGGCATTATTGACAGCAACCAGAGCACTCCTCTTGCTTCTCAAAATATGTAATCTTAAACTTATGACCATGTTTTCCATAAATAACGAATTAATTTATTCTTCAGTTATTCACTGAGCACCTCTTTTGAGAAAGGAGCTAGGCTAGGTTTTGGTGGTACAACAATGAACAACATACACATAGCTTTTGTCTGCTGGGAGCTCATAATGGCAAAGGAAAACAAATGAATGTGCAGATAAAGGTGAGGACAGTGCATGAAGGTAAACCACAGGAGATGAACAGCCTAAGAGCTGAAGAATGAATAGAAAAAGCCATGTTTAGATCCAAGGGAGATCTAAACAAGATCTAGGCATGCAAGAAAGACTATGGCCTTCTTCAAGAACTGAAAGATGTTCACCAGGATTAGTGATTAGAATGCTAATGACTATAAGAGTCAGATAAACAGAAACCTCTTACGGTATTTCAAATAGAGAAAACCTAGCCAGGGAGATATCTCAGTGGCACCGGTCCTCCCTGGCAAGCTCAAGGTGGTGAGTTCATTCCCGGTACAAAAAAAAATAGAGAACATCTAATAGACATAAAACTACTATGAAGCAGTTGAGAAGATAAACAGAGGATGGGTAAGCAACTCAGAGACTGGTATCAGTAGGAAACTAGGGAAGAGGAAGGTCACCAGAGCCCTCAGGGAGGAGCTGTCTGATGGGACCCACAACATGGCAATGGCTGCCTGGTAGGAGCTGGAGCCACAGAAGAGACAGAAAATGCAGCTACTACTGGAAATACCATGCATGGTAGAGGGGTGAGGCAAGAGCAACACCTTCCTGCCCTACGTCTCTCACCAGTACTATTGGTGGGCCAATGGAAGATCCCCATGCATCCTCACAGGAATGGGATCTGGGGACGCTTTCTTTCAGGGCTCAGCTTTACTGTGATACAGAGAAGAGCAGGAGAAGGAAAAAAATCAGAGGGCAGACAGGCAAACGACTAACACGGGAACACCTGGGAAAGATAAAATTGAAAAACTAGCCAGCATTCACCTGGGGTCTTGTAGGTTCTGAATCCTAAAAAACAGGGACCCATGGAAGGGCTTTAAGACACAATTATATGATTTATTTTATATTAAAAGAGTACTAAATTTTAAAATGGTTTTTATTTTAGTACATGAATGTAAAAATTATAAAGATTTACTAATAGTACATTGTTGTCAGAAATATCTGCAAACATGATGTCCTGTTTAAAAGCTACACTGGTAAATCAGGTGGTACCTGGAGATTCAGAACAAGAATAATGAGGCATGTGAGAATCATGTCATCCAAGAACCCATCTGAGGGTATCCATCATATTTTGCTTGGAGAAGAGAGCTCTGAGGAGAGACAGCATAGCTGTCATATTTGTGAAGGAGAAGTAGGCTTCTCCCTTGTTGTCCCATTGGGAAGAAAGTAAGGAGTTAGGATGAAGGGAAAGTGGATTTTATTTCAGTTGTGAAGTCAGAACTTCCCAGTGCATAGAACTTTTGAGCAATGGAATGGTCTCTCTCCTCCACAAGAGTGAGAAAAAATCCTCAAATGGAACCTAGAAATAGTTGGGGTCAGATCATAGGACAGTAACAAAGAGACAAAATTGCAGTAGCTTAATACGGTGAAAGTTAGATTTTGCACCGATATGGGACAGCAGAGGTCTTTGATCCCTGTGATCACACGGTACTCAGTGTGCTGGTGAGGGGCACATGGGTGACCATGATCACCAGTAAAATGAAAGGGAAAGGCCCATTTAGAGCTCTGATTCACAAATAATGTAATCCTTCCTCAGCACATTTCAATGGCCAGAGAACTCACATGGGTACAACCACTTAAAAGTATCATGCACTGGAAATATTTGGGAGAAGAGCACTAATGACAATCACAAACTTCAACCTTTTGATCATGCTTACCCTTCCTCCATTACAGGATGGTTAAGAGGTTAAAATTATGCACATGAAAATTCACCATGAATAATAATATGCTAAGTAAATAACAAGTGCTAATGAGATCCTGCATTTTGTTCACTATTCTCTCTTTACAGCCTCACAATATGGGACATATTGGAAGCTCGATAAATGCTTGCTGAAAGTTATATGGATTAATAAGCATTTCTGATTTCTTACTGGGAAAGTTAAAGTTGACCTGCAATATTATTAGAAAAAGGTGACTGGTCCACTATCATATTTAAGATGTTGAAAGATTCTCTTGTTTAGATGGACAAATTAAATGATCTCAAAAGTCTTTTTTAACAGCAACAACAACAAAAAATGCTTAAGTGCACAACTTCCCCCTGGAGACATAAAAATAAAATAATAATCCTGAAATAAGGCTTTAGGTTTCATGGCTTGTGAAAGAGTTTTTATTCTTTCAAATAAACCCTTCCCTCATCCACTCTTTACTTTGCTGCTTTGTTTTATTACCTTGATAGCATGAGACACTTTCTGAAGTTTATCTACTGCATCCCCACCTAGCATAGTAGCAAGATAAAGCAAGAACACATTTTCCCCTTACTGGTAACTCCTATGTCAAGAGTGCTGGTCATATAGTAGATACTCGGTGTGAGTTGAGTGAGTGCTGCTTAATCCACTATGAAATGAGAAAAACTGAAGCTTAGCAAACCAAGCTAAGGGCCAGGGCTTCTAACTTACAGAATAATGTAGCAGAACCTATCTGAACCTCACCAACCTCCAAACATCAAACAAATGTCCAGGGTGAGGAAACTCCACCCCCAAGCTTAGGCACTTCTCTTGCCCAGGGGACAGGGAACCTCACTGTAAACACAACTCCTTTGGGGAAAGAACCTTGGCCCTCACAATAGCTGTTTTTTGCCGAGGTGGCATTTTTCCCAACACATTATGCAAAAGCCAGTTGGATAAGATGCTGAGGACTGTTATTTCCTAATTTGATTCTGCCATTTCCAGTAATGGAAAGCTACACTCCAGCCATCCATCTTAATAAATGACAGATGCATTTTGTTAAAACTTCCTTAAATAATTTCTTTTGGTTTTAGAAAGAGGGAAAAACAAGAAAGAGTGCTGTTTTGTGCGCTCTTGCGTGTCAACATTTTGGGAGCCATTAAATAAAGCGAGAGCTTATCTCAGGTTGAGAATTAAGTGGGTAACTGATGCCAACCTCTGCATATTTCCTAAATGTGGTTCCCCATTGGACAAAGGCATAAAAGGCTATTAGACTATGTGTAGATGAGCATGTAATAATAGCAATTACATGTGATTTGACAACTTGTATCCCTCAAGCACATCGCAGAATGGAGATGGTAAACCTGTAAATGGACTCTTTACAACTTCGTAGATCTCTGCAGGTAACCAGGTATGTGAAAATGCAGTAGAGCAAAGAGAATATTACACTGAGTTTAGGGCTTTCAATTCTGGTCGTGTTTCTACTGCTCAGGAGCTCTGTGACCTTGGCCAAGTCAATGACTTACTGTTTCTGTAAGATATAATAGATATCAAAACAACCTTACAGGATTATTATGAGGATTAAATAAAACAATAAAGAAAGAATTTGCTAAAATATAAAAAACCCTTCACTATAATACCTTCATGAAATTAGGGATTTTCTTTTTCACTTTTTCCCATCTTCACATCCTTTGACTTTAGAACAATGCCTTACCCATAGGAAGTACTCAATAACTGTATTTAGATTTGTGAATGTGTTGGCTAATTTTGTGTGTCAACTTGAATAGTCTACAAGATGTCCAAATAGTTGGTCAAATATTATTCTAGGTGTATCTCAGAACATGTTTCTTGATAATATTAACATTTGAATGAATAACAGTAAAATAGATCACCTTCCCTACAGACAGTAGGCTCCACCCAATCAATTGAAAAGACTAGAATAAAACAAAAAGGTGACATAAGAGAAAATAACGCCTGCCTGACTTTTGTAGCTGGGACATCCTCTTCTGCCCTGGATTGGAACTTACTCCCTCAGGTAGATCTCAGTCCTGCAGACTTGACTGGAAATTATACCACCAGCTCTTCTGGGTCTCTAGCTTGCCAACTGCAAGTTGCAAGACTTCTTGGCCTTTATAATTACACGAGCCAATTCCATATAATAAATCTTTTAGATAGATATATAGATAATCTCCATCCATCCTATTGGTTCTTTTTCTCTGGAGATCCCTGACAAATACAATGATTACAGCACAACAAAATGAAAAATGTTAGCAATAATAAGTCATTTGAATTGCCTTGACCTTCTAAGTAGACACAAAGAATTGAAAGTTGAGCCTAAGTAAGGGAAATGTGACAAGGAAGTTCAATTATAACTCAGGGCATGTCACTTTATAATGAAATACCAGGCAGGACCCTTCAAGGTTAGGTAGCTTATGTCAGTACTGTTGTAGTATTCTCTTCTGAGCTCTCATTATATGCTTAGCAGTGCACATGCATTATCTCATTTAATCCTCACAAGCCTATTATTATCCTTATTCTACTCTCATATGGAAAACACTGAGCCTTAGGAAATTCAAATCACTCACCCAGTGTCACAGAGCTGATGATGGAACGGTGAAGCCAGGCCTAAATTCCTAACCGCCATGCCACCACCTCCCAGTTTGCAACTGTGAAGGCAGAATTATGGCTGCATCACTTAGCATGCATTCTGCTGTGAATATTAATAAAATCCATATCAGACAGACTTGGACATGATGGGATGTATCTACTCACAACAGAAAAACACTCTTTAGTGAGTTCAATCCAGCATTCTGTTCTGTTTCTCTAGTTCTGCCTTTTTCCAAAGGCCAGCTTCATCTCTGTCTTCCCTCTTGATGCAAAGCGGTTACAGTGATTCCGGCACAATGTTCATGCCCTGCCTCATTCAGAGGGGAGGGAGATATGACTGTCCTCCTCCAAAATGTGAACAGACTGGGAAACTTTATCATCAGTTGGACAAGCCTGAGTAATCAGAGTGGTCCAGGTATGATGATGCATTGACTAGCTTAAGTCTGGATCATCCCCTCACCCTCTAGACCAGCACTCAGGCAAGAAAGATGTGCCCACAGTAATTGGCCAAGGGTGAGTGATCTGCACCCAAGTGACGCCCAATAAAGGAAAAAGAGTAGAGTGGGAGTAGAGGGAAGAGTAGAGTGGGTGCCTGGTGAGCAACCAGCAGATGTCCAGTATGACATCCAAACCATGACCATCTACTGATGTGTCAGGACACTTTCCTGAGTAGTGAAAAACAACCTGTACTTTCTCATTCCTTTGAGCCAGCCATGGCCTGGCCCCTCAACATCCATTCTCCCTTCTGATCACGCAATCGTCCAACAAACAACCATAAGCACCTTATCATGTACAGGCATCAACAGACTGACATTCAGAGTCAAATAAGATGTAGTTCTTGTCCTCAGGGGATAGTCTGGTGTAACTGGCAAATGACCACAAAAAGTGTGCCAGGGAAGAGGAGGAAGTTGCTGAAAGGAGGTTGGACATATGTGTGTGTGGCACACACTGGGAGTCTTACAGGCTTCAAACAAGGCCAACCCTTCAACCCTTCATCTGTAAAGGAATCCACCAAAGCTTTTCCCTGCCTTCAGAGAGTGTTGTGTTGTTTTCCCTGTTTTCCACTGAATCACTACCTAGTTCCTTATCCTTTGTCTCTGACCTTGAACCCGTGCCATATTCAGGGTTCTGGAGGGGCTTCTGATTTGTGCACCTAATCCCACTCCATTCTCTCCATAGTGCAGCTCTTATTTATTCATTCTTGGCTGATTTTCTGTCCCCTTCCACTGTAGACTCCAGGGAGGGCTGTGTTTAAATACTCTTATTTGTAGCCTGCCTAGATCATAGCTGCTGTCCAATACCTATCTATTAATGACAGAAATTGCACTGATAAAGGATTTCAGTCCCTGGAGCTGTTAATCAAATGCTTTTTGACTGATTCAAAATTCATTCCATCCTGAAATATTTATAGTTCTCAATCATTGGCAAGTTGTCTGGTTGCTTATTTTCTACTTGTTGGTATGGTGAGATTAGAAATAGCATCCCTTCTCTTTTCTCAGTGTTCTATAGATTTTTCAGTCCTAGAATTTTAGATATTCACAGAGTCTCATGATGTTAGGAGCAGGTAGGTTTGACTACTTCCATTTTAATGAATGTACAGAAATATGCTACATCTTATTCAGGGCTACAGCAGCAGAGCCAAAGTCTATGATTCACATATCAGGCATGCCTCTCCTACCCCCCTGCATTTTGTTATTCCCACTACCCTCAGTATCTTCTTAGGCACAGGTTTGAGGAATACCTGAATACATTACAAACAGGAAGAAGGAAGGGGGAAAGTAGTTCCTGATCACTTGCTATGTTCCTTGATTCATCACATGCCTTCATAGAAATTGTATCATTTATTGCTCATAATGATCTTAGAAAGACAGGTGTCATTCTTCTCCTTAAAAAGACACATAAGAAAAGAAATAGAAGAATGTAAAGTTCCAGATTGTATAACTAACTTGCCCAGAACTGTTAATTGGTAATGCCTGGGGTCAAACCCCAGCCTCCTCCAGGCTCTTGCCTGTATTCTGCACCCAGATATCTCCCAGTGCCAACAAATCCCTGAACTCGAAAGAGCTTGGAAAATGGCCCGTGGGAACTAATTGGGAGGGACAGCCCTCATGGCCTCACACTGTCTTTCTACAGTGTCCTCTGCTAATGATTTAATCATGGTGGTGATGAGGGAAGCTTGGGAAGCGGATCGGAGTCTAATCCAATCTTTGTTGCTAAATGGCTGACTAACTTACAATTCCACTTTTCCAAGTATATCCATGAATATTTTTAAACAGATAAATGGAGTTTTTAAATTATTGAATTCTCAGTGGAAGGGCCTATTGATAATTTGGGCTCTCTTTGTCCCTAATAAGCTTAAAAGACACTTCAGAGTTTAATCATGACCTCTAGAGTGGGATCAGGTTGTATCAGCTATCGGCAATCCAAATGTACTGGAATAAAAGCCCAGAATTTAGAGCATTTGCACACAGGACAAGAGAGTGAAAAAAAAGCTCACATGACATCTCTGTGCTGGCTTTCCTTGTCTTGTCCCAGAGAATGCCCTAAAATATTAACCTTCATTCAGAGAGCGGGCTAGAGACGATATCATAGAAGGACAGAGTAGGGATAATAGGAATCATCTTGTCTCATAGGGAAAGAAGGGAGGGAGGGAGGGAGGGAGGGAGGAAGGAAGGAAGGAAGGAAGGAAGGAAGGAAGGAAGGAAGGAAGGAAGGAAGGAAGGAAGGAAGGAAGGAAGGAAGGGGACAGAAGGGGATGGGAGAAGAGAGGAGAGGAGAGGAGAGGAGAGAAGGAAAGAAGGAAGAAAGGGAAGAAAGGAGGGAAAACAGAGAAGACTTGAGATTTTAACACATACAGGAAATTCATCTGCCCAAGATGAGGCCAAGGGGAGGCTGAGGCGTCAGTGTGGAGCAGAAAAGCATTGGATTTGGAAACATGAAATGGAGCCCAAGGCTGGCTCTACAGTGACTCCCGGGTGATGGGAAAGAGTGCATTCATCCCCACTGCAATTTCCCTTCCCACGTGTTAAATGTGGATAACATACCCATTCCACCTATTTCATGAAGTTACTCTAAGAGTTTGATGAGATAAAACAGAACAAGGACAGGTTATTGCATCACAGGTGGGTTTCAGATTGCTCTGCCTGTCGTTTTAATTTCTCTTTCTCTCCATGGGATGGTATAATTGGCAATATAAAAATGCTTATTTATATGCCTTGTACATTTCAAGGGAGAGGAGATAGTCAACAGAAACTTATTGAGAATCTAATACAGGAAAAGTTTGTAAATGGATGCAAAAGTAGGAAATATCACTCTCATCGTGTAATTGACAGTAAAGCTAGTTTGGCACTTTGGTGGGCAGAAAAATGGCACCCAAGGATGTCTACAGCTTAATCTCCAGAACCTGTGAATACATAAGCTTATACAGAAAAGGAGAATTAAGTTTGCTAACTAGCTGGTCTTGAAATGGAGAGATTATCAGGCAATGCACGAGTGATCCCAATGGAATCACATGAGTCCTTATAAGTGAGAGGAGGAGACAAAAGAGGCAGAATGAAAGAAATGGCCTTGTAGGAAAGATTTTGCTTGGTGTTACTGATTTTGAATGTAGAAGAATGAGGACAAGAGGCAAGGAATTGGGCAACCTCATAAATCTAGGATAAAAGAAGGAGGATATGGATGTGGATGAGGACAAGAAGGAGGAAGAGGAAGATAGAGATGAGGAAGGTGAGGAAAAATTCAGTTTTGTTTTATCTTTAAATTTGGAACCAGTCCTTCTCACTATCTTGTACTTCTTTGCAAGTAAACCTCTTTTCTCTTTACTAAATAATTTTAACTCTGAGTTTTCCTTGACAGTCACCATATGTAAGAATTAATTTTCTACCCATAGAATGATAGCCAGAATATGACATATTTTAGTGATCTACTGCTATTAAAATATATGACCCAATTCTTTATTTCAAATTATCCTACTTTTTAGAGGCACAAAATAAGCATTTATTATGCTCATGGATTCTATGCATCGGGAATCCAGACAGAGTACAGATTGGTTGTCTCTGCTCATGCTAAGTCGGCCTCGATTGATCGATGGAAGGGGCTGGAATTACCCAGGGACTCACACATTCATATGACTGGGGATTCACACACTTATGTGGATAGCATCTGTAGTCTGGGACTTTTACTAGTCCTATACGCCTCTCTACAGCTTCTCCATGTAGCTCGTGTTCCCTTAAAACATGGTGGCTTTTCTAAAATGTCATACAGTTGGAATCATTTTAGTATGTAGCATTTTTAGACTGTCTTCTTTCACTGAGTAATATATGTTTAAGTTTCCTCTGTGTCTCTTTATGGCTGATAGCCTGTTCTTCCTATCATAAAATCATATTCCATTGCATGGACATACCACAGTTTGTTTATTCATCCACCTTTGAAAGACTTCTTGGTTTCTTAAAGTTTTGGCAACTATGTGTAAATTTATTATAAATATTTCTGTGCAAGTTTTGGTGCAGACATAGTTTTCAATTTGCTTGGGTAAGTACCTAGAAGAACAATTGCCAGATCATATGGTAAGATCATTTTTAGTTTTGTAATAAACCACCAACTGTCTTCCAAAGTGGCTGCACCATTTTGCACTCCTATCAGTAACGAATGAGAGTTCCTGTTGCTCAAGCTCTCTGTCAGCATTTGATGTTGTCAATTTTTTGAATTTTAGCCACTTTGAAAGATGTGCTGTACTAGTAGTAGTAGCAGTAGTCGTCGTAGTAATATTTAAATTTGCAATTACTAATGATAAACAATGTTAGGCATCTTTCCATTTTCTATATACTTCTTTGCCATATATATGTATATCTTCTTTAGTGAGATATCTGTTCAGATACTTTGTCTCTTTTTATTGGGTTATTTGTTTTCTTATTGTTGAGATTTAAGAGTTCTTTAAGTATCTTTGGCTATAAGCCCTTTACCAAATATGTATCTTGCAGATGTTTTCTATAATTACTTGAATCTCTCTGCTATCCTCAGGAGGGACATAGAGCTGAGGATAAAGTCCACCCCAGGATTGAGGCAACTGTTATTAACATCGTCAGTCTGCTCTTGTCTTAGGGATCTCTCCCTGGAACTCTATCTTCCGGCTTAAGGCTCCACGGGCCCCAGCTAGAAAAAAGCTGCCACTCAAATCACCTGGGTTCCCTTGCAGCATGATTCCTGGAAAATACAGGATTCTTTAAGTAGGGACTCTGCTATTATCAGGTTCTGGTGTCTTCTGTCCTGGAATGAGGTCCAGTTTTGTTTGTTTGTTTGTTGGTGTCTGGAAATAAAATCAGATATGATCTTGAAGTTCTCTTTCTGTGAGGGTAATTGGTCTTCATATTCCTTGAGAATTTCAAAGAAATTACACTTGTCAGTATGACCTAAAAGGCTACACTTGTGTTCTTTTTGTTCCAAACATTTGCTGAGCCACTTTGTTTTCAACACAAGGGTATAAAGCATTCTTTAATACTTGTTCAAACCCAGTTTCAACACTAGTACATGATGTTCCTCCGAGAGTTCACATCCATCTCTGCCCACAAGTGTTCCAAAAGCTAAAAAGCTCTTGCTTCAAAACCAATTGGTCCCTGGACTAGGACAGTAATCAGTGTGAGGTGCGGGAGGGTTCTACACTGGGATTCTTAGCACTTCTAGAGGAAGTCTGTGTGTGTAGCAGCTATGAATTCTATTCCACACACGGAACATAAGAAATATCATGTTACTTTTATCTCTTGAAATATCATTTAATATTTTCTGAGTTTCTGTCTGACTGGGTTAGTGATGAATTTGTTTAGCCACTGCAGAGGCATCCTTTCCTCATCCAGGGGTGGCAAAGCTCCCAGCATGTATCAGTTGGGAGGGGCTTTATGGTCCATGGGCCATGATGTGGTCATTATCCAGACTGATGGAATCCCACAAAGGTGAGTATTGACTCTGTCCTGGGCTTGTGACCAAAGCTGAGAATCGAGAGCCAGCTCCAGCCTCCTGGATGTCCAGAGAGTCATTGTCTGTGGAGATCCTGCCACCTCTCTGAGAGACTGTCAGATAGGGCACCAGGACCTATCACCTAGTAAACCTCAAATTTTCTTTTCCTCTTGGTCTTATGGGACTTTTCTAAAACCTTCTTTCTCTCACGGCAGCTTCCACATCCTGAAATCCTTGGGTGCAAGTACTTTCCATACCTTCACCCTTTCCCCTGCAGCTGGGCAAGTTTCCCTCTGGAGCGCAGACTTTGGCAAAGCAAAATCCAGGAGAGTCATGGTCTCCCAAGGGCCTAGAAACTATTGCTTCTTACAGAAGCTATAGGTGAAGGAAAAGAGGCCTTTGGGAAAGAAAACGCTAACTGGATAGCATGAAGAAAAACTCCAATTGCTATTTCAGTAAATCATATTGGCACAATTAAATTACAATAATTATAGCACAGATACCTTCTTTAAGGATTCTTACCACTTTAACTCCCAAAGTATTGTTGGAAACATCCTCTGGCTACCACTCATCACTCCGCCTTCAGTCTGCCTCTAGTTAGGGGTGGCTTTACTTGGGCCTCTCTCTTCTACTAGATTAGGAGTTTCTTAAGGGCAAGGACTTGGTTTTTCTGGATCAGTCAGATCCCAAGAGGAAACAAATGGCTCACTGTATCAGATAATGCAAAAAGGTTTTGCTTACAAGAGGAGCCATTACAGAAGTACAGGAAGGATGTGAGGAACCTCACATCCAAGGGATAATGTGGGAATCCAGAATTAGCGAAACCCAGAGAGAAGAGAAACAGTTCCAGGTTACTGGACCCAGAAGGAAAGAGCGGAGTAGAGTCAGAGCTAGCCAAGGTGACCTGGGAGGGATCCAAGGAATGCCACTCTCCTGGCCTTAGTTCACTCCCTCCATCTGGACTCACCATTGACCTAACCCAACAGGAACCAAGGGCACAAGTTCCATTAAGTAATCCATCTGTTCCTCCTTGGGGCAAAGAACAATGTGGCCTCTTCTGGGCTCTAGATATCATGGAGAGTTGTTCGCTTCTTTCAAATCACCTCTGGTCCGTGTCTTCATGAGTCTCACAGTCTAGAGGCAGAAAGGGGAACCCAACCCAGGTTTCTCTTCACTGCAAGTCGACAGCCTGCTCTATTTCCCTCATTGTACTGAATCCCCTGGGTGATCTTGAGCCCTACAAGCACTTAACTTGAGATACACAATCCATCACTTGATTATATACTGTTTTGAAGTTTATATCAGTTGTTTTGTCCTTGAACTGGACTATAAACTCTGTAAAGGTAATATTTATATTTAATATCTTTCTTATATTTCATATACTTCTAAGCATAATGTATTGCCTATAGTGGGCACTTGATCTTTATCAAAAGACAGAGTGATTTACTATGGCATGTGTCTAGATGTCCCCACAAAGCCTCATGTAGTCATAGGTGAGCCTTTCTCAGAGATGGCTGGATCCTAGAGTGTGTGACGATGAGATTAAGGGTGTGTGATTATAAATTGGTCTGCTGATTGGTTGGGCATAGTTCTGGGTAGGATTAAAGGTGCCCCACCCTGGGTGTGAGTACTACCTGCCCTGAGGGCAGGTAGTCTTGATTGAAAATACGAGAACAGAAAGAGCACTAGTGTGTTGTTTTTTGCCTCTCACTGCTAACATGTAGCTTGCTGCCTTCTGCCTGTCAGGAACTGTTCCTCCTCTGCCTTGTCACCCTGCCTTGGACCCAGCCAACTATGGACTGAAACCTCTACACACTTTGGGCTAAATAAACCTTTCCTCTTTTAACTTGGAGTCTTGGGTATTTTGTCTCAGCAACGTGAAAAGTAAAAACACCAGTGAAGGGATCTCCAGACAGATTTGATCTCCAGGGACAGGAGGTGCCATCTTCTGAATAGTAATCATACTATTGCCCATAGTGACTTCTCATGAAAAGAACTGCCCAGAATCAGACACAGCTTCCAACCTTCCTCCTCCTCTTCCTCTAATCACTAAAACCTATAGACGTGGTCCAAGGTTGGACAGATGATGTGAAGTATGGAGTCATTCCTTCAGCCAGTCATTTCTTCATCCACTTATCAAATATATACTGAGGTTTTCCTGCATTCCAGGTACGAAGCTAGGTATTGGGCACACAATAGTAAGATAGCTATTAGGCATATAAACTTATGAATGAAGAAGAATTGAAAGTGTGATAAGCATAGCAAATAAATATTTTTAAAAAGAGTAGTATACAGATCCTCAGAGACAAGTCCATGATGGTCCTGCCCACACACATACCCAGCTTTCTCCAGCAATCACTGCAGACATCTCCCGTCAGTGTAGATGGTTTCTGCACTGACTGTCTGTTTGGATCATTTTCTAGCCTCCAGTCCTCTCTGAGGGAGACCAGATATTTAAGGGATTGGTGCACCAGGAACAACCTTTACCTAGTGAGGGATGAGAGTCAGTGGATAAATGTCCTGACTTCTTCCAAGACAATTCTGAGGCAAGCTGCAGATTGGCTCTTTCAGAGGGTCCCAGAGGGTTAGAGCCCCCAGCACCCACAGCAGTCTAGCTTGGACCCCGTCCCTGAATCCCTTCCTCACTCTCCTACTGATTCTTCTGGGAATTCTTCCCCTTCCACAAATGAATAATTGCCTCAATATTTTTGTCTTAGGTTTTCTAAGACAAACCCAAACTAAGAAAATAGAAAATCAACTTATATAAGGTCAGCACCCACTGATGCTGAGGTCCTTCCAAACTCAAGGGTCTGTGACATCAGCCAAACATTCTCAGAGGAGGTCTTGGCATTTTGGGAAGAAGTGAACTAAAGTCTTGTAGTCCTTCTTATGTGAGGGAGATGGGGAAGAAATGCTGTTCTCTGGAAAGGCGATAGAAAAGATATAGGAAATGACTTGCCAAGGGAACACCTAGCAACCATAAGAAAGAGGGAAATGATGGTGCCACTCTCTCCACAGAAAGACAACTTGGTTCCTGTTCTTTGCCTCCTGGTGGTGATTTGGACTGCAGAGCTGAGGGGAGGGCACTATTAGAGCAAGTAATGCTGCTTGTACGCTTCCTTCAACAGACTCAAAGGATGGGAAAAGACACTTCATAGACCACTAATGGTCTTGCTTAGCTTTTATGTTTTAAAAATCCTCCTTTCCTAGTGCTAAAACCAAGGAGATGATTTCACCGAAAGCCAAGACTATATCTTATTTCACTTTTAAAACCTTGTCCCTGAGCACAGAACAAGAGAGGGTGTTAACTGTAATATTGGATGGACAAATAAATGAGTACAAAAGATGAGGCGGGGGTGTTTCCCCTCTCCTGCTGGCTCCTCCTGGCATAGAGAGCTTCCTTAACATTCCACTTCACGCCTCCCCTCTACTCCTTCACTGTGTCCTAGGAGAGAGTGACTTACCCATCCAATCACTGCTTTTGCAAGAACTTAGGTTGCAGGTATCCCAGCCTGCTCCTCTCACCCTTCTCTTCATAGTGAGCTGCCCACAAGGCACCTGTGTTTTTTTGGAGGCAGCGCCTCTGGGACAGGGCAGCCAGGTCTGCCTAATTCTGAGGTTCAGCCTTCACCTGAAGCCATAGCCACAGTCCTTAGCATCTGTCACGTTATTTATAGCAGAAATATTTTGGTCCCCATCAATACCTTTATTTTATGTCTTAAAAGCCAATTGGGCTAACCCTCACTGTTATGGAAAAATAATTCTGTAACTTTTGTGGAATTAAAATCAGAGTAATGGGGACTGGGGATTAGCTCAGCAGCACAGTGCCTGCCTGGCAAGCGCAAGGTCATGAGTTTGATTCCTGGTACTGGAAAGAAAACAAACAAACAAAAACAACCAGAGTAATGGCAGAAGCGTGAGTTCAGAACTTCCTTCCACTTTATCTGCCATGTGAACTTGCAGTTTTGCTTCACTGCTCTGGGACTCAGTGTCTTCATTGTTGCAAATATTGAGCCAAATAAATTGCCCTCATACTGCTGCTTAATAAATATTGGCTGAATTTACAAATGTCACAATATCCCAGAGCCAGAAGCCCCAGTGGTATAGCCACTGTGCAGTGAAAAGTATCACAATGGTGTGTCTAACCATGCCTAGAGTATCTGGAAGTAAAGCAAATGCTAGAGAGGAAGACCTAACTTTGTATCTATTTCTGAGAAGGGAAACATCTTCCTATGTTGTCTTTCAGATTAATGTGCCAGTTCTGGGGAAACAGAAACCCATCTTTAAGGTGGAAAAAGCCACCTCTCCTATTGCCCCATCTGTTTTGATGGGTATCTGAGTTTGGACTATTGCTGTGTATATGCCCAGATTCTCAGTGAGGTCTTTAGCCATTTGGAAAGCACGGTAAACTCCTCTCCATTTCCATCTGCACAAGCCCACGCTGGAGTCATTCCTCTCCACAGAGCCTACCTGCTGTCAGGGGACTTCCCCTCCCTGGGATTGGAGGAAATGAGCAAATCAACCCTGAGCACGCTTCAGGTGGCTCTGTGACCTTGCATTCCTCCCGGTGACCTCTCTCATGTTGCTCTTTGCATGGGCAACTCCAGCCATTACATTAGCAACACACAATTACACCTTCAAGGTAGATTCAAGTTCAGGCTGTGCCAGGACATAAATAGCTTAATGAGATGACAGCCATGCAAAACTTGTGAGTGGTGTAAATCAGAGCTCTGATAGATTGCAAAGATATGTTGGAAGCTGCATGCCCAGCACAAAGGGGAAGAGACAAAGAGGAAGGAAAGAAGGTAGGGAGAAAGAAAAGAAGAGGGGAATGGAAGATGGGATGAAGGAAGGAAGAAAGGAAGGAAGGAATTTAAAAAGGAAGAGATGGAGGGGGAAGAGAATTTTCTATGATGATCCTACTGGCAGTTTGTGGCACATTGTTTCCAAAGTTCCACCCAATGCTAGCACCCAGTGCCAACTACCTTGATTCCTCCCTGGGTCGCTGAACTCCTTCTGTACACCTTGGATCTGGCACATGTGTGCAGCAAGCACTCCCCAGTGGACAGGGCTCCAGAGTTTCCTTGCCTGTATTGTATCCTCCAGATATTCCTTGACCCAAGGAGTAAGACAGCATGGGGCCTCCACTGCACAGACACATAATTTCTACCAGGGTTTCAAGGGAAGATTAGTCTCAGGTCCAGGGACAGAGTAGAAGGGGACCCCTGTGCAGCCTCCAATGCCAGCCAAGAAAGAGGACTCCGGTTCTGGTACTATGGCCATGGGGACCACAAAGACCTTCTCATCCATGAACATGCTCTCTCAAACATACAGCATTTGGCTCTGTTCCATGCTAACTGCAGAATAAAAGGCCCTGGCCACTCCCCAACTACCTCAGTCCAAATATGTGAGGTTTGTGATCCCAAGAAAAGAGCCTGTGTCACGTAGAATCCCAAGCTGGGGATCAAAATAAAAGCAAATCACAAGCACATGGCCTATGGCATGTAGTCAGCCTGACCTCATCCCCTTGGACAGCCAATTCTTCTAAGGTCTCAGTGTCTACTCTATGGGATATATTTGCCTGTTTTAAAAGCACAGTTGTCTGAAACAATGTCCAGCATTCTCAGACAGGGTTATTCTCCTCCCAACACCCCCACCATCTTCCAGGAGCATTGGAATGATTGTTAGCTCACAAAGGGGACAGAGTGAGGGAGTATCTTTTGCCAACTTACCCTGGGGATGGTGGGAGCCCAGGGCAGTGCTGTCCAGCAGATATATAATGTGAGCTACATATGTAACACAGAAGTCTCTAGTAGCTATGTTAAAACTATACTGATAAAATTAATCTTAACAGTCTATTTATTTAATTTGATATAGTCAAAAAATCATTATTTCAACACATAAAAATGTTAAAAAATTATTGAGATATTTCATATTCTTTTCTCACAGCAAGGGCTTTGGCATCCTATAGGTATTTTACATGTACAGTGCCTGTCAATTTGGACGAGCCATATTTCACTTGTTCAATAGTGCCATGTACCTAGTGGTTACTATATTGGGTTCCCCGGCTCCAGAAGGATTCCTAGAGAGTCACATGTTTTATGTTCCCCAGTAATTCTGGAGATGCCTGCCTCAAGTATATGAGTGAATAAGGACAAAGGCTCTCTGGGGAAAACCAAAAACATAAAGCACAGGGAACCACAAGAGCTAGAAATATCAAGTAATGGGAAGTTAGGTGAAAGAAAGACCTCCAGCTCAGTACAGGTGCTATCACCCTCCCAGGAAGGCAAAGGGATCCAAAGTTCCTCTGTGCCTTGAAATCCAGTCCCCAAGGCTAACCCATGGCAGGGTCCTTGTTGTTAAAGGATTTGCTGTGAGTTGCAACCAGTGGTTTACAGATTTATTTTATTTGGCTTGAAGATCAATATCTCATCTCATCTTAAAAAAATTAATTGGGTGCCCATACATAAAAATTGAGTGGTTTTAAATTGAAGTCAGGCTTTCTAGTTTCCCTTGAAGGATCAGAAGATTTGGGAACAGCTGAGCCCACATTTCTGTATGTCAGCACACTGCCCAAGCCAGTACTCCTGCAAACCACAGGATGGACACCTTTCTTAGGCCACACACCTACTCACCCAGCTGCTGCAGACCCCATCACTCCCTACTGTCTTCCCACAGCAGCCAGGAGTCAGGAGCCATGTATCAACTCACCTATTCTGTTATTCATTCTGAGATAAAACAATAAGATATTTCTTTCCCTCCTGCGTACGCCAAAAGTGGAAAGTCAAGAATGATCAACGGGACCACAGACCTTCTCTTTCTTCCCTGTCTTTGTCAGTGTAACCTGCCCTGGTCCCTGTGGGCATTAGAGTTTGTGACCCTGTTTTAATTCTATATCCACAACCCCCTACAGAAAAGACAGAGCTAGGACTTCTCGTCACCTTAGTTCCACCAGTACTCTGAGAATGTCAGAGTCTTAATATTTTGTACCTCTCTCTCTTTCTGTCTAAATGTACCAGCTCTTCCTTGCAACCATGAAACTATGTCTCTCAGTCCTCTGTATTAAGCCCCTGGAAACACAGAGGAAGGAAGTCTAACTCGAATTGCTCTTGCTCTTTCCTTTATCCAAACCAAAAAGAAAGGCGGGTTTATGAAGAAAGTCAAAAGAAAGAAAAGTTTAAAGCAAAACCACACAGCCACACTGATCACTAGGCACTAGGCACTTCCAGAATCCTGTTCGCTTGGGAAAACAGATTCTGCAGGCACCACTGAGAATAATAGACTTTCTCTCTTCATAGACCACAGTCCTCATCCTTGTTGTCACTCTCCTTCTCATCCCAATTGTTCAGCAAGGCACCAAGGATGACCCCAGACTTCTCTATCTCCTCTATTTTCATATCCCCTTCTCTCTACTGATGTGTTAGCTCCTTGAGAGCAGGGTCCAGGGCTTCTTTACTTTATTTATATTTGTACCTTCCACATCCTGGCTATTGATATACAGTCACTGTCTGAAGATAGAGCTCAAAATGAGAAACAATGGGGAACAAACACAAAAATCCTTGCATCAGCCAGCACGGGGAGACACCCGTAAGTAGTATGAAACTGGAGGAATGAATGCAACCATAACTGTGTGGCTATGCCTTGGATGGACGAGGCAAAAAACACATGCATTAGTTGGGGCAACAGGGAACTCCAAGTAAGCTTCAGGCCAGCCTAGATCCAAGTGCTCAGAAATATCACTAGGAAGTAATTTATGGCTACCTTGAGACACAAGAAAACATTTTTTGTCCTGAATATTTCTGCAAGAGCTTTGGACCTGGGTCTAATTGAGCTGCCTTTCTCAGAACTGATCGTCAAGTTTCTGATTAGAAGGCCTGGGTGAAGTGTCTACTTCCAGAGTGGAGGACTGAGGTCAGCCTCACCCAACTATACAGGCAGGAATTTGAAGGGTGGTTAACAGGAGGAAAATAGAAGTTTTTGCTTGTGTATTTATTACCGGGAAAACATAGATGAAAGCCAGACGCTCCGAAACAATCACTGTCTGCTACAGAGTCCCTTGGCTTTCTACATCTTTATCTAAGTTCCTCTTATCCCCTCAATTAATTCATCAGCTTTGCAGGGCAATGGATGCCCTTGCTTAGTAGCTGCCTACAGATTCCTGGGAGCTGCTCCATTCACAGTGACCACTACTGCAGGCTGTCAGCTGACTGACGGATGGTCACTGTGGACATCACCAGGAATATATGGCCAAGTCTTCCAGCATGTGGGCTAGGCAAGCATTCCTGAGCAGGTGCAGGTTCTGGCTGGGAAATATGTTGATTTGCAGAGTACTGAGTGTTTATTTGGATTAATAGCTTTTGAGGTTGCCAGATTTCAAATGTAAATTAAATATTTATTGGGGATGGGTGGCAAAGAGAAAAAGTATACTTTCAGGGTTATTATTCATGTATTCCCTCATATCTGTCATTGGAGCAGCCAAATTTCAGTCTTATACACTGGAGAGCCAAGCAGTTACAATCTTATTTACACTTCCTCACATGCGTACAGTGCTTTAGCATTTATAAAGTCTTTCCCTATGTTAGCTACTTTGGCTTTAAGTCACACACCTGTAGAAGGTGAGATTCGTAATTCCCACTTTACAGGGGAGGAACACAAGACTCAGGGTGGTAAGTGATTTGTCTACAGGTAGAAAAGCAGGGATTAAGACCCACTTAGTCCCATTCCAAATATGCAGTTCTTACCTAGATACCACTCTGCACCTCACCCTCTTTTCTTATTAGCACTCCCAAATTTATATAATCTTAGTTGAGGGATTTTTCATTGAAAAAATCTCACTTGGATTGAGATATAATATGTCAGTATAATCTCATTTTGAGAACACCTTCCATGAGGTTATTCCTATTAACCAATGTTTCCAGGTCAAGAATTGTGACACTGAATAAGCCACAGAGGTGAGCCACAGGTAGAAGGTATTCCTCAACTGGTTATTATTTTCCTCAAACAAATTGGACTGTGTCCAGCTTCCCTTGCGGAAACCAGCTAAATACCAAGTCCTGGCTGTGCCCAATCAGGAATCAAATGCACAACATGACCATAACAGAAACTTTCCTCTTTCAGCGCTCTCAAAAGTGAGTCTGTTCTTTCATCTCTCTTGAAGTCCTCAGCCATCGTCCTTACAGATAATTGTCTATTTGCACAGTTTCTGACCCTTTCAACTTTTCATCAATCTTGCAGATGATAGGCACCACTTCACATGTGTGCCTGACCCCGAGGTGTTCCTGTGTCAGCTGACAGCTCATTTTGGGGACCCACTTCTGTTTCCTGTTAATGTCTACTGTCTTATTTGTAGAGTTAACTTTACAAAGAATTGAATATGAGTTCTCTGCTTTTGATAACAGCCAATAATTTCCTACCACCATGAAATCAAGCCATTTTTATTGCAGCTAGAGAACCAGGCTAACTCCTTGACCTGGGACATGCTTTGGCAATAAGGCTAGCTACCCTGCCATGAGGTGCTGCAAAGACCATTCCCAAGTCAACATGTAGGGAAGGATGCCAGCCACCTTACCTTGTGTCACATGTCATATTAGCATTTTATGTCACAGAATGGGGGGCTGGAGGGGCCAATCATTATTCATCTTTGTCTATTTCCATATGAAAAAACTGAGATCCCCTTGAAATATCTAGTAGAAGGGCTGAAGGGAAAAACAAGACTCTAAAGGTTACAGATAGGACCCTTCTTCCTTAGGTTCTCTTAGAACTTCATAATTAGGAACATTTTGGTCTATACTGAGTGCAGCTTCCATGTGTCTTACACATTCTGACACTAGTTTCTTCTCTAGTGGAGCAGTAATCTGTTCTAACAAATTACACATTCAATAATGTCCTCTGCCCTTTTAATATGATAGAAAGAACCCTTTGCATGAACTCATGAGTTCTACATTACAATTCCAGCTCAGCCACACCAGATCTGGGGAAACCAAAAGCTTCTATCAGTCCCCACTTTCTGATCTCTAAAATGGGATAATTACAGGATAGTGATGGTATCAGATGAGTTCATGTCTGTAGGTAGAAACTGCTATTGTCACCTGTCACTTCTGGAACATTGCTCCAAAAGAAGACACTGCCTAAGAATTCGAGTCAAAGGTAAAGTGATTTAAAAATGTGTATGTCTGGGGATTTTAACGCCTTTCTCTTTAGAGCAATAGGTCTGGGACATTGGGAGGATGAACAAAGAGCAGCAGGCACTGAACATCTACTGTGTCTCTGTGAGAGGGTGTGTGTGTGTGTGTGTGTGTGTGTGCACGTGCTTGCGTGCATGCATGCACATGCAGGTGTACAAAAATTACAGGACCAGGAATAAAGGTGGGGCCTATTTTCATACTCACAGAGGGATCACCACTGTTGCCAGACCTTGGAGTGCTTAAGCCCACCCTGCACTATCCTTTAAATTTTGCCTGAACCCACCTCCTGTTTATGTTGCTAGGAATGAAGTCCCTGATTTGAAAATAATGAAAAATGTAGAGTCTGAGGTCAGAACAATCCTTGTGATAAAAGGTGCTCGACATACTTTTTAAGATGGTGAAATCTTTAGCCAGGTACAGCAGTGTACACCTGTATTCCCAGCTGCTTGGAAGACTGAGGCAGGAGGATCACAAGTTCAAGACCAGCCTGGGCTAGATAGCAAAACCCTCTCTCAAAACAAAATAAAAAGGGCTGGGGATATAGCTTAGGGGAAGGATGCTTGCCTAGCATGCTTTAGATTCCATCTCCAGCACTGCAAAACGAGGAGGAGAAAAAGAAGAAGGTGGAAGTTTTGCATGTTGGATAGTTAAAGAAGTCTCTCAGGAGCAGGTAAAGAAGGCTGACCTCCAGTACAGGGAGTGAGACTAGGTATCAGGCTGTGCCCAAGAGGCATCCCTTGGAGAGTTTTATTATTTGGTTGTTTTTCCCCCCATGGGCTAGAGAAACAGCAGAAGCAAGTCATTTCACCACTCTTTCCCTCCAACTCTGTAATTACCTCTGTTATTGTCGCCAGCCCTGTATGGAGGTGGGGCAGGTAGAGACGGGCAAGGCATGTAGGGAAGTGTGGCTTTCCCAAGTTGTTCCTCTGCTGAGGCCTAGCAGACTGTCACATCCATCAGATGGAGTCCCCAAGTTCCGGGTGATGACGACAGTGAGGTCAAGGGCAACAAAGGTAGAGCTGGGAGGGAACGAGGGGGCACAGAGAAGTGGTACCAATAGGCAATTCAGTAGTAGCTATTATTCAAACCCCCTCATTCTCCAAACACCCTGGGTAGATGATGCTTTAAGAGGTAGCAACTCACACAGGTGACAAGTACATGACAGTGTTCTCTGGGAGCATTAAGCCCACCCTGATAAGAAAGGTAAGTCAGAGTTGTGAGGCATTCCCTTCTGTGGCTCCCAGGCCCCAGGCTTCCCATGGTGCCATCTAATTGTCAGGGAACGGCCACCTGCTCCCAGCCCCATCCACAGCGCCTGCCCCTAAGGCTCCCATTGAATTCTCCTGGTCCCCAGCAAGATGGAGAAAACTTGGCTCGATGTGACAACACAGGTTACTTCCTAAATTTTTCCTTTCCAGGCACTGGATCTAGCCAGAGGACTTCTAGGCATTCAGCTCTTCCTATCTCAAGTGACCTTGCTGTTTCCCCCTGCCTGGAACAATAGCACACATCAATTATAGTAAAATAGCTCCTATTTCTTGGCTCCCTAATGCCATAGGGCCCTCTTGGGAGCAATAAACTGTGTGCTCATTGAAGACAGTCACCTCACTCCCTCTTGGTTAACCTCGGTTCCCAAGAGCGGAAATCCGCTCCTCACAGTGAATCATATGCCATCCTCAGTGCCTCCTTGTGCTTCCAGCTTCAGCCCCACAGACATGAATAAAGCCACCACCTTCAGGCAATTTCCAGTACTCCAGAGGCACCTCACAGTCATGGGGTTTACTAGCGGCCACACATCTGAGGCAAGCACTCTCACTGTAGACCATAATAGGCAAGATACAGCCTCATCTTTCAAAGCAGCAGTCAATGGATGATGTCTGACGTTCATGCATCAAGAAATGGTAGCACACAGGGTTATTTCGAGGTATGGAAATAACCTCCAGGAGAACTAAACCCAGGGGCAGTCATGAGTGGTCATCTTCAGGGAGTAATACCTGGGCGGACAAGAGGCGGATGGGAAGGCACAGTATTACTCACTTGGAGCCCTTGTGTATCTTTTATTTTTAAACCAAGGGTATTAATTTCATTATCTCAGGCTGATCCAAATAAAGAGAAAAGTAAATAAAAGGGAAGAAAACAAGTCAAAATACAGTAACAAAATGATAAAAATACAATGATGTATGAATTATAGATTCAGAGACTCTATAAAGTTGGAAAAGAAAAGAATGTAAAGAGTTCTTTCGTAGTTCTCCATTTGCCCCCTATTTATTTACATAGGGAGAAAGCTGGATCTGAAGGGAGAAATTACTTGGCCTACTTCTTCCAGGGGATTGTTTCTTATAATAATCTTATCTCAACAGCACAGTCCTGCAGCAGTGGTTAGAGTAGGGAGGTAGAGCAGGGAAGGGCGGGGACCCAAATCCTCCTTCCTCGCTGCACCCTGAAGGACACATGGGTCCCATTAGCAGAACTAATTTCCACTCTTTCAATCACACTGTCTCTTGTGCTGGGATGTTGCTCTGGAGAGTCAGGGATGCAGAAGTTGGGCCTGTTAAAAGGAGAGGAAGGCAAAGAGAGGTTTTATATCTGGATTTTGTTTTTTGTTTTTTGTTTTTTGTTTTTTTTTTGGTTTTTCTCCAGTACCGGGAACCGAACTCACGACCTTGCGCTTGCTAGGCAGGCGCTTTTGCCGCTGAGCTACATCCCCAGCCCCTATATCTGGATTTTTTAAAAGACCTTGGTTCAGCAATGCTCTGGCTCTGTGACCTTGAGGAAGGTATTTGATATCTCTGTGATTCCTTATCCTGATCTATAAACTGAGGCTAAGAATAGGACCTACCTGATAGGAATGCTGCAAAGAATAAATATGTTGATATGCTTTAGGCACTTAGAATAGTGTACCGTATGTTAAAAGTCATAAATGCTAACTTTCCCAGCCTAATACACTAAACCCCTAAGACTTTAAGAAGTATGTCTAAAAAAAAATAATTTTTGTGGATCTGAAACCACGATGCATCTTGAGGATAAAAGCAGACATGAAGGCTTGCTGCAAGCTAGGATTCCACAAGGTATCCTGATATCTCTGGTGAAGATAATAATAGATCTACATGAAAAGATGATGGGTCGGGAGCCAACGGAACTGTTACATTGGGCACCACCCTCTGGGGTTTTATCACCCTCTGTGCCATGAAACAAAACACAACACTGTCTGAGAGGCTACCTGGTGCCACCTGGAAGGAAACACGCATGTCTCAGGCTCACAGGGAAGAACCTGGTCACAGAAAATGGATGTAGAACCAAGAACTACTAAGTGTCAGTTGAGATGACAAAGGTCAAGTGAAGTGAACATAAGAGATAACCAAACCTTCAGCAGAGGAAAGAACTTCCATGGGTCGGGGGATGGGAAAAACTTCAAAGGTTTTTTCAAAAACATAGTTAAGCCGGGGATACAGTTCAGTGGCACAAGTGCCTGCCTGGCAAGTGTAAGGTCCTGAGTTCGAATTCTAGTACCAAAAAAAAAAAAAGTTAAAATCTTCATAAAAATGAAATATGCTCAAGAGATGAAGGGGACATGAAAAGAGTTAAATTGTATTATATAAGTGTACCTAAGGAATGTAATCATTATGTACTACAAATGCATAATCACATTTTTTAAAAATGAAATACACAATTGAGTCAATAATATTTCCTTAATGAATTAGAGATTTTGAAATAAAAAATACAACTAATGTGTTCAGCAGCAGAACAGACATTGCTGAAGAGAAAATTAGAAAATGACACAAAAAACTGTAGCAATTATTCAAAATTAATCCCAGAGAGATAAAGAACAGAAAATATAAGAGTATGAATCATCAGAAAATATAAGAGTATGAATATTCATGATGAAAAAACAGGAAAGTACTTAATACAGGTTTCTATTAATTATAAATTAATCAATAAATCTATTTGTATAATTACAAAGATGATATAATAATAATCTTACAGTGGATAAACCTGAGCGACACCATGCCAACCATGTAGTCAGAGTTAATATGACCAGTCAAAAGAAGTAATACCACCCTCACCCACCTATGCAGTACTAAGAAAGGCAAATCATTACTGGGATGTTCTTCCCAGAGGTACTTAAACCCAATCCACTTAAGAAAAAAAAAAACATTAAACAACTCTAAATTTAAAGATGCTCTTCAAAATATTTGGCATGTGTGCTCAAAATGGTGTCAAGGTCATGAAAAGCAGAGTCCTAGGAACGATTAGATTATAAAAGTCAAGGAGATGTTCCCATTCCATGAGGAATCCTGGATTGGACTCTGGAACAGGAAAATGGCATCAGTGGGAAATCTGCTGACATTTAAATAAGGTCTACAGATATTTAACGGTATCATGTCAGTGTTAATTTCCATATTTGTCAATTGTACTATAGCTACATAGATGTTAAGATTTTGAGAAGATGTGATAAAGGGTATATTAAAATTCTATAGACTATTTTTGCAACTTTTCTGTACATCTAAAATTATATAAAATAAAGCATTTTTAACCACTTAGAACAATGCCTAATACAGATCAAGCATTTAATATATGACTGCTGCTTGTTTTGGTGATTTTTGGAAATAACATTTGAGAAGCATCCCCTCTATCCATGTTTCTTAACCAGTGAGCTGATTTTCTGAAAGAGGTACCTGTATTCATGTGTTGTTCTTAAGTAGAATATCTCTTTTACATTTATGTACTCATTTTTTCAAAGGTATACAAAGTGAATTTGTCAACTAATAAAGTACATACTCGTAGAAGAGTATTTCTGTAATATTTTGTATACCTATCAAGAAGTAAATTCTGTTTTCCCATCCCTTGAGGCTAGCTGGGCTCAGTTACTTGCTTTAACCAAAAGATGTACGAAAACGAGATGAAAACTCCCAGTGATAAAAAGAGCTGTCATAGTGACAGATCGAGATGGAAGGATGATGATTAGTCTGACAGCTGACTTCCAAATAACAATAATGGAAACTCACAGAAGGTGGAATAATGTCTTCATTGAACTAAAAGAAAATATTTGTTGATATAGAAAGTAACTTTAGAAACGTCTTTCAAAAACTGATCACAATTGACACATTTAGTCAGATGATGAGTGTTCACAGAATTCAAATGGATATATTTCAGATGAAAAAAGTGATACAAGATGTAAGAAGGAACAAACAGCACAGGTACAGTAAATATGTAGGTACATTTAAAAAACTAATGTCCATAAAATACAACAATAATGATATCTTGTGAGGTTTAAGATAAAGGAGCAAAACTAAAATTCACAACAAAAAACAAATAATTTCAGGCATAGGGACACAAAGGCAAACTACTATAAGGTCATTTTGCTGTTTTAAACAAGGTTTTAAAAAAAAATTTCCCCAGGCATGGTGGTGCATGCCAATAATCCCAGCACTCAGGAGGCTGAGGCAAAAGGACCACCACCAATGCAAGGTCAGCCTGAATTACATAGTGAATCCATGGGGCTGGGAATTTAGCTCAGCAGCCCAGTGCCTACCTGGCAAGAGCAAGGTCATGAGTTCGATTCCCGGTACCAGAAAAAAGAAAAAAAAGAAAACCAAAAAAACCAAAAAATACATAGTGAATTCAAGGACCTTCTGGAATATATAGTGAGATCTGCCTCAGGAAACTAAAAACTAAATACAAAAAAATTATAATATTGATAGAATTATACATATAGTAAGTTATGAATGTACATAAACATTTCTAGGGAAATAACTAAAAATAGAAATACAAGGAAAAGCAAAATGATGAATTAATTGCATTCAATCAAAAAGAAAAAAGGAGAGAAAATCACAATAAATTCAAGACAAATAATACTGCAGCAATAAGAACTACTATCCATCCAGATAAATTAAAACATAGTAAATGCAAAGAATTAAAACGTTACATAAAATATACCATGGTACTGGCAGAAAAGAAAAAAAAAAACAGACCTGAGGATCAATGGAACAGAATAGAAGATGCAGAAATAACTTTAAGCACACTCAACTACCTTATCTTTGACAAAGGCGCCAAACACCTTCACTGGAAGAAAGATAGCCTCTTTAATAAACAGTGCTGGAAGAACTGGCTTTCCACATGCCAAAAATTGAACCCTATCTCTCACCATGAACTAAATTAAAGCTGAAATGGGTCAAAGATCTAAATATTAAAACAGAAACAATCTGCAGGAAGATAAAATATGTAAAACTCTTGAAGACATTGATGTAGGCAAAGACTGTATGAACAAAGTCCTGCTTGCACAGGAAATATCACAAAGAATCAACCACTGGGGTAACATCAAATTAAAAAGCTGCTTCACAGCAAAAGAAACCACCAAAAGAGTGAAGATACAACCCACAGGATGGGAAAAAAATTGCCAGCTGTTTCTCAAAGGACTAACATCTAGCATATATTAAGAATGCAAAATTAAGATCCCTCAAATTTAAAGACTCAATCCAAAACTAGGCATGAATGAATAGACACATCTCAGATATAGAAACAGCCAATAAATATGTGAAAAGATACTCAAGATCACTGGTCATTCAAAAGATGTAAATTAAAATAACACTGAGATTCCATCACATTCCAGAGACAATGATTATCAACAAGAAATCAACCAATAACAAATGCTGGCAGGGCTGTGGGGGAAAAGGAATGTTTCTCTATTGCTGGTAGGGGTGTAGGCTGATACAACCACTGTGAAGGTCAATATGAGGGTTCCTCAAAAAACTACAAGTAGAAGTTCCATTTGACCAGTAATTCCCCTTCTAGTTATCTTCCCAAAAGAGTTAAAAGCATCATAACACAGTGATATATTTAAACCCAGTTTTACAGCAACACAATTTATCATAGCTAAATCTTGGAAACAGCCCATATGCCCATCAAAAGATGAATGTGTAAAGAAAATATGGAGTACTATTCTGCCATAATCTGAACCATTTGTAGGAAAAAGGATGCACCTTCAGACCATAATCTAAAGTGAAATAAATCAGACACACAAGTTTAAATATCACATTGTTTCTCTGCTGTGAGAAAGCCAAAGGGTAAACAAGGAACAAAATGGAGGATAGATATTGGGAAGTAGGAAGAACATGTTCAAAGGGGAAGGCAAAAAAGAAAGTGGGGAAGAAGGAAAGAAGAAAGAGCAAAGGAAAAAAAAGAATGGAAGAAAAAAATGAAAGCAAAGCTTGTGTAAATGGGGAGAGGAAGAAGGGTTGGAGAGGAAAGGAATGCTAAAAAAAAAAAAGAAGCATTGAGAAGTGTTACATATAAGTACAAATTCCCTATGATGAGTGTGACCAATATGTATGACAAATGTGTACTAATAAGAATAAAGTTAAAAAATGAATTGTTACAGTAAAAAGGCTGTCAAACTCAATAAGAAAAATAATTGATTTAGACTACTGCAGCTCAGTAGGAAAGGTTGAATTCTTCAATAAATATTTATTATGGTTTGTATCTGGATGTCCCCCCAAAGCCTCATGCAGTCATGGGGCACAGTTTTAGAGTTATGATTGACCCATGATCCAATGCTGGGATTATAGGTGTGAGTGCTGCACCCACCCTGGGGTGAATACTTTGCATATGTAAGGGAGAAAAAGAAGCTTGCTCTTCTCTCTGCCTACCACTTCTCCCTTTTGCTCTTGTTGCCTTTGCTATCTTCCACCACCTTGAACTGTCGCCCTCTGCCCTGTGCCACTCTGCCTTGGAGCCAACCAAGTATAGACTGAAACCTCCACAAACTGCGAGCTAAATAAACATTTCCTTCCTCAATTTTGGGTGTTGGGTATTTTGTCTCAGCAACGAGAGAAAAGTAATCAAGACAATATTGTTTACATAATTTGTAATATTCATGTAGATGTATTAAATTGAACCCCAAAACTTCCATCACACCACAACTGACTTAGCACACACATGCAGAACAGGTACAATGTGCAAGATACTCATGTGGCACTGTTTGAGGTAGTAAAAGGTAAAGTAAATTATGGTATTGTATGCAGTAATCATAACACATAGAACTTCCTGAAATTGTAGCAAGTTATATGTAGTGTTTATAATATACAGTAGTCCCTCTTGCCTGAATGGGATATGTTCCAAGAACCCCACTGGATGTCTGAAACTGAATAGTACCAAGCCCTATAGACACTGTGTTTTCCTAGACACACTTATTTATGTTAGTCAGCTTCCAGCCCTTTACCTTGTGCTGAAATATCTGAGTTAATCAACTTGCAAAGTGGAAATATATGCTGGGTCACAGTTTTGGAGGATCCAGTCTGTGATCAGCTGGCCACATTGTTTTACCTGTGGCAAAGCAGCACCCTGTGGTGCAGCAAAACATACTTGCTTCGTAGCCAAGAAGCAAACAAAAAAGAGAAGAGGGGTCTGTGGTCCAACAGTTCCCTTCAACGGCTTTCCCACAATGGCCTAAAACCTTCATAATGTGCCACCTTCTAAACACCCGGGCTCCTCCCAACACACTGAACAGGGTTCACACCCTTAACATGTGGCCTCTGGAACATTCTACATCCAAAGTCTAGTGATACCTATGAGAAAGTTTAATTTTTATCATGTGAGCATGAATCAGATGCTGAGAATCAATTTCCCGTTTCAGATACTTGAGGAAAACTCCATAATTACAATATCTATGATAAATCATTATAATTAAGAATATGAAGAAGCAGCAGAAAATTAGCTATGCAGAAGCACATTTTGTTCTTCCTAGTCAAACTTCAAAACCACTGAATGTATAAGGATCTTTGAAGATAATGTCTTATAGTTTTGACTCTATGTAGGCTAAAATTTTAAACAAATACTTTCTCAAACTGAATACCAATAGCTCCCAAACATCAATATTTGAAAAGGTGAATTTTTTTTTAGTTCTCCCCAAATTACAAACTCCTGAGGTATAAAGTTCTTTCTTACAGTATGTTATGAAACATTTCCCCCTCGATTCTATTCTGGAATTTTCCATGTAGTGTTTTTAGGCTCTGATTGATTACAAGTGCTAAGGAGGGACTACCACTCCAAGAACTGTTCTAAATACTTACACTTTTAACTCATTCACTTACCCTTGTGAAGAGAGTGTTAATGTGCTCATATTACAGATAAAGAAAATAAGGCATAAAATGATTTTTAAAACTTGCCACTGTCACATAATTAATAAATGGTGAACCCAGGATTTGAACAAACACAGTAGGATCCTAGGTGCTATCCTCTTAACCACTAATCTGTCCTATCTCCCAAGATTTTTAATCATGAGATAACAGTATTTGCAGCAGTGGACACTGGTGATGTAAAGGTATTTACCAAAATGCAGCTAATCCCTGAAACAAACTGATGAATGGGGGGTTCATTGCAGAATTCAAATTGTGCAATTTACTTACATAAAAACTTACAAAACTGAATAGTTTAATGTAAACATGATAAAGGATGACTCTATTTATTGACATATTTAAAAGGAAACCTTGAGAACTTATATTGCTTATAGATAAAAATAATAATTATAATGTATGTGGCAGGGGCTGGGGATTTAGCTCAGTGGCACAGCGCCTGCCTGGCGAGCGCAAGGTCATGAGTTCGATTCCTGGTACCAGAAAAAAACCAAAAAAAACAAAACAAACAAATATAATGTATGTGGCAAAACTATAAAGGAAATAATAAACACAAAATTGTAGAGACTGCTTCAGCATGTAAGAAGGATAGAAGGAATTAGTTTAGTGTTTAAGAGCACAGTAGGGTAACTAAAGTCTACAATTATATTTCAAAATAACTAGAAGACTCTGAAGCTTCCAAAAATAAAAATAATAAATGTTTCAGATGAAAATGCTAATTGCCCTGCTTTTGTCATTACATATTGTACACATGTATCAAATTATTATATTATACTTCATAAATATTTACAAACATGTCAATTTTTATAAAGCAAAATAAATGACAGGAACGCCAACTAGAAAAACCAAGAAAAGGGAAAAGTAGAATATATTAATTTTAAAATATGTGTCTTACTAGATGTTGTGGCACATGCCTGTAAGCCAAGCCCTCGGAAAGCTGAGGCAAGAGGATCACCATGAGTTCGAGGTGAGCCTGGGCTACACAGTGAGTTCAAAGCCAGCCTGAACTATATAGCAAGACCCTATCTCAAAAAGAAAAATAATTAATTAATTAAAATAAAATATATATCAAAGGAAAAGAATATGAAAAGTCAAAAGAGAGACTTCAAATGTAATGTTTTTTTCCTTACAGGGAATTCGGGATATTTATATGCTCATTATATTTTATTTTATAACTTATGCATATTTATAAATATTTTATATATTCAATATTTAATAAAATTTAAATAATGTTTATTAACAATAGGAAAGAAATCAGAAAATATATTATTAAATCTAAATAAGTATTGACTGTTTAGAAAAGTGATATTTTAATAAAATTTTAACCTAAAACTCCAGGTAATAGGAATATGGGATCTGGATAATAAGAAAGCAAATAAAGGCATGCTTTTTTGGCCACATACAGATAAGAATATAAATACTAATTAACTTTAAACTTCATTAGAAAAATATTCATTTGTATATTATGTCACAATACAAGAAAGAGCTTTAGAAAATCAGATAAAGTGTATTACTTTCTAATCAGTGCAGGAAACCCTTCAAAACTAAAAAGTGGCAGAAGACATGCAGCTGAAACTATAGAGGTACACTTTCAAAATAAACAGCTGAAAGAACTGGCAACGGTTGCCTCAATGAAGTGAGAGAGGTAAAGTTTAAAACAGCTATTTTTATTGGAAGCTTTGTTTGTTTGTTTATCTAGCAGTATTGAGGACTGAACCCAGGTCTTCCCACATGCCAGGCAAGTGCTGAACTGCATCCTTAACCTTTTTTAAATTTTATTATGAGACAGGGTCTTCTTAAGCTGCTCAAGCTGGCCTCAAATTTATAATTTTCCTCCATCAGCCTCCCAGTAGCTGTGTCTCACCACACCTGATTAACTACTTTCCTTTTTAACAAATGCATATGAGTAGCCTCAATAATAATTAAAATTATAAAATATTATTATTCCCAAAATTATTGAAAAGGCATTTGCTATAATTCTAACAGCTATTTATTATTCTTAAAACTTTTAGCAAATTAAAAATAGAATCTAAGGTCTTTAGTTCGGTGTAGACACTTATCAGTATCACACAAGATAAGAATGTTCACTACTATCAAATATTATTCAACACAGCCAGTGCCAAAAAAGAAAAAAAAAATACAAGCAGAAGAAATAAAATTTACAAAAAATTGAAAAGGCAGTAAAACTCTCATCTACATATGAAACTGTCTATCTAGAAATCTGAAGAAAATTGACTGAAAACAATTGGAACTTATTCAAGAGTTCAGCAAAATAACCAAATACAAAATCACTACACACAAATCAACAACTTCCACAAACTAGCATTTACCAATTAAAGTATTGTAGAACAGAGGTCTTATTCATGATAGAAACAAAAGCTATATGCTACCTATAAATAAATCAAACAAAAATATACCAAACCTTTTTGAGGAAAAAAGGATAAAACTGTGAAGTTACTTTTTTAAACAAAGGTATGTGCCAGGCATGGTGGTGCACACCTGTAATCCCAGCACTTCAGGGGCTGAGGCAAGAGGATCGCCAACAATCCAAGGTCAACCTGAGCTACATAGTGAGTTCAAGGCCAGCCTGCACTACAAAGCAAGACCCCATCTCCAAAACAAAAAAAAAAAATTTTAAAGACATGAATAAATGAATAAACATATCATATTTGTGGATGGTGCAGAGTCAATATCATATTTCATTTCTCCCTCAATGTATATAATACAATCTTAATGAAAATTTAATGTGGCTATATCAATCAAAATTCCAGCAAGCAATTAATAGTATGCCCAGATTAGAATGTGCAGGTTAATACATGACCTATGAAACAGGGGTGAAGAAAATCACAAGGCAAAGTGCCATACACCACAGTAAGCAACCACCCTGAGCCTCAAAGGAGCAAAGAGAGAATGGTTACCAGAGACTCCAGAAAGTAGGAGTTGGTGAAGAGGGCTACTTTGAGAAGACATGTGACCTCAACAGAGCAACTCAGCCAGCCTAAAGCAGCCCTGCAGGCAGAAATCCCAGAGAACAAACATCCCAACTTCATCCCCTCAGCTCTTCTACCTGAGATCCTTCACTGGCCCAGTCCAGTGCTAGGGCCCCCTATGTAGTCTGTATATTCCAGTCTCCTGTGGCAGTGAGCAGGCTGAAGAAGGGCAAAGGATAGATCTGGAAAAAAAAATACAGCCTGATACTGTAAGGAACAGGTCAGTGTACACAGAATCAGAAACAGACCTTCGTATACAAGAGGTGATCAAAAATGTGGTGAGTGTTTGCATTTATTTTTACAGAAAATCTGTAATAGTAAAAGATACCTTACCATTAATATCCCTCAAAATCCTCCTTCTCACTTGAAACACACTTATCCCATTATTCTTGCCTCTTTCTGAAGCAGTTCTGGAGGTGTTCTTATATGAGTGTCTGTAAGATGTGATAAAAGAAAAATGCTGTGACTGATGCTGCCAGGTGCCATCCAGCGCAAAAGGGAGACTTGTAAAGACAGAGCTCTCATCTGCCTAATTCACTGGACCTGGTATTGTGCAACTTCTGTCTTCTCCAAAATCAAAATGACTGTGAAAGGTAAATGTTTTGAATCAGTTCAGGACATTGGCCACAACAGTGTAACTAAACACATTCACCAAAAAAGGTCTTCCTGAACTGCCTCAGAAAGTGACAAGACCAACGAGATAAGTGTGTTCAAAGCTGGGGGAAGTGTTTTGCGGAGGCACTAATGGCAATGTATCTTTTACTGTAGTGGTTTTTTATAATTTAAACAGACACCATATGTTATGATCACAATTCACATAAGGAGATTTGAAAATGATGCAGGTAGTACTTCAAATGAGAAGAGGAAAGATGAATTATTCAAAAAGTGATATGACAGCCATGGATCTCTTTCTAGGGAGGAGGAACAATCTACTTCCTGTCTCATACTAACAGAGATAACTTCTAGGTGGAAAAAATACTTAAATGTAACATAGAAAGCTATAAGACAATTAGGAAAAGATATACTACTTTTATATCCTTGGGCAAGGAACCTAAAAGCAAAAACTATAAAGATAGATAAATCTGACTTTTCTAAGTGCTGCACTATAATCTAGCATTAAATAATTATGAGGAACCAGGGGCTGGGGATTTAGCTCAGCAGCACAGCACCTGCCTGGCAAGTGCAATGTCAAGAGTTCGATTCCCAGTACCAGGAAAAAAAAAAAAAAAAAAGGAACCAAAAGAAAATATTTGCAAACATTAACAAAGAACTAGCAACCAGAATACATAAAGAATACCTAGACATTTATGAGAAAAGGACACACAGCATAACAGAAAAATAATCTGAAGATATGAATGAGCAGTTTATAGAATTTTGACAAATGAGTAATAAACTGGAAATACTGACTCTCACTAATAACCAGGAAAACATTAATTTAAAAGATGCCATCTTCACTCATCTGATGCTCCATGTGTCCATTCCTCTAGCAGCAGGTGATGGTAAGGTGAAAAGAAGCAGGTAGTTTGCCTGTGCTGCTGGTGACAGTGAAAATCAATATATGCACATGGAGATCAATTAACAGAGTCTGTTAGAATAAAAATGTGCTCCTCTGCTGACCCTCTCCCATGATTTGTAGAGTGATTCTAAGATATATTGTTAAGTTAGAAAGAGCAAGTTACAAAATAATACAAATAACACACCTTATGTATTAAAAACACAGTCATAAAATATGTACCCAAGGGAAATGTTTGCAGAGGATACAAACCAAATGGTAAAAAGAGTGGTTACTTCTAAGGCTCAAGTTAGAGGATTAAGATTTGCAATGGTGGCTGAAAATGCTTTAGGTCTATTTTTATTATACTTTGTTTTGTATTTTAAAAAGTAGGTGAGCGGTTCAGAAGCTGGAAACCAGGAGGACCTTGTGCAATACCTGGGGAGACCCCCTGGAAGCCATTCTTCCCCTGACAGTACAGGCTGCGGTGGAGGAGTGCATGGAGCTTGGGAGAGGTCTGCACCAAGATTTCTGCTGCCTGTGCTGATGGTTGAGAGAGGACACTAAGTGGTTGTGGGGTCCCAATGCCCTGGGAG
>NW_004955469.1:11843780-11909611 GCF_000276665.1 Chinchilla lanigera
CTGTCATCTCCATGGAGGAGCCCTGAGTAATCATGACTATAGAGGAAAAAGAAAACAACCTATTGCTAGACACAGGTGCAAGTCTCTTGCTCCTTCTTTTCAATCCTGGCCTTCCTTCCAGCCATCATACCTCAGTGAAAGGAGTCACTGGTGAGGAGGTAATACACTATTTTCCACAACCCTTAGGTTGTAACTACTTGTTAGATCTTTCTTGAGTATCGCTGTCTTCCTGAGAAACCACTTTGAAGACATAACCATGTATTACAGCAGCCATTGATATTTTCGTACTAATTTGTCCATAACTCTGTAATGTCTGTATTGTTTGCATACTATTTTGTAAATGGTTGTATATTTATTACTATGTGTTTCCTACAACAACCATTGAGAACAGTCAGTGATTATTCAATTGGTCACTCATGTATAGCTCTATGTATTTTCTTTAGAAATCATTTTGAAGATACCAAAGTATAGTACAACAACCATTGATTGTCTCCTACCACTTTTGTCTGTAACTCACTATTATTTGTCTATTTGTTTTCCTGAGAAACTATCTTGTAGATAACAACATGTAAAACAACAACCATTGATAATTTCCTACCACTTTGTCTGTAATTTGGTAAGCCCCCCATTACTATGTTATCCTTCTTTTACTCTTTAAAATAATATAAAAAAAAGTAGATGACTGTGTTATTTGCATCATTCTGTGGTGATACTTGCTCATGGTTCTGTCCTTGTCCCTTTGGCCTTCCTACTGTAAGTCTTTTACTCTTGCAAAGTTTGAGACACATGAGGATTCCAAAATTGCTATTCTCTACTCAACTGGTGTTTGAGCACCTCAAAGACGTCAATCCCATGGCCTCTGAAGTGCTCTTGGTTTTTCCCCCATGATTCCATTCAACAAGCCTCATTTCAGGAAGCAGAAGTCAAGAGGATGTTATGGGGCTGATATGAAAACAGAGTTTTTCCTGAATGCCCCAGTAGTTGCCAACCTGTCTCATCAGGCAGGAAAGTGTCTAATGGGTACTCTTAGTCACAAAGGATGCTGGAAAATTTAGCTTGCACACAGCTATTGTTAAGAGAAATACCACAGGCTTTTCCAACATCAACACCAAATGACAAAAACACACTCCTCATATGCCTCCCTTTAGCTGTTCTTCCTCCACACTCCCCATCAACACATCCACGGAAGTCCACATCGTCCTCATCATTGACTCTTTCTCCTCAAATCTCACCTAGGAGGTCAGCAGGTCTTTCCCAACACCTCCCACGCTCATCAGTTTCTGCCCTTTACCTGGACTCCTGCCTGCCTTCTCTAGGGTCTTCTTGACCCTCTGGCCCAGCCTTTGCAATCAGCCAGAGTGATCTTTCTAAAAGGCAGAAACAGACCAAGAGATGGTCTTACATTGCTTTTAGGATAAAGTGCAATGTTCTTATCATGGTTTCCAGGCCCTTCACGATCTGGCCCTTAACTGTCTCTCCAGCTGTATTTCACATTCAGCTGTATTTCAGCCATCCTGGACCTATCTTGCACTCTTCTAATGAGTAACACTTTCCCCCAAATTTGTGAATTTCCCCAAGTGTTTTTCCTCTATCTGGAATACTCCCCACCTGCATCTACCATATCTAAATACCACTTATATCATCTTCAGGGTCTGCCTGAAGAATCTTTGCCTTCAAAGAATCTTTCCCTAATTCTTCCTTGCAATGAAAGGATTACAGTATTATTAGTCACCTTCATGGCCATAACAACCACCAAATCTCGTTGGCTTGAAACAACGAACACCTAATTTTTTCTCATGTGTCCATATGGCAGCTAGCTACAAGTCAGCTCTGCTTTTGTGTCTTCTTATTTTAGGAGGCAGGCTGATGGACCAGCCCCAATCCGTGACACAACATTCTCATTGTGGAAACATTTTAAAACATCATCTTAGATCTGGCACATATCGCATCCTCTCGCATTCTATTGAACAAAACTAGTCCCATGGCTAATTCTTTCATATTTGGACCAAGGAGATATATTTCTCCAGCAGGAAGACACCAAGTCACATGGTAATAAAAGATGTTTAATTCTCATACTGGAAAGGGAAAAGAAAATAATTAAGACTAATTATTCAACCTACTATAATAGTAATACTGTAGTTATCAGGTATTGAGTGTTTATTATGTGCCGGGCCTCATGTCAAATGCATTAATATAATTTTTCATTGAATCCCCACAATAATAGTTGATACTCTTATTGTCCCCATACACAGGTAAGAAAACTGAGATGAAGGGAGTTGGGGCAACTTGCTCATGGTCTCCTAGTGAGTAACGAAAGCTGTTATGGTTTGTGTCTGGATGTCCCCTCTAAAGCCTCATGCAGTAATGGGGCAGGCTTTTAGAGTTTATGATTGATCCATGATGGAATGCTAGGATTATGGATGTGAGTTCTACACCTGCCCTGGGGCAGACAGTTTGCATATATAAGCGAGAGAAAGAGGCTGACTGCCTGCTCTCCTCCGTTTTGCTCTTGTTGCTTTTGCTATCTTCTGCTGCCATGAACTGTTGCCCTCTGCCATGTGCCACTCTGCCTTGGCGCCAGCTGAGTAAGGACTGCAATCTCCACTAACTGTAAGCTAAATAAACTTTTCCTTCCTTAATTCTGGGCATCAGGTATTTTGTCTAAGCAATGAGAGAAAAGACACTAAGACAACAGCCTAGATTTAAAACCAATTCCAATTGCATCTTCTCAGAATCCATGCAAGTGCTGATCAAAAACTAGTGAATGTTTAAATTTAAAAAAAAAAACTTATTATAGTAAAAAAAGAGGACACTGCCAAAAACAATGAAATGAGTCTATTCAAACAAAGGAAGGGTATTTTGGGTATAAGGGGATTAATAATAATTTGTGTTTTACTATTACAAATATTTTTATTTAAACATTCACTATATGTTTTGATCACTTCCCAGTAATCAACTGTTAATTGGAATTTCTGCCAAATAAAAACTTACAGGGCTGGGGATTTAGCTCAGCGGCAAAAGTGCCTGCCTGGCAAGCGCAAGGTCGTGAGTTCGGTTCCCGGTACCGGAGAAAAAAACCAAAAAAAAAAAAAAATAAATTTAAAAAATAAAAAAAATAAAAACATTGCAGTGTGCTTTCATCCACCTTATTACCAGATCTGGCATTGTGCAACTTCTGGCTTTGCCACAAAGTCAAAGTGACCACGAAAAGTAAACGTTTTGAGTCAGTTTAGGACATTGTGGCAGACATGAAAGCTCAACTAAAGACAGGAAAGCGAATGTCCAGAATAGCTTCAGAAATTTGCAAGAATGATGGGATAAGCATGTTCAGAGCAAGGGAGAATTTCTTTAGGGGGGGTTAATGGCAATATGACATTTACTGTAATACATTTTTAATTTAAACATTTATCTATTTTTCCATCATACTGGCTAAAACAGCAATTGCATGCTTTTTCTATATCTCCCTACTGGTCCCCTACCTCAGTTTTTGCCATAGAATTGCAATTTCCTGAGCAGTTCCAGGACAGGATACATCAATAGCACAGTGCCTGGCACACAGTAGGGCTCAGTCAATGTTATAGAGTTAGTTAAAAAGTATCAGTTCCTGTTTAGGTGCTGATTCCTTCTAGAAGCTTTCTCTGATCACTTAGAATGATTTGAGACTCCTCTTCTGTACTGCCATAAAAACTTGTGCATACACTCTTCTTGTACTTATCATATTGAACAGCAGTGATCTTCGTGGTGGAGAGCAGAGGCTGTACCATCTTTGTCTCCCTACTGCCTGTCAACATGCTAATCACAGTGCTCAGTAAGTGAATGAGTGAATGAATGAATATATAAATGACCAAATGAACAAATGATGAGAAGACATCAGGACCATTACATGGTGCCCAAATGTAGGGACAGGCCTAGGTGAGAAGTTGACTGTCTCTTTATTGGTTTCTATTTTCTCCTATTAATTAGTCCTTCCTGCTCAGAAGCCACTGTGTCTAACTGGTCTTCAGATACACAGGACTCCCTTTGTATTTCCTGCCCTGTCCAATTGGTGGAACATGGGGCAAGTATTCTAGACATAAGAGAAGCAGACTGGTAGAAGGGAATGGGAAGGTTCTCAATGGAAGCCTACACCAGAAGCAAGGTCTTTCTTTGCCCAAACTCTCTGCAAAGACAGTGAGACCCCCAGGAACTGGCCGAATTACTGACATACCTATTCTGGACCTCAAGAGAGACAGTTGAGAGTAAAACTAGCCTACGGGAAGGAGGATTTGTGAAATGGCCCCAGGAAGACTCATGACTGGCCTTGGTGTTCCAGACAGGTAGGGAAATCTTCAACCATGTGAGGCTGAGGCAAAATTATGAGCCTAGTATTCTCTTTTGCCAAAGCTCATGGCTCCTCATATCTGAAATCTTGTTTCTCTTCCTCCATTCCTCTTCTTTCCCTCTTGCCCTCGCTGGTTCCCCTGAGCCTGGTTCCCTTACTATGTGGTGCAACTGGATACATTCACTCCTTGTCTTGGTCTGCTCTGTGCACCAGGTAATATGGTCAACTTCTATACCACCATCAATACCCTACCCTTGCAGATCCCATAGCCCAATAAGGGAACAAGACAAGGAATCAGACTGGAAACAGGAAGCCATTCCCTAGTGTAAGGTCAAAGACAAATGTAGATAGAGAAGAATGATAAGTCCTACAATATTTACAATAGGATGGTCAGTGCAAGCGTTTTGGAGATGGTGATATTTGGGCTGAAAGGATGAGAAGAAGCTAGCCATGTCAAGCAGCACAAGAGCATGCACTCCAAACAGGCAGATGAGCATGTACAGGGCAGGATAAAGGACTCTGTGCTCTGGAAATCAAAAGAATGAATGTTGGTGGAATGTGTGGACTGCAGAGGAATGGGGCTTGATGAGGCTGGAAGGGTCTGTAGAACTGGATCCCACAGGGCCTTGTGGCCATGGTGAGGAGTTTGGATGGATGCTTCTGGGAGATTTTCAGCAGGGAGAGACTAATTCTTATTCTAAGAGCATCCCTTTGATGACTGTATGGAATAAAATAGGAGGAAACTATTGTATTGTCCAGAAGACAGACGATACTGATGGTCTAGACTAGTTAAAGCACAATGAGTATATTTCCTAAATAGTATGGCCCAGGACAGTTCTGAGTCAAAGTGTCTGCACATGTGCAAGGGAACCTGTCAGGCAGCTGGAGCTTAGAGGAAAGGTCCAAACTGGAGGACCTAGGCTGAAAGCCACCATCACACTAATAGGGTTATGAGGCTAAGGGTTGTACTGCTCCAGGAGAGAGAAGTGAGCCCCTGACCAAGCTCTTGGCATTCCAATATTAAGCCAGGAGAAGGAAGAGCTAGTGAAGGGGCTAAAACAGTTGGGAAGGGAGGTAAAAAGGCAGTCAAGAAACTCCCCAATACCCCAGATCCCAGGATTATGAGGTTTAAATGCAAATGACTAATAAAGATGAAAGATTCTGCTCTGTCATCACTGGAACAAAAAAGATTCCAAATACACACTAGTTTCCTTTCCTCTCCTATCCTTAGATATCTATGTTGGCACAGCTAAACCTTTGCAGAAAATAAAGGCTTATTTCACCTAGCATAATTTCATCCATATTTTCATAATCAAAGGATTTCATCTTTTTAGGGCTGAGTAGTATTCCATCACACACATATACCACATTTTCTTTGAGCATTCATGCCCCATAAATGTATTCCATTACTATAGGTCATTAAAATAAAATGAAAGGACTGTTCTCTATTTATAGGATTTTAAGTATTAGCCCACATATAGCAATGCTTAAGGGAAACAGGAATCGCAATGGTAAAAATATATCCCGTGTGAAGCCATACTACTTTTTTCCAAGTAAAATTGCTGTTGCTAGGAGAATCCTTAGAAATCATCTAGTGCCAACCTGGTAACATCAGTAATGAGCACCCTGTGACAAAGATGTTGATGCCTTTACCATGTACTCACCCATGGCTCTGTGGGCAGGCCCAGTATGCTATTGCAAGACCTCTGGGTGATCGAAATGCATGCTCCAGTTTGCAGAGCACTGCATTGCAAAAGCCTTCTGGCCTATCACCACATTCCTGGTTGGTAATGTAATGGGCACCTGGAATAAATAAACCTGTAGGTGACAATTAGGCCTAGCCTGGGAACTCTTGGTGGTCAGTGACTAGAGAACTAAAGGAGATGTATTAGGACTTAGTCTCTGGGGAGACCCTGGAAGTAGCAGAGCAAACAGGGATCCTGACCAAGTTGTACCACAGCTCCTGGCTTGTAATTCTTTTCCAAGGATTTTATATCTCAGTACTTCTGCCATCCCAGGGCTTAGGGCCAAATGGAAATCCATTAAATTGGAAATCATGTTCCCACATGGGCAAGAGAAGCCCTGGAAGAGCTCATTAAAGTGTGATGGCGCCGATACCTGTCACTGTGCACATTTCATTCAAGCCAGACAACAGATTATTCATCTCAGATATGGCCACCCCATAATGAGCTCCTCCAGGGTTAGCTCCTAGTGGAGAGCAGGAAAGAGCAAACAGCTACCTACAGCAAATGTTTCTACAAGCAGCAAGAACGCCAAGCTGGAAATCTTCTCCTGTCTATGCCACTGGCTCACTGTGTATGCTAGGCAAACCACTTCCTTTCCTGGTCCCCATTTCCTCAACCGTAAAATGAACTATTTCCCAAGTCCCCTGAGGTTCAGAGTGCATAAAGTCACATCCAACCATTGCAGTGTTCCCAGGACCAAAAGCATTCCTAGAATGTCAGAATTTCAATGCTAAAACCAGGCCAGTTCCAGGCAAACCAGCCTAAATGGGTCACTATCCCTGGAAGGCTTGTCAAAACAGAATGGTATCTTTGGATATCCTGAGCTTCTGATGCTACAAGTCTGGGATGGGCTCTAAGAGTGTGCCAATAAGCTCCTCGAATGAGGTGCAGGTGTGGAGGACCACCTAGGCAACTCTCCTTGAAAGAGGAGCAGTTACCTCCAATTTGGCTGAGCTTAACCCTATTCCCATGTACTGGTGTACAGAGCTGGCTAGGACCCTTTCCTTATCCCTTCAAATGGCTTCAAGCAATGCACATCAGTCTAGCTGAGGTGCTAATGGTTATCTTTGGAGATGGCAGGCGTGTCTCCCCAACACCCTCCCACTTGTTCCCAGGAGTGAGCTGGGATGAGGCAGGATGTATGAGCCAATGCTCCACATCGGCTGGGGATGGAGCCTTGGGAATAGAAGCTATGACTTCCTGGGGCTTCAAAGATTACACATCAGAGCTGAAGTACCAATCCCAAAATATTAGCTACTATCTCAGTTGTGTTATGCAGATTACTCTTTCTGCATATGCTTTTCTCTGCATAAGGCAGAGGTGATTTCAGACCTTCTACCTAGCCCAGCTCATGGCACTCACCTACTTCTCATGGTTCTCACAGTCACTCATTCTCAAGTCACTCCCTTCTTCATCAATGAATAAAACCTGGGTTCGGCCTTGGGTTGAGGCCTTTGTACCAGATGGCCATCCTCATGGCTGTACTTAGGACCCGTTGGCTCCCCATAATTACAAATGTGTCTTAGTGTCTTTATTCTCACCATGGGTTGCACTGGATGTGGTAGATTTAAATTAACTCTCTAGAATCCCAATAACTTTTTATGGAATTACAAATACAGACTTCCTGGGCCACAACAAGGACAGGGAAGGGCTCTCTATACCCAGGTATAGACTTGATGGCAGTTCCTATGCTTTCCTGTAGACCAGCTACACTTGACATACTGAACAGCTTGCCCAAAATACAGATCCCTAGGTTCCAGCCTGATTCTTGTCAGGGAGGGTGGAGCTGGTCCTGGGTCGCGTGTTTTCAACAAACTTCCAAAGTGATCCCTTACAGGGCTGGAGAACCTCTACACCGGCTCCCCTCAACGTGCCTATAATTCAAATATTTTATAGCATTGCAAGTCAGAGCTCCCCAAAAGTGTGATAGGTCACCCTCAAGTCATGTTCTCTTTGCTTAGTTCAGTCATGCCTCACACTGGGCATTTCCATTTTTGCCCTGAGCAAATGGAGCTGTTGGAGGCGGCACAGGGGGCCCAGGAGACAGAAGAGTAATTCGGGGTGGGCGAACACATAAACTTACTCATAGAAGCAGCTCTCCTCTGCCTAGGGGAGTCCCGAGCCTGAGTCAAGGAGCTCCTGTGAGCAGCCCAGGTCTGAGCCGGTCACTGGGGCCTCGTTGGGGATGAGTGTGCGCTGGCCTGCGTGTGTCACACCAGTGAAGTCAGAGGTGGGCAGCCAGGGAGCAGTAAGCGGCTGTGTAGCCCAGGGTTGAGCAGTCTCGCCAGGTTCATTTCATGACCCAGCAGACTAACTAGCACTGCAGCCGAGCAGGAGCGAAGTATGATGTGCAGCCCAGCTCCACAGAGGACAGTGACGCCCCTATCCAGGCTGCTGCCCTGAGCAGAGCCAGTGCTGCCACCTGCTGGCCCCAGCACAGGCGAGCTGTGCAGGTGCTCTGGAATTCTGAACCAGGAATTCTAGAGTGTTTGGCTCAAAAAAACACCCCAGAGATGAGCGCATTAGTCTGTTGTGCAGAGGAAACCGAGCTCCTCTGAAGGAAACAGGTTTCCCCTCATCCCAGTATGTGGCAGAGCCAGCGTTAAGCCAAGCCAGTGCCCTTTCCCTGGAGATTTGCTGATTTCCTGCTCCTTTAAGACAAATTGCTTTGACCCAGTAGTCTTGGCCCAGAGAGAGGGGGTTTGTAGCAGCATCTGAGGAAGTGCAGAGGCTTGGCTGTTATTCAGTGCTTGCTCCACACTTAACCCTCCACTGGAGACAGCAAAGACACTGCCAAGGAAGAGGGCTTCCCCTTTCTCAGAGGAGAGAAGGAATGCTCATAAAGAAGTATTTCCAAACAGCAATCCCCAAAGCCAATGAGCATAATACAGGAAAAATCCCCACTTCTCTGATTCCAGACCATCCTCACCATACAGTTTCTTTGCTGTTGCTTGTCTATAAAAGTTGCTTGGGACCAGGACAAGCTCCCCCTTGGGCAGGAATCAGCAGCCTTTGGAGACAGAATGTGCCTGGAAGTGCTAAGGCTTGGAAGCAGGTCAGCTATAAAGAGAAAAAGGAAAAGGTAGAAAGAGAAAGAAAAGCAGAGAGAAATGGGAGCCAACCTGGGCCAAAGGCTGCTAACATTTATCTCAATAAATCTCTTTCATTCATTCATCAAAGAGTTGTGAGTACTCACTCTCCCCACAGCATTTTGCCTGTCCCAGAATAGACCCAACAGGGATCATGTAACTGTGCCTCCCAAGAACACGTGAACCAAAGGCACGTGGACAGAAAGCTTGATACGCAACAACACTGAGTAGATGGTGATGGATACAGTGGTAAGGTAGTGTGACAGCACCGTGGCAGTGCTGAGGAGGAAAAAGAGGGAGAGGAATCAAAGAAGCAACACCGTGGCACTTGAGCTCTAAAATGATGAGATGAGGCCATGCAGAGATAGGACATAGTTCATTTTGGGGAAGAAAACCAAAGAAGAGGGACAAGGGGTATGGGGACATAGAGTTCCAGCCAGCTGGCTGAAATGCAGGTACAGGTACGGCCATGTGGGCAACAGGTGGAAAGAACAGGTGGCTGAGTCCAGGAGCTGGATGGTGACATGAGCTTGAATATAAAGTTAACTATTCCGTAGACAAGAAGGACCACTGCCTCCACCCCAACCCCCGGGCTCCTAAATGACACAGGGGCATATCAGAAATGTACCTGGGAAGATGAAGTCGGCAAAAGGGTAAAAGCAGGCTCCTGTGAACATGGAAGGAAGCTGAGGAGAGAAACTCAAAAATACGAGTTTATGCGGAGAGGGGTCACCCATCCACAGGGACTGCATTTTGTAATTAACTGAAAGTGTTCAAAAGTAGGTCCCAGTGTTCATATTGCCAGGATCGCATCGCGCAGTTAAGGGTCCCTACACATGACTGCCAGGTTTCGCTCTGGGAGCAGCCCTCCAAAACAATAACAGCGTCATCTGCTTCCTCCTGTTCCAGTCTGTCCTGTCCCTACATGATGGGCCTTCCTCCCCAAAGGATGATGCTTACACTTCTGACTGAGACTCATGATTGAAACCAAAAGCAACCACAGCAAAGAACTCTGGGTCCGATTGTCACTCCCATAGACAGAGGCCAGGGACTTCCTCATTCCAGGCCATATTTGGGATGTATTGGACTTCTCTGACTCTCTTCTTGCCAAGCCAGGAGCTTGTAAAACAATGGTACTGAGCCATTAGCAGAATGCCCAGGACATACAGAAGGAAGAGGAAGGCAGACTCACCCTTGCTGTGGGTGGGGTCCCCTCCCCCAGCAATTGACTCATCAAACAAACTTGCCGGGCAGCTCAGCTTTAGTTTTAAATGATGAAGCCCCTTTGTTCACAGCCAGATAATCAAATTCAGTGTATTGGAAACATGTTTCTGTCTATTCTGGTTTTTTGTTTTTTCAGTTTTAAATAAATAAGAGTTCTTTCTTTCCAAGGCAGTTTTTTATTTTCTTTGCTTCACAGCCTGATTAATGATAGGCTTGGCTCCACAAAAAGCCAAGGGAAAGGAGGCAAATAAATGTGAAGGCCCAGACATTTCAGCTCTCGCCTGGCCTTCCCAGAGAAGTTTAACTCCCGCCGACTGCTCCTCTGTGTGAATCAGCCTCAGACCTGAGCCAGGCGCCATGGGCAGCCACGGGATAAAATGAATCTGTGGCTAAGCTAATTATCCATTCCAGTCACGCCAAACATTGTCCTGAAAAATCATGTTGAAATCACTAGGATTCTACAAACTGTTCATCCTGAGTTTCTGCCATTCGATGGTACAAAGAGCAGTGAGAGATTTGGAGGCAGAAGGCCAGGGTTTGAGGATTGAGTCTCATCTTTCCTCGAGTGGGACTTTAGCCAAGTCACTTTCCTCTCTGAGCTCCAGCCTGCTCTTTAAAAATGGGTCACCTGCAGGCTTCTTGAAAACATTAAATAAAGTGGGCAAAGCACAGAGCAGAAATATGGTCTGAAGGCTGACAAAATGCACCCACTCCTACCTGACTGTGGAAGAGATTAAATAAATGCCTTTGAAATCCTTAAAAATGGCCCTTTCGAGCAGCATAGAAACACCATGGGATTTAGGGTCAAAAAGCCTCGTTTTAGGTCCTGGCCTTATGATGTTAACTAATAGACCACACTAACTCTTCCAGGTATCAGTTAGTCCAACAGAAAATAGAGGCATGATGCCAGGTTGAAAGCACTTTGAAGGGGTGGGCCCCACAGCTCCTCTTAAGGAGAGGCTTCATTGCAGGAAAGCCTCTGAGAAGTTCGCCTTAGTTATGTACATCCTAGAGGGCATGGACATAGCTGGTACTGGGGATTCAGAAAAGGGGATACGACTTCTCTGCAAGACAAAGGGGATTTGTAAAGGAAAAGGCAAAGGAAAGTATGAGCGGCAGAGGACAGCAGAGAGCTAGGGAGCTGGCCAGAGGCTGGAGCAAGGAGGATGCAACTGCCCATCCCATCCATCATGACTCAACACGGCTAGTCTCACAAAGCCACTGCATGGAAGTGGAATGCATTCGTGTGAGCTGAGGTTGAGCTTCATACCTGGTCGGTTCAGCATGGCTTAGGACAAGGAGAGAGTGAGTCTGGAAGAATCTGCAGAGACCAGCAGGGTTGGCTCAGGCCTTCCACAGCTGTCGAGGCCCCAGGTGACAACAGCAGTGGTATCAGTATGCTTGCAATAAGAAAAACAATTCTTAAAAACTTAGGAATGTTTCATTCATGTAATTACATTTCCAAAGAATGGACTTATACTGGGCAGCTACATCTTGATATATCTCTGTTCTATTCTGCACCATTTCCCAGGGAAGCACAGAATGGCAGGGACATCTGCCCTGGACGTTGTAGAATCAGCATCTATTTCCATTTTCAGTCTGTTAAAATTCAAATGGCAAAAGGGTGGGAAGCATTTGTTTCTGAGTCTCTGATGGTAAAGAGGGCAGAGTTTCCAAAGTGGGGGAAAAAAATCAGAAAAGGTTTCAAGAGGAAACAGAACTAACAATTTCCCTGGCAGGTTAGTTTTATGTCACACCTGTTCCACAAGCTTCCTTACTTCTGCCTCAGTGACATTTTGCATATTTTACCCACCATGCCTTGCAATCATTTAGCTTTCAATAGGTTGCTTTCTGGCAGCTCTCCTAACCTAATTAGGTACCTACTTAAGCCAAGGGAGTAACACTTTTTTTCTGGCCAAAGTTACCTTCCCAGGATCATAAGCACATCCAGCTCGTTCGAGGCCAGAGCTTATGGTGGACATCACATATGCAGCTTGACAAAGACAGCTCCGATCTTTCATCTCTGCTGATGTCTACAGCCTATTCGATTTCCTCTGGAAAGCATTATCCATGGTATTGCCTGGCAAATTATTTATCTATTGGGTTATTGTAGTAAACCTGTAAGCAGATGGGGCTTTAGATTTTCCATCATGTCTCAAAGAAAAATGAACAAGGAATGCAAGACATCTACAATCCCTCCTCCATCACCGTCAGCTGGCAGAAGATCAGCTTCAGCTACTCACACTGTACACATCTTCCACCTTTTCTCTTTTATTCTGCTACCAGGGAAAGATCTGAATTGATAGCACCTCTGATGTCAGTGTTGCCCAGATGTTGAGCCTGCTCCTCTTCCTGGGTAGACTACATGCTCTGGCCTTTCCTGGCTTTCCTGACAGGGCACAGACATTCATTTATGAACATTGGCTCTGGCTTCTCTTTGCTTTTCACCTCATGTCCCCAGTCCTGGCCTCACCTTCAAAGCTTCTGCGCACTGTACTTGGACAGACCTAGATTCTCTTATTTTCATCAGGGTCTGTCTTTACTAAGTCGCTAATTAACTTCCGGCTCCCCAAGTTACAGAGCTTATTTGCCGACTCACAAGAGACAACCGAAGGAAGTCTTTCATTATGCTCATTAGCCACTGGGAGAATCACACCATCTGAACTGTCAGACCCTTCAACCTACAGGAAGGAAAAAGGACTCCACTTAGATTAATAGCATTTTACTTCTGTGCAATGAGCAGCTTCTAAGGGCTTGAAACTACTGGGAGAATGTATCAAATAATGCAAGACAAACTCTTACCAAACAAATAAAAAAAAACTCTTATCGCCTAGGGAATAGGAACAACACCTGCAAACATAAAATAAATAAATTATGATACACATGAAAAGTAGAAGATAGCAAGACCAAGTTAGGTTCATTCCAAAGAGGAAAGTTGGTTTAAAAGTTTGAAAACTTGTCAATGTAACCTTTCAATTTTAAATAACAAAAGTGAAAGAAAATATGGTATATTCAACTTAATAAATGAAGAAAAGTCAACTCACAAACACCAATTTATCATCCAAAAGAAAAAAGAAACTTTTTAATCAATGAAAAGCAGAAGAGAACATCCTTCATCTGATAAAGGATGTCTACAAAAACTCCTACAGCAAACATTGTCTTTAATAGTGAATTGCTGAAAATTTTCTGAGACTGGGAGCAAAACCTATGATGACCACTATTTCTACTTTCCTATTGCTGATAAACTGAAAAACAGCATGAACAAAACTGACCCCTAACTTACACCATGGACAAAACTCTACTCCAGATGAATTATAGATCTAAATATGCAAAGTAAGCAAATAAAGCTTCTAAGTAATAACACAGGAAAATTAACCTTAATGGAAGGCAGAAATGTCAAACAGGACACAAATAGCCCTAACCATTATTGAAAAACAATGACAAATTTCTTTACATTAAAATTAGAAACTCCTCCTGCAAGCACAATATTCTTAGATAAAAGACATTATATATAACTGGAAAAATGCTTATCCAGACTATTATAAACAGCATTTGCAAATTAATTATACAGACAACTCAATTTAAAAATGCAACAAAAGACTTGAGTAGGAATTTGACAAAGGAGATGTCCAAACAGACAAACATGGAAAAGTTTCTTAAACTCAGTAGAGGTCAAGAAAATGCACAAAACAATCTTAAAATTTATATGGAACCAGAGGAAGCCTAGAACAGCAAAAGCAGTTCTGGGCAACAAGGGCAAGGCAGGGAGCATCACAATCCCTGATATGAAGTTATACTTCAGAGTTACCATGATAAAAACAGCATGGTATTGGAAAAAAAAAAAAAAACAGGCCTGAAGATCAATGAAACAGATTACAAGATACAGAAACAACTCCAAGCATGCTCAGCTACCTTATCTTTGACAAAAAGGCCAAACATCTTCACTGGAAGAAAGATAGCCTCTTTAATAAATGGTGCTGGGAAAACTCTGTTTCCACATGCCAAAAATTGAACCTGGGCCTATATCTCTCACCATACATGAAACTAAAATTGAAATGGATCAAAGATCTAAATATAAAAACTTAATCCGATGGAAGGTAGATTAGGTAAATCTTGAAGACATAGGTGTAGGTAGACACTATAAACAAAACCCTGATCACACAGGAAATAATACAAAGAAACAACAAGTGGGATCACATCAAATTAGAAAGATTTTGCACATAGAGTAACCCACCAAGGGAGTGAGAACAAACCTATAGAATGGGGAAAAAATTTACCAGCTACTCCTCAAAAGACTAACATCTAGAATACTTAAAGAGCTCAGAGCAATCAGGTCCCCCAAGTTTAAAAACCCAGTCCAAAAATGGGCATTTGAGATGGTTGGATGTTTCTCAGATGAAGAAGTAAAAACACCAAATAAAATGCTCAACATCACTGGTCATTCAAGAAACGGAAATTAAAACAACACTGAGACCCTATCTTACTCCAAAAAGAATGGCTATCAACAAGAAAGCAACCAATAACAAATACTGCCAAGGGTGTGTGTGGGGGAAAAAGCCATTTCTATTGCTGGTGGGAGTGTAAACTGGTACAATCACTGTGGAGGTCAGTATGAGGATTCCTCAAGAAACTAGAACTAGAAGTTCAATTTGACCAGTTAGTCCCCTTCAAGGTATCTTCCCCAGAGTTAAAAGCATCATACCACAGTGATACATGCATACCCTTGTTTATAGCACCACAATTTATAATAGCTGAATCTTGGAAACAGCCAATATGTCCATCAAAAGATGAATGGGTTTTAAAAAGTGGTATTTATATACAGTGGAGTGCTACTCCACCATAAAGAAGGATAAATTTGAATCATTTGTAGGAAAATGGATGCACCTTGAGATCATAATCTGAAATAAATCAGACACACAAGTTTAAATATTGCATTGCTTCTCTTGAGTGACAAAATCAAAGGGTAAACAAGGAGCATAATGAAGGATAGATTTAGGGAAGTAGGAAGAACATGTTCAAACAGGAAGGGGAGCAGGTAAGGGGGAAGGGGGAAGGAAAGGAAGAGAAAAGGAAAAAAAGAAATGGAAGGAAAGATGGAAACAAAGTCTTTGTTAATGAGAAGGGGAAGAAGAGTTGAAGAGGGAAGAGGAGAATGGGAAAAACAAGGAGAGTTGAGATGTGTCATGTACAGGTACAAACTATGATAAATGTGATCAATATATATGACAAATATGTACAAACAAAGAGAATAAAGTTTTAAAAAAAATAAAATTCACATTAAAACCACAGTACAACATCATTACACTTCCAGAATGAACACAGTTTTAGGAATTGACCACTCCAAGTGTTCATGGGTGTGGATTAACCAAACTTCTGCACTGCTGGTGAGGGGTATCAGTTGGCATCACCATCAGAAGAAAGTGGCAATACCTACTAAAATTGAATATATACATGTTCAACAAGACACATTTACATATGTGCAAGCCATTTACATATTACATACACATTTACATATATACATGCTCCAACAAGACACAAAGTTGAATATGTTCATGTCCAACAGGACACATTTACATATGTGCACTGAAAGGCATGTACAAGAATGTCCACAGCAGCACTGTCCATAACAGCCCCCAAACAGGATCATTTCTAATATTAATCAATCAAAGCATGGAAAAATGCACTGATACACTCACAGTAAAATACTACACAACAGCAGAAATGAATGAACCACTACTACACCAACAATAAGGACAGATATTACAAACATGATGCTGAGCTTAAGAAGCCAAGCTTAAAACAATACATGTTCTGTAATTCCATTTACATAAGATTCAAATGTTGGCAAAATGAACCTGTGACACTGCAAGTCCATCTCCCAGGGTGTTTATTCTCTTCTATTTATAGATGTGGGCAGTAGCTGCATAGATGTGTTCACTGTGATATTTATCAAGCTGCAGTGGTATACAGAGGTGGGAGGCCGTGGGAGCTGTCTGCTCCAGCAGAGATGAGCATTTTATCACTGACATTGTTGAGAATACCTAATGCATTGTAGTACTAAAAAACAGGCTGCCTGCTTTTCTCTTATGCTTAAATACTCTGCAGGCAGTGAACCCCCTTATTTCCTGAAGCTGGGATAAACTGTTCTCAGCATCTCCACTACTACATGTCACACTGTGCACTTAGGATTTGAACAATATCTGTGTGCATGCTACACATCAATAAATATGCTTATTTTAAATTTTTAATGGTAGCCATTAAAAGAATACAATCCATCTCTTCTAAATGAGAAAAATCAACTCAATGAGAAATGAGAAAATATTAACCCAAATCCACTTTGTGATACTGGCTCACTCTGAGAAATGGAACTTCAATTTTATCTATGTGTACATAATGAAAAACATTTGAACCAAGGGCCACCTATATCAAAGTCATGTCTCTGGGAGGGATAATAAAGACAAACTCTATAATGGTGTGTAGTATGGGCACAGAGAAAAGATGTCATTCACAAACAAGAAAGGAGTTAACAAAGAAAATGCCGGTGGTGTCCCAAAGTTCCATTCTCCCATAAGAGGTTCCAAAGGTCAGGGCAGGTACAAAGAAGGCCGCCTGCAAAGGCACATGGTGAGGAGGAGGAACTGCTCCAAGCTTGTGCCATGGGGAACCAGACCTATGGGAGGTGCTTCTGAGAAGCCCTCCGACTTGGAGCAGTTACCATGCAGCTTCTGCCTTGAGGTTGGGTGAAGCTGAAGGAGTGAAGTTGGTGTATCAGGGCATCTACAACCTCCAGTATGTCAACTTTCACCAGCAAAAGGCCTGGCAAAATGAGTCACGTCTGAAGAAAGGGAGGCCCACTTACCCACTCATGGTAGGTTAATAACGGAAAACCTAATCTTCATGGCAGTTTTCAAAGCACATTCAAATATAAAATCTTGTTTTATGACTTGAGCTTCTATAGAACTGGCAAAACTATGCATTTTTCATTTTTTATAATAAAAATAGTAAATATTTATCATAAAATTTAGAAAGGGGAAAGAAAAAAATTACTTATTTTAAAGATGAGTAATATGAGACTCAAAGAAGCAAACTACCTAATCCAAAGACACAGGGCTAGTGAATGAGAAGCACGGGCCTACAACAAAAACTTCCTGATACTCTGTTTCCAGCTTAGATGACTTTGAGAAACAAAGCAGGGTCACTTCTGTGTCACACTTCCACCAAAGCAAGTCTCAAAGTCTCCACCAAACAGCCACAAAGGCTGCTGCTGGGGAGTTGGGATTGGTGGCACATTTACACAGGCAAGCAAAGGGCTTCTCACTGTGCCTCCTGTCTTTGCACAGTGCATGAGTAGGGACCTGGCAGAAACCAGATGGCCCCACCTATAGGGGGTAAGAAAACGAGAAGACTGTTTACAAAAGTGTGGAAATTTCTTTTTAAAAATCTCATGAAAGGAGAACAAAACTTCCTGGGTAAAAAAAACAGTGGGAGCCAAGCCTGAAAAACTCTGGGTCTCTAGGACAGGAACTCAGTCCCCAAGCAGAAAGGGAGTTAGAATAGACACCTCAAACTTCCTTTTCTCCTGGAACTGAACTGCCCATGTCACTCAGGTATTGACATCAACCACATGGAGAGGAATCCAGAGAAAGCCCCAGAACAGGCTCCTAGGAAAAGGACAAGAGGAATAAATATAGGACATCTGGGATGAATTAGCTCATTTCTTCATCTTATGGGAAGCCAAAGAGGCTGATCCTGGACTGGAATGACTTATATAAGTAACATCAGAACTCAGAACTATTCATTGGGTCTGTAGCAGAGGGATCAACAATAGCCTACAGGCTAAGACCAGCTCTTGTTCTGTTTCCACAGTGTGTATACAGTAGTTGTGTTGTATGGGGCTGCAGTCATCCCTTTCTGTACCTGGATTATATGTGTGAGGCTTTCATGCTCCAATAGCCATACTGAGTTTTTATAAGAGATACTGTATGGCCTGCAGAGCCCAAAATATTTATTAGTTGGCCCTTCTCGTGAAAAGTCTACCAACTTCTAGACTACAGAAATCATATTCATTTAACATTCATTCTACATGTATTGGAATGCCTATTATTAAAAGATACTATTTCAGACCCTGGAGATATAGCAGTGAACAAAACAAAAACAAAACTCTGCCCTTGTAAAGCTTATATGTGTAGAAGGGAGGGGCTACAAAATAAATAAGGTAGTCATAGAGTGTCTTAGTCACTTTTCTCGTTGCTGAGACAAAATACTTGATACCCAAAGTTAAAGGAGGAAAGATTTATTTAGCCCACAGTTTATAGAAATTTCAGTTTATAGAAATTTCAGTCCATAGTCAGCTGGCTCCAAGGCAGCATGGCATGGGAGGGGGTATCACAGAGGAGAAACTGTTCATGGCATGGCAGGCAGAAGGCAGCAAAGTACCAAGCAGCTGCAGCAGGCCTGCCTTCCTTCTGTCCCTCTATATTCCAACCAGGATACAAGCCTATTGACTGACACCACCCACACCTAGAGTGTGGCTTCCATTATCCACACCTTAAATCCCATTATCACACTTTTAATCTCCATTCACACACCCTAATCCAGCCACCTTCAAAACTCAACCTATGAGCCTTCAAGGGCACACCTAGACACAAACTGTAACATAGAATTTACAACTCCATGAACGCTGCTATGAGAAAAAAGTTAAGAGGTCACACGTGCTGATAAGTGAGGTAAGGCTACAACAGAATGCATATTATGCCTTATCTTTAATCACCTCACTGAACCTCAACCCCATTTCAGGAAGGTAAAGCTCTCTCAGCTCCTCCTATAAAAAGGAAAAGGAGACTGACACTCTGGCCCAAGGCCACATGGCTAACTGATGATTTTTCTGGGATTTGAACCCATGTGTGTCTGCTCCAAAGTTCTAACTTGTATCACAACAACAAACCCACCTCCCAGAAAGGAGAGTACAAGTTCAGAAAAGCAAAGCAACTTCCAGGGAGCTCTCTTTAATGCTGAGAGGTAGCTAGAGTTAGATATCTTTATCCTCCTGAAGGTGACTTACCCAAATTTAGCTGTGAGTTACCAGCCAAGCAAGGATTAGAACTCAGATCTTCTGAAGCCAAACAAATGCATTTAAGATCTACCATAACCAAACAGGATTCTTTTGTAGGAAAGGTTTTGAGGAGTTCATCAGAAGTGAGGAAATCTCAAGACAAGAAGTACTGCTTACACCAAAACATATTTGCTTACAGATACAATTAAATAAGTAAACATAAAATGGTAATGGTACTAAGCACATACTTGCCAAAAGATGGCATAAAGATTCTAACATCGAAGTTATTAGCTTGTCCAGGTCAAAGCATCAAATATCTGTAATCAACTGTTCTCCCACCTTCCAGAGGCCAAATTGTAATCACCTTTGCATAAGATATAGGTGTGGATTGTGAGAAAGAGCAGTGAACATCTAGGGATGTATAACCACAAAAACAAATTTTTCTCTCTCTAGTGTCCATCCCAGGATGGCATCAACGTCTGCTCTCAGATTGTATGGTCTAGGGAGCTGTAAGTAGGAAGTCCAGCATCATAAAAAGCCTGCCATTGATTCTCCCTCCAGTTAATGAAGTCCCTAGGCTAGGAGAGCTATTAAATTTCAGTGCCAATATTAGTACCTTTTCCTGATTGTAGTGATTCAACAGCCCCCAGTGAGGATGAATCACAGGAAGAGTTGAAAAGCTGAATGTGGCCCTGGAGTCCAGGCTGTCATGTTCATGGACACACCTGGCATTCATACCAGTCACACAGCTGGGCCCTTTGACTAAGTATCCTCAGCATCATCCCATTTGGCCACATCATCCCAGCCATGGCTGTTTAGTCCTGGGCCTCAAAGCCAGGACACACCAAGGTCAAGGCTGTACTTTGAACAGATGAAGAAAGAGAAGATGTGCCAGGGACCATGAGAAGCTATGAAATGTATGTCGTGGATGTCCTCCATGGTTATTCCGACCCAAGGAAGAGAGAGAAAAGCATACTGGGAAAGTCGAAAGATGAAAGACCTGAATTAAAGATTAAGCAACAAAGAAAATAGCATAAGTGGTCTTTGGGAAATACAGTTTGATAGAGAATGGCAAGGAAGAGAATGAGATTTTTTAACATGGCATACCTTGCGAGAGAAGGGGCAGTTTTAAAAGGGAGCTGCACCCAGACAGACCATAGCACCACCACTCCCGACTTCCACTGCTAACAGCGATCCCCATAGCACATTCTTTATTGGCACTACCCACCTTCTGAAAGACATGCACCACCTGCTGGCCAAGAGTGGACAACTGATCCCAGAGGCCTCCATTTCCTCCAAGAATGACCACCAATATGAAATTCAGAAAAGAGAGCCCAGCTGGGGGTTTACAGTCTGAGGCTGTACCCTGCAGAGGCCACCATGAGCCCTGTGTAAATAGATGTAGGAACAGATGCAGAGGAGAAGAGAGAGAGGTCTGCACAACCCTGGGGACGGAGAAGAGCAGGCTGATAGCACCAGTTCCTCCGGAGTCCTAGAAAAGCCAAGTTTCATCATCAGACAGCTCCTTAGGGCTTGAGCTTCTTTGAATGAGTTTTCTTCCTTAAAATTGGGCTGTGCTAGACTATTAGCTTTTGTCCTCCACTGTCCTTTGTAGAGTGCTACAGATGAAGGGAAGATAATAACTTTTTTAAGAAAAAAATTTAAAGGAAATATAGCAGGAAAAGACATGCTGTCTTGGAATCAGTGGGCCTGAGTCCATAATCAGGCTCGGAACTATTTCACGGTGTGACTTTAGACAAGTTGTAACTGCTCTTCTGGCACTGATATTCTCATCGATAAAAAGATCAATGGCTCCCAGTCTGAAGTCCATGAACTCATTCTAGAGGTCCTGTGGTAATAATAGGGTCTCATAGTATCACACACCACCAAACTCCTAATAGAAAGTATTTTTTCTGACAGGATGTGGAGGGCTCTGGAACATATACTCTGCAAGGCATTCCACATACAGCAGCTCTATTGACAAAGGGTGAGTTCTTAGGAAAGAGGGGCTACAGCTAACACATGCCATACAAGTAATAGGAACAGTCTGCTACAGAAGTCCCCAGAAGACAGAGGCAAATGCTAGAACTGCTGCTTGTTCAAGTTGGAAGTGGTCTCAGAGTTCACATTAGGTGATCTATTCAATTCCATAGCCTTTCACTCCTTCATTTGCCAAAGGAGAGGTGTGGTTGCATTTTAGCTTTGTGTTTTAGTTCTCCATTGCTGTATAAGAAATTGTCACAATCTTAGGAGCTTAAAATAAGATCCACAGCTCTCAAGTCAGAAGTCCCAGGCAGTGGCATGGTTGGATTCTCTACCAGGATAGTAAAAGACTGACATCCAGGTATCAGTCCAAGAAAACTCTGCTCTTACAGAGGCTCCTGTGATTTGCTTAGGCCCACCAGATACTGTAATAGCCTATATGGAGATAAAATGATCTGTAATGTTAATTGTGTCTGCAAAACCCCCTTTGCCACCTTCAATAACATAACCCCAGGAAGATCACTGAGCGTGTAGTTTGTGGGGACCATCTCAGAACTCCAGCTAACACAATATGTCCTAGTTATTATGATTCCAAACATTTCTTCTCTTTCTTTCTCCGCTTGTTATTACATGAGCGAGGATATCAGCCTCCCTTACTTCATCTGACCCTAACATCACTGCACCATAATGTCAGGGTGTTTATGATTCAGCGGAGTTATTTGTTAAATACGTATAAAATATCATTACTTGAAGGTAAAGGAGAGAAGAAATAAATGTCACTGGGTTGTACGAAAAATCAACTTCTACCCTACTGAGCCCCTGAACAACAACAAGGAGGAATCCCCTCACTTTTAAGATTTTAGAATTACATTTGTCAAAGCATTTTCTGCAGACCATAAATTCTTCCAGGAGTCTCTTAATAAAGAAGCTCTGTGGTCAAATCAGTTTTAAAACTCTTACAACATACATCCTCAACCACTGCCCATCCTGGACTCCAACCCCTATGGTAACATAATATATGAACACACAGGAAACTCTGAAATTAACAAAGGTTGACTGATCACAAATCCCTCTGATCTTGTGTTTTTAATTATTCCTACCTTTTATAACTAGATTATAAGCCCCATGAGAACACAGATTTTTTTTAACACCCTACAGTAATCCAATGCCTTGAATAGAGCTGGGTGCATAGTAGTGGTTCAGCAAATGGTTACTGAGAACATGAATGAACCAATACTCCAGAAAATACATCTTAGGAACTAATCCAGACCATACAGTCTGGTCTCATCCAAAGAGGGGAGAGAAGAATGCCTCACGCTCCATTAGTGTTTTTTCCTCATTGAGACTGACTTCCAAACAAGCAAATCAAGTAGCACAAAGTTACTCCCCAAACCAAGGGTACAAGTACGTTCCTGTAGCCTTCCATGGCCACTACATGTGGGGATCCCACAGAGCTGGCCACGACCCAACACAGTCATGGAAGCAAACTCAACCCTGTGCTTAGAGGAACAATAGCCCATGTGGTGAGAACTCCATATCGGGGCTGGGGATTTAGCTCAGTGGCAAAAGTGCCTGCCTGGCAAGAGCAAGGTCGTGAGTTCGGTTCCCGGTACCGGAGAAAAAAAAAAAAAAAAAAAAAAAGAGAGAGAGAACTCCATGTCCATACTTGTTAACCAGATTTCCTCGAAAGCCAATATCTAAGGCTTAGCCTATAGTGGGGAGAAATGCACTTCTAGAATTAAGACTCCGAAAATGCAAATATTTCAGAAACAACACAGAAGTGATTATCATTTATTATTCAATAGTAGGATCTTTTAACAATCTTTCTTCTAAGATTAGATGAATTAAGAGGATAAGAGGACATAAGCCTCCTGAAGAACAGTGATTTGCAAACCTCAGGATTCCTAAGAAGCCTGACTAAAGCCTGTTATAGTGAAAACCCCCTACAGAGATTCTGCAGATCTAGAGCAGCACCCAGGGATTATTTAACCAGCCCTTCAGGAAAGACTCTTGAGCAAGAACTTATCAGAGTCAACCTCCAGCCACTAAACAGCGACCAAGAATATTTTCTGACTTAAGTGCCTACCAAGGCACTAAAGCCTGAGCCTGAGCATCAAAGCTTTGGCTTACTCAATATAAATTTATTTGGCCACTTCTAATACATATTTCTCCTTAGCCCCTTCCTCACTTGATAATCTCATGAATCATAAAAGGTAGGAGTATTTTAGTAAATTTAGTTTGATTTACTTTAACCATTTGACCTTGGGATAGTGACAGTGAAACAAGAGTATATCCATGTTGTAATTCTTTTTCATTGCTATTCGAATGATTTGACAATTTAAAAAATAAACCAATTCACCTGTTCTGGATTCTTTTTTCATTTTATCAAGATATTTTCTGGTCAGGGGCTGAGGAATTAGCTCAGCGGCACAGGGCCTCCCTGGCAAGCACAAGGTCATGAGTTCGATTCCTGTACCGGAAAAAAAAAAAACAAAAAAAAAACACTAAAAGTCTTTGGGCTGGGGATATAGCTCAGTGGCATAAGCGCCTGCCTAGCAAGTGCAAGGTCATGAGTTCAATCCCTGGTACTATAAAAAAAAAAAAAAAAAAAGATATTTTCTGGTCACAAGACAAAGCAGTGTGGATAGATAAACTCTATGATGAGTTTAGACCCCAAAATTGAATTTTTGGAAAAATATGAATTGTTGTCCCGTAGTTCTCTTCAATCCTGTGTTTGTTCCTACCTCTATTCATGGGTTGTGCCTGACTTTCAAATGATGACAGGAATAAACAGCCCAGTAGGTGCATCATAGAAATTATTCATCAAGATTTCTTATTTTTAGAAGGAAGAGCATGATTAGTATAGTAGGTTGAGTGGTGGCCCCCAAAATGACATACAGTATCTGCATCCTTAGCCCCAGAACTTGTGAACGCCATCTTACTCACAAACAGCATCTTTCCGAATGTAATTAAGTTGAGGATCTTGAGATAAGCTCACCCTGGATTATCTGGATAGGCCCTAAATACAAGTGTCCAGAGAAAAGAGGCAGAGAAGAGGAGAACATATGTGAAGGTGGACACAGAAAGTGGGTTCATGTAACCATAAGCCAAGCAGTGCCTACAGCCCCAAGAACCTACAGGAGCTGCCAGTTTTCCCCTGGAGGCTTGGGGGTGTTGGTGGGGGGAGTATGGGTCTACTTCCTCCTTGGATGCAGGTTTTTGGCATCTAGAACCACAGAGAATAAATTTTGTGGTTTTAAGCCACCGAGTTTGTGGCAATTCATTATATTAGCCCTTCACAGAGTTAATATTCCTTTATTTCATTTTTATAGCACTGCCTGCTCAAAAGTATTGACATATAAAATGAAGAAAATTTAGAAAACAAATAGGTAGGTAGAAATTTTTAAATTCTCATTTTCTATCACCCAACTATTTTTTAATGTTTTGTGTCTTCTTTTTTTCTGTATGCTAATATAGACATATAAAAATATTATTGATATATAAATTATTTATCATATACTTATCTAATGTTCATAGTTAATATAAATAGAATCTATTAATTATATAAAATATACTAACATTAAAAATATGTTATATAAGATATATCATGCGATATAGTGAGACCCTGTCTTAGAATAAAATGTGAAAAAAAAAAAGGGGAGCTGGGTATATAGCTCAGTGGGAGGCCCTGGGTTTAATCAGGACCAAACCAAAAATTTACACTTCAGTGAAATCCCTGTGTGCCATACACACTGTTTGTGATTTTCCACTGCTACATAAAAAAAGAGAGATGAAGATCCTATAGTTTAAACTTTGTTCACCAACTTAATTTTTCCTTAGGTAAAATCCTGAAAGTGGAAATATTTCACTTAAAGTTATCTTTGATCACTTTGCTTTCTTGTTTTGATTACTTTTCCTTGTTGCTGAGACACAATACCTGACACCCAAGGTTAAAGGAGGAAAGGTATATTTAGGTCACAGTCTGTAGAGGTTTTAGCCTAGAATCAGCTGGGTCTGCGGTACATGGCAGAGGGGCAACAGTTCATGGTAGTGGAAAACAGCAAAATCAGCAAAAGGGAAGAGCAGGCCTTTTTTCCTCCCTTATATTATATGCAGGCTACCCACCCTAGGGAGAGTGCAGCACTCACACCCTCAATCCCAGCACTAGACAAGAAGCCAATCACAAACTCTAGACTCAGCCACCTCCAAAAATCCAACCCTTCCCCATGACCACATGAAGCATTAAGGGACATCCAGACACAAAGCATAACACTTCTATCTTGCTCTCTTCATTTTTGGTTCCAAATGCCACAGTACTTATGAGGAGAGTGTGTGTGTGTGTGTGTGTGTGTGAGAGAGAGAGAGACTGTGTGTGTGTACAAGATGAAGGAAATCACAGAAAGAAAAAGAGAAAGACAAAAATATTTCTTTCTTATAAGTATTAATTCAACTCCTATTTTATTCCAGTTCTTTGTTCAGGACATAAAAAAGATTACCACGTTGTTTCATTGTTAAGCTCTGGGCTCTAAAACAGACTCTAAAAATAAATATGAACCACAAAATAGTCGTAATATTGATATTCACTCTGAAGCATCCAGATTCTCATTACTTATTCTCCAGAAGTTCAAGGTGCGGCCATTTCTAAAAAACACACAGAAATCATTTTCTTCCACAAAACATTAGAAAGGACAGTGTATGTGTCTATGTTTGTGTGTGCGTGTGTGTGTGTGTGTGTGTGTGTGAGTGCACTTGCACAGTATTCTCTGGGTACTATGGAGTCTACAAAATGCAAATAAATAAGTATGTAAATTTTTGTTAGAATTATAGCCAACATTTTCAGAAAAAAAATGTGATTTAAAAGTATGGTAGATTTTAAATGTTTTGTAAAACCAGAGCTGCATTTAATACTGTAACGCCACATTAGTAAAGTTCAACTCCACTAAAGAGTTCACATTCATAAATATGAAACATGCTATAAATTAACCACAAAAATTCATGTCACTACAGACAGCTACCATGAAAGAGGAAAGGTAAGGAAAGATGAAACAGTTTCCCAAGAGTCCTAAAAATACAAACAAAAATAACATCTTGTCTTTAGTAAGTGGCTTTCCACCATCATTTGAGGTATAATTGTATACATTTCATTCATTTAAAGTGTATAGTTCAAAAATATTCTTCATACCTATTTGTAGTCAATAACTGACACTGAAGTATGAGGTCGCCGCTGACCTACATTTTCTTTTATTTATTTATTTTATTTTTCTTTCTATTTTTTCTGTACTACTGGGGATTTCACTTCACACTGAGCTACATCTCCATCACTTTTTTATTTTTTGAGACAAGATCTTGCTAAGTTGCCCACAATGGGCTCAAACTTGAGATCTTTCTGCCTCAGCCCCCCAGAATGCTAGGATTATCGGCAAGTGCCACCATTCCCAGCTGCCTTCTGCAATCTTAGCTTTGGTTTTTCCAGAATTCCATCTAAATAGAAGCATACAGTATAGTCTTTTTAGTCTGACTTCTTCCATTTACCATGTTTTTAAGATTCATTCATGTAGGCTGGGCATGGTGGTGCATGCCTGTAATCCTAGCACTCAGGAGGCTGAGGCAGGAGGATCCTTATAAGTTCAATACCAGCCTAGGCTATATAAGTGAGCTGAAGGCCAGCCTGAACTGCACAGGCAGACCCTGTCTCAAAAAGACAGAAAAAAAAAAAAAAGATTCGTTCATGTTGTACTCATCAGTAGTTATTTTTTTATTTTAAAGAATTTTAAAAACTAACAACAACAAAGAAAAAACAAAACAGAACAAAAACAATAAAACTGATAAAGGATTTCAAAACAAAATGATAGGAATTAACAGTGGTTGTTATATTACATGTTGCTATCTTCAACAAAGTTGCTCAAATTACCAGATGTAAGAATGCAAGATTAATCAAACAAAGAGAATACAAAGAAATAAAAAAAACTTTAGAAAACATACAGAGCTTCCCTAAACAAGATGGTAGCAATTCACCAATGGTTGTTATATTGCATATTGTTGTCTTCAAATTAGTTGTTCACATTACCACATATAAGCATGTAAAATTGCTCAAGAAAAAAAAATTAAGCATTAACTGTTCCTTTCAATAAGCCAATAGATGTCAGCAAAGTACAATTATCCCAGCTATCCTAGCATATATAAACACACACATATACATATATATGTATATGTATATATATATATATATATTCTCTTCCTTCTTTCTTTCTTTTCTCCTTTCCCTCATCTCAGTTGTTCTCTCCTTTTGAGCAATTTCTTTCTCTTTCATAATATCTATTGTACTTTGAGGTTTTATTTACTCTTTCAGATTCTTACCCTAGGGAGACAATATGATGTTCACACATACGGGTCTGATTTAGTTGACATATGAGTATGGTCCCAGTTGCATCCATTTACCTATAAAAGCTTAGAGTTTATCTTTTTTATAGCTGGGTAATACCCCATTGTATAAAAATACCATATCTTTTCTATCCATTCCTCCATACATGGGCATTTGGGTTGTTTTTAAGATTTAGCTATGACAAATTTGTGCTGCTATAAAAATGGGTGAACATATATCACTGTAGTATGATGATTTCAGTTTTCCTGGGAAAATACCCAGAAGAGAAATAGCTGGGTTCAGTGCAACCTCTAATCCTAGTTTTGTGAGGAATTGCCACGCTGATTTCTACAGTGGTTTCACCAGTATATGTTCCCACCAACAGTGCAGAAGTATTCCTTTTTCCCCACAGCCCTGTCAGCATTTTTTATTGGTTGATTTCTTGATAATAGCCATTCTTTCTTGGGTGAGATGGAATCTCACTGTTGTTCTAATTTGCATTTCTGCCAAGAGTCTTTATGTCATTTGCGCTGGCTTCTGTTGTTTTGCTGACATCTACTAGTCTTACATTGTTTTTCTTTGCATCATCTTGCAGCTGTTGAATTATTATTTCCAGGTTCCTTGTTATTTTTAAGAGATCCTTCCTTTCACAATCATTAGGTGCAATGCTATCTTCAAGGTCTGAAAGTCTATCTTCAGCTTTGTTCAGCAGTTTTTCCAGCTTTCCATGGAATTTTTAATTTCCTGGATATCTGTTTGAATCTATTTCATTCATTCTAACTCTTCCATATATTGTTCATTCAGGGTTTCCATCATTTTTCTATGCTCCTCTATTTTTTTTATCTATGAGCAATTCTTTCATTATTGTTGTCATTTTTTTTAATCTAACAGATTATTTCTGATCTGGCTTCTTTTATGGCCTGATGGAGTTGTTTCTTTACTTCAGTTGCTATGATTGCAGAAATTTCAGGTATATGACTTGCAATCTCTTCTCTGTTGATGTCTCCTGGACTTGTTCTGGGTTGGGTGGAGCTCTGCGATTGCATTTTGCTCCTTTGTTTTGTCATTTTCAAAGACATTTTGAAATGTCTTCGAACCCATAGGTTCCCTGGGACTCAGCCTCACTCCCATGATGGTGTGGAAGGGGTGAGGTGTGGTCACTGAGGCTCCCAAAGCTGGCTGGGGCTCAATATGGCTCCTATGATGGTTGGGGAAGGATCAGAGGAGCTCACTGAGGCTCCTGAAGTTGTCCAGGGTTCAGCTTGCCTCCTGCTATGTTGCGGAAGGGGTGGAGCATGGTCAGTAGTTATATTTTTACCAATATAAGTATTTCATATTTTGTTTACCCACTTACCAGTTGGTTGGCATTTAATTATTTTATATTTCACTGATTTTTTTTCCCTTTACTTTTCTTTTCTTCCTTTTTTTTTCTTTTTGGTAGTGGGAATTAAACTCATGACCTTGTACTTGCCAGGCAAGTGCTGTGCCACTGAGCTATACCCTTTTTAAAAAATTTTTTGGATTTAATTTACTCTTTATTTTCTAGCTTCTTAAGGTGGAAATTTCTTTTTTTAAATTTTCTGTTAAATTTTAAATTTAACTTTCTGTTTCTGGCTGTTTCTTTTCTTAATTTTCTTTGGATTTAATTTACTCTTTATTTTCTAGCTTCTTAGGGTGGAAATTTAGATCACTTAATATAGACCTTTCTGCTTTTCTCATTGGAGCATTTAAAGCTATTAATTTTCCTCTAAGCATTGCTTTAGCTGATTTTGTACATTTTAATACATGCATTTTCATTGCTCGTTTAATTCAAAATACTCTCTACTTTCCCAAGTGATTTATTTCATTCACAGATTATTTAAAATATGCTGTTTAAATTTCCATATATTTGAGAGTTTTTCAAATTTACTCTGTGTTGCTTTCTACTTTAATTCCATTGCAGTCCAATGACTTTACATTTCTAAGCAGAAAGTCATTCCTAATATGAAAATTGAGGATAGTTTTATTATATACAATAAAGAAAAGAAAAAATGCTAAAAGGAAAATCAGTTGTTCCAGTACTATATATTGAAAATATTATCTGTTCACTACTAAATTATTTTAGCACCTTTATTGAACATAGATTAACCAAATAATGGTGGCTTGTTCAGTATTCTCAATTCTGTGCCAATGATCTACAGGGCTATCTTTATGACTTGGTGATGGTAAGTTATGGTGTAAATATGATGTGCCCCCCATAACAATTCATATATTTAGGGCTTTAGTCCCAGTACAGAGCAGGAGCTAGAAAGGCAACTGGATCATGAGGGTGCTGAATTCTTCTGTGAGTTAGACCATTGATGAGTCCATAGCTGAACGGGCTATTACTAAGTGGGACTCATTTGGAAGAATTAGATCACTGTGGCAATGCCTTTGAAAGGTTCATCGGGTGGACCCTGGCTCCTTCTCTGATTCTTTCTTTCTCTATTTCCTGGCTTTCCTCTGCCAGGCCATTCCATCATGATGTTTCTGCTTGAACCCAGTGAACTTGAACATCTGAAATCATGAGTCAAAATAAACCTTTTCTCCTTTAAATTGTGTATGTCATGGATTTTGTCCCAGCATGGGAAAGGTGAATAACAAGATTACCTTATAAGGCAGGAATTTTAAGGTTCTAAGCAGAGAGTTATTTCCTGGTACATAAATCAAGAACAGTTTTTGCACATACAATAAGGAAAAGGAAGTGTATCAGCAAGTCCTTTACCTCCTACAAATGTACAGTCCTTCCAAAACTTAGAGGCTGTGAATAGCCCTAAATGGGAGCTGCCCTTGTTGAGTAGTGGGTCCTTACCCAACAGAAGAGTCACGGTTCCCCCATTGGCCCCAGGCAGAATTATATCCTCTGGTCTCAGTTTTATTCCAAGGCACCTGGTTCCTCTGTTTGGTGTGGTGGCTAAGTCCAAGATGCACCAACAGAAGTTCAAACTGTGGCTTTGCCATTGGGTGCTATAGGGTTTAAGTGAGTTATTGATATTATTGCCTCTATTTCTCTCCTCTTAGATCCAAGACATTCACAGTAGATAGAAGTAAAGTGTTTCTCAGGCCTTACTGAAAGCCTTAATGTTACTTTCATCATTACTTTTGGAATATCTATCCTCCATTCTGCATTCAGAATGTCTAGAAGACATCATCATACAAAATGTTATTTTGTATTTCACAAACTTGGTCAATTTTTTAAATTTTTGTTCAGATTGCAGAAATATTTTTATTACCTCCAAAACAATTTTAAGCTGGCAGAAAATAACCCCCCCAAAAAAATTCTCCCCCAGAAATTTGAAAAATTCAGAATTGGAATTAAATAATGGAAATTTCAACCCTAACCTCAATCTTATACTCCATTATAAGTACGACTTTTGAGCTACAACCACTGCAAATGGCTTGTTGCCTGGATTTTTTTTACTATGAGTAGTCTCACTTAAATATATATGTTTCTATGTATGTTGAAAAGTGCATACACTAAAAAAATTTTCTGCTCTCACTCTATATGAATTCCTATTTCCCAGAGGAAACCACTGATTAAAGTTTCATTACTATTTGGTTAGTTTTTAAATGGTTATTTAGTAGCTTCTCAAGTCTTGGTTATGGATAGGATTTTCCAAGTAGATTGAATCATGACATTTATTTCTGATTCCATTTCAAACTTAATGAAAATGAAAATAAATAAGGGACATAGAACCAGAAAGACAAAGAGAACAGAATCAACAAAGCTTTTATTTTTCAGAGATGGAAAGCAAGTCAACAAATCTTTTAAATTCTGACCTACATTCCAGATTTGTCTACCTAACCTGCAAGGATGGCAGGAGAAAGCCAGCAACAAGAGAGCTAGCTCAAAATGCAGATACACAAAAATGAAGGTTTAGTGTTTTCAGAAGGTGGCTTGCAGCAATGGGGCAAAGTTTACATGTGGAATATTCCGACTTTTTTCTACTCATATCCACTAATGACTGCTCAGTCCCCGCCTCTAAAGAAGGCTGGAGACTTGCAATCTGGAAAGGCTATTTACATACCAAGAAGTGGGGGTACTGGGGAAAGTCGAGGGGTTGGTAAGGAGTACATCACAAAGAAAACGGAGGAATCGAGAGGAAATCAGGACACTAAATGAAGTCCCTACGCTCCTTCCCAACTGGCTCTTAGAAGAGAGGCTGTCAGGCTTATACCACCTCATCTTCCAGATGGATTACTGGAAGCCTTCCTCCCAGGATCTGAGCAGCCAATGACACAGACTTGTAGATATAATATTTGAGAGATCCCAACAAGAGGCTGAGAGCTGGCCTGATGCAGCAAGCTGCCCACCAACAGTGCTTTCTCTCAGCACTGTGCTTCAGGCCAGCTCCCCAGGGTACTGCTCTTGGTGTAAAGGATTGGCCAAGCATCACCAGACATAGGAGAAAATGGAAGTTAATAGATAATGTGTAAAGCTGAAAACTCATTTAAGAGCAATGCACTGCACATTATTAGAAATGGGAAATAAATTGAAAGAAATAAAGCTGAAAATCTTTGTCTATGGTAAATAGAACCCTAAAGTGAATGGGGTGAACACGGACCTATCGTTTTTCAAGCATCACTTTGTATTATTTTGATGTTTAAGCAAATGCATATACTTAGCTTATTACTACACAAATATTAGACACATGTATTCATTTGAAAATTTAGAATTTTTTAAGAAGCCAGCAAGTGGATTCCCACATCAGGAAAACAGAATGAACACAAGTAAACAACATTATGCTGCACCTCAAACTTCTAGAAAAAGAAGAGCAAGTCAAGCACAAAGCCCAAAGAAGGGAGGAAATTATAGAGATCAGAGAAGAAATAAATGTAACTGAGACTAAGAAAACAATAGATACTGTGAAAGGGAAAAAACTGCTCAAATGGGAAAGAACAGCTGGGATGAGGGAAAGGAGAAAAAAAGAGAAAGAAGGAAGGTTAAAAAAATAAGTATATTTATATACACAAGATAGCTAAGATAATTGTAATACTAGTTTCTATTAGTTTATTGAAAGGAACAGTTAGTGTGTAATTGTTTGATCAAGCTTGCATGCCTCTGTCTGGTTGTCTGAGCAACTACTTTGAGGATAGTGGTAGGTAGGATAACAATCATTGTTGATTTCCTAATGCCTTGTTTTGAAATTCTGTATTATTTTTATTGTTTTTATGTTGTTTTGTTTATGCCTTTGTTTTGTTATCTTGTTTTTGATATTTTCTTTTTAAAATTAAAGAAAAAAGAAAATATATATGTCTATACAAGGGTAGCTGAGATAAGTGAAATGCTGATGTCTATTGGTTTATTGAAAGGAACAGTTAATGCTTATTTTTTTTCTTTTTTTTGACCAATTTTACATATTTATACCTGGTAATCAGAACAACTAATTTGAAGACAACAATATGCAGTAGAACAACTATTACTGAATTCCTACCATCTTATTTGATGAAGCTCTGTATCATTTCTAATTTTTTTATTACTTGTTATTGTTTTTAATTGTTTGATCAATCCTGCATTCTTACATCTGGTAATCTGAGCAACTTTGTTGAAGACAACAATATGTAATATAACAACCATTGTTAATTCCTATCATGTTATTTTGAAATCCTGTATTGTTTTTATTGTTTTTGTATTGTTTTGTTTTGTCTTCATTGTTGTTATTTTGTTATTTTTTTCCCTTTTAAAATAAAAAAATGAAGCCACTGTGTTTTCATTTGCTTGTTTGATTTTTTTCCAAACAGGTTTTTAATCTCTATTTTGCCTGCTACAATTCTTTTCTAATGACTTTGTGACAATATCATCTGGTGGATTACCAATGGTTTTACACATTTGTAACATCTTCTGTTCATCTATATAGCATTTGTACAGTTCTCAACTTCATGACATCATAAGCAAACACACCAAAACTAGGAGGGGCACACCATATTGTGGGCCTGTGCTATGATCTGCCTATTATAATCTCCCACTGGGCTGTAGGCATGATGGCATGTTTTATAAGTTGGCAATGCAACTGCTCTACTTTCATCAACTTCAATAGGACCTGACTCACTCATGTCAAGTGCTTACAGTGCCCCATGGCCATATCAAGACCTTTGCATGCATTACTACACGCAGTCTTCATAACAGCTCTATGAAGTTAGTGCTATTACTGACCTCCATTTTTCTCAGCTAAAGAAACTGAGGCTTAGAAAGTTTAAGGACCTTCCTTCAAATTATCTGACTGGCAAATGACAGTTCTGTCAGACTTCAAAATCTATGTTGATATCCACTACAGTATTTTGCTTCTTGTGGATTTCATGGAAAATTTTCTGTGCAATGTATCTGGTTCTGAGTTCAGTGGTTCTGGGAAACACTGGCTGAGGTTTTGTCACCAACATAATGATGTTCCCCATACCTATTGTCCATCTCTCTGTAAGTGCTACAAGAGAAAGCACGGCTGTTTTTCCTTTCCACAATCCTATTTCCCACTTGGTAATACTGAAAAGAGATTCACTCAAAAAGAGTCTGTGGGGCAAATGTTAAGATACTCTTCATAATTTTAAAACTCCTAAAAAAAAAAAAAAAAACCTCCTTCTAAAGATGCCTTTAAAGTCACTCAGAAACGCATCCAAGAATAGTCAGTTCTTGAGAGAGCTTGACCAAGGTATTTAATGATACCCAGGTGATGTCTTACTTACAAAGAATGGGAGACAGATATAGGAATTTTGTCCCCTGGAATACTTGATGTCATGAGGATTTCAAGATTACAGTGCTGTATCCAAAGAGCATCATAGCAAAACATCTTAGTAGGGAGCAAGAGGTGTGTGTTATGTTGTGTAACTATAACAAAATACAAGAATCTGGGTAATTTATAAAGAAAAGAGAAATGTATTTAGCTCACAGTTTTAGAGATTCAAAAGCATAAAGCCAGCATCTGCTCAGCTTTGGTGAAAGCCTCTTGGTAGATGACATCACAGTGAAGGGCGTGTGTAGAATATACCACATGGCAAGAGAGAGAAAGTCAGAGACCAGGGAGTGGCCAAACACTTTCTTTTCTTTTTTCTTTTCTTCCTTCCTTTCTTCCTCTTTCTTTCTTTCTCCTTTCTTCCTTTTTTCCTTAATCCCCCCACCTCTCTCTTTCTTTCTTTCTTTCTTTCATTCTTGGCAGTATTGGGATTGAATCCAAGGCCTCTGCACTGAGCTACACCCACAGCCTTTTATTTTTTATTTTGAAATAGGGTCTATTTTAGTTATTTTATTTGTGGCTGGAATAAAATACCCAACACTCACAACTTACGGAGGAAAGGTTTATTTTGGCTCACAATTTGTAGAGGTTTCAGTCCATAGTCAGCTGGCTCCGAGGCAGGGTGGCAGGCAGAGGGGCAGGATAGAGGCAAAACAGTCCATAGCATGAAGCAAGAAGCAGAGCAAACAAGTGAAGCGGGAGGGATATAGACTGCTCCAGGCCACACCCCCAGTGATCCACTTTCAACCCGAGTTCATCTTCCAACACCACATTGAACTATAAATTCAACAGTAGACTAAGCCATTGTTGAGTATTATGCCTCTGTGATCCAAGCACCTCCCAAAAGCCCCACCTATGAGCACGTGAGACACCTAGATATAAACCATAACAGTGTCTCACTAAGTCATCCTGTCTGGGCTTGAACTTTTTGATCCTTCTACTTTAGCCTCCTACAGTGCCGGGATTACAGGTATCTGCCACTATGCCCAGCGTTGCTCTTTTTATTATAAACCACTTTCAAGGGAACAAAGCTACTCCTGGAAGACCTGATCCATTCTCACAAGACAGCTTATTCCATTCATGGAGGTGGAGCCCCTTCATGACCTAATTGCCTTAAACTAAGCCCTACAGCTTCCACAAGTTTGATCCACAACCAAGGCCCAAACTTCTGCCACATGAAGCTTTGAGTGCCAAGCTATAGTTGGTAATTTGCATGACAGTCTTATTACCATGATCCTCTCCTTCACCACCACACCTAAGCATAAGACAATCCTCACACACCAGTATGCTCTCTATTCTGCATGCAGCCTTTAGGAAGAAACATTTCCTTGACAGCATTTGCAAATCATGTTTTCGCTTTCATCCTCTAGAATAATTTACACCACAGAAATTCTCCCATATGTCAAAGCTGGTCTCCTCACTTTGCTTGGAGGAGGGAAACAGCAAAGAAGAACATAGTTGCAGAGCAGTTTAAACCAGAGCATGTGTAAATATTATAGCAACATCTTCTTAGTATAATGCTCAAGAACTTTTTGTTCCTGCAGGCTTCACTTCGTTTCTAAAGCAGAGATGATTTTGCATTAAGCATCTGGCTTGACATGAAAAATAGAGCAATGCAGCTGAAATGTAGCCTAATATCCCAGCTTTTGATAAAACTAACTCCCTAACTGTTATTTCACATTATACTCTGCATTAGCTAACTGATTCCCACAACAGCACTAAGAGGATGCAAGCAGAAGTATTACCTGGCTGTACAAACTTCCATTGTCTGTAGATGGCTGTGCACATTATGTGTCTACTTCATTTGACTGGTTCATTAAGGGATACCTATTGAGCAATGTTGACGAAAGGTGAGATCATGTCATGAAATGACAATGGGACTTGTCTTACCCTTTCTAGGCCTCCCAGACATATATGCTCCCAAGCAGGTACACACTAGCCAGTCTTCACTCATAAGCAGAACAGAGCCCAGATGCATTGACACACTCCACTCCCCTGCTCTGAAGTTACGTGAGCTTGCCAGGAGTCTACAAGGGACAAAGTATAGGTTCACAAGGGACAAGGAGTTTTCAACCTTGTATTTTCCCTGGGAATGTCCACATTTCAGTCTTCTACTAGACTTAAATTCTGAACCAGGCAAGGTGGTGCACACTTGTAATCTCAGCACTCAGGAGGCTGAGGCAGGAGGATCGTTGTGAGTTTGAGACCAGCCCAGGCTACAAAGTGAGCTCAAGGCCAGCCTGAACTATATAGTGAGACCCTGTATCAAAAAAACAAAAAAAAAATTTCTAAACTAATCATAATTCACTATTATTCTTATTAGGAGATGAGGAGAAAAGAGGGGGATCACATCTAAATAAGGTATGTAGAGTATGAAAACAAGCATTGGGAATATCACATCCTCTGAAAAGTCTTCACTTTGTTATACGGATAAACTTGCACACATCCTTTTAAGTGTTCCTGAGAGATGTTATCCTAGGAGTGTGCATGTCACAAACCTCAAAAGGCAACATCCAATATGGCTCCCAGTAGGACAGAAATCTTTACATCTCCCTGATCTACCTTGAAGCCCCATGAAGCTTGCTCTTCCTCCTTCCTACTTTAACATCCACACTCCTTGGCCTGGGACTGCTCCCACTGTTCTTTATGTCTCCAAGTCTCAAAATCTTGCTCCATGAGGGCGCCAGAATTCCAACAGCTGCTATACTCTATGGACCTTTTGGACAAGCACACAAACAGTCCAGTGCTACCACCTGTCTGGGACTGTAGTCACCTGACACCATCCCCCACACTATCTCAGTTATTTTGCCACAGTTTTAGAACAGCTGCGGCACTATCTGCCCAACGCTTGTTTCACCTCTCATCTCTATTTCGCACACCTTGCTTCCACAAAGCTATTACTGTGGGCCTCTCCACTGTTGCCACCAACACCTCTTCCCAGCTGGACAACTGAGGTGCACACTCGCAGTCAGGCTTCTGCACATATCATACTATAGGACACAGTTATCAGCACAGCTGCACAGTGGACTTAGCTTTCATCCATGGTTCTTGGCACTGGACACACGTTAGAATCACTTGGAAAGCTTTGAAAACATACAAGCTTGAGTCCTGTGCCCAGAAATAATGATTTAACTAGGCTAGAGTAGGGTCTGGGCATTGCTTGTGCTTTGTTGAGTGTTACTGATGTACACCTAGGACTGAGAACAACAGTTCTATTATCTTCATATCTCTCCCTAAATCTGAGGCATGGATAGTGCTTAGCAATTTAACAGGCTACATCAGACACATACAAATTAATGGGATACTTATTCAACTTAATGGAGTATATATGTAACACCTTCACATTCATATGTCCCTAAGAACTGCCCTTGTGGTGCTTGCTCTTCATCTGATTGCCCAGGGGATGGACAGTGGGTACTGACTTAAGCACTATGTTCCAGGATCCCTAACATTGTCAGAACTCTGAGGACTAAACAGTCACAACTGAAAATCTATTCTCATAGTTTTGGTCGACGTGAGGCAGGAAGTGGTCCACAAGTTCATTTTGGGGTGATGAACTGTGGCTCTTCCATCAAAATGAAGAGTGGCCAATGTGTCTTTCCCTCTTACATTTAAAAGTCATTTTCTACCCATTCTTGGTGAATGGGGAGTGTCGTGGGGGTCATACGAATAATCAGATGTGAAGCCACTGTATCTCTATGCTGCTGTCTGGCTCTGAGAGCCTATCCTGATCACCTACAAAAAGGTCCTGGCTGGGTGGGTATGGGAGAAAGAGCAAGAGACTGTGAATCCAAACCCTAATTACAGGTTCACCAGTTAGCTGTAACTTTACCCCCAGTGGCACAACTTCATAATGAAGGGCATGGAGTAGGTGATGCGCTTGTTTGAATTCCAGCTCCAACACCTCCACGCTGTGCAAATTGAAGGTAGCTATGATTATCTAATCATAGAGTCCTTTTGAGGATTAAATGAAGTAATGCATGTAAAGCTACTTAGCACAATGTCATGGTAAGTAATTAATGTTTTCTAATAATGCACGTAAAAGTTTTCACTTTGCATAACTTTAAAAATTATTTAAGGGATTAAAAAGCAGAGAGGACCATGGGAAGACATACTAATCATGGCCTTTACGGTTAATTTGGAGGTGGAATAAGGAGTCTGTGAAGAAGAAATAAATTGAAGAAGACAAATGACTTTCTAGTCCTCATCCAATACCTCTGTCTTGTGAGTACTGAGGAAAGCTTTCTCTTAGATTCAACAAAAATTAACTTTTCTCATTCGCCCTCCCTCTAAAAAAGGGGGAGCCAAGAAGAAGAGGAGTACCCTGAAGCAGACAATTCCCAAAGGACATGAGCCAAGAGAAAAGTCTCGAGCCAAGAAAAAGGTTTCTGTAGTCCCACACATGGTCTCCAGGGAGCTGTGAGTCTGCAGGACCTCTGATGCCCAAGACATGCACAATCAAGATGCATCACATTTCAGCTGCCAGCTTCTCAAGGGCCACTGCAGCCAAGGTTGTAAAGAGAAGTCGACTTTGTCCATTAAACAGTAGAGTAAAATCACTCCACTGCTCCACACGAGCAGCGTTTCTCAAGTGTAGGCTGTGATAGTTCCGAATCAACTCAACCCCCTCACGTCCTTAACTTGACTTGTAGCTGAACACCACTCAGAGAAAAGAAATTTTCTCTCACCTTTGGTAAATAAAAAGAAAAAAAAAAATCAATAAAATAATTTCCAATCTGTTCCTTACAACTCGATGCCCCACTGATCAGAGTAAGTTGGGAACAAACGCATTAGCTCTGAGAGAAAACAGCTCTCAGAAATAAGATTTGATCTAGCTGGCTGAGCAGTTATTATGCTTGAAATTCTCTGTGCCATATTTGCCAGTCAATAGAGCACACAGGGACGCAGACTGCAGGGACCAGCCTCCCCTCTGACACCAGCTTCCAGCCTGCATCTGTAATTGCTATCAAGATCATCAAACCATCCAGTGACATCAGGAAAAAGCTTAATTCTCACCAAAATGAAGCAACAACTTGTTTGTAGCAAAATAATAGGGCTGCCCTTGAGACCGGCTTCTCAGATTGGAAATACTAATTTAGTTCCTGCTAGTCTCTGCCTTGCCCAGCCTATATGGGGCCCAGAGCCCCACAGTCTGCAATCCACCCCTGACCAAGAGTAATGGGACCCATCACACTCAGTGCACTCTTGCTCGGTTGGGGTGGCCCATATATAGAGTGATGCCTGGGCCTTTGATGTCCATTCCACAATTACTCTATGACCCATCTGACTGTGAGAACACCATTCCTAGAGACCTGGGTGTTTATTCATAGGATAGAGAGGCTTTGGGGATACTGACAGCCTACCCTTCTCAGGGTCTGTGCTCCACAGTCTCTCAGTCCTGGCTTCTCCCTTTCCATACTTGTCCTTTTCCACCCCCACCCGTGTCTCCATTCCAGCCCCTGAATGATGAGAGACATTTGGGTTTTGTGTAACTTGCTTTGCTTTGTTCTTATTTTTCTTTGTTCTGCTCCAAAATAATCTACTCTTGGATCAAGTCTTGGAACTCTTGGAACTCTCTATATGGTCTTGGACAAAACACCAAATACTACACAAGCCACACAAAACTTGAAAGATTGCAGGCTACATCTGAACAGCACTGGCCGGCATGTGCTCCTCAGCAAGTCAGTTTACCAGCAGTCAGCATTGACTTTATATTTCAGGTTTACATAGTGTGATGTGGACATCTTGCACCCAGCCTTATCCTTATTTCTAGGACAGGCACTCAGCCTCCTTATTGGGAGTGTAGGCTACTGACTCCCTCCTTGGAAGAAGTGTCCCTGGCCCCTGCTCCATGAGCTGGGCTGGTCACAGTAATGACTGGCTGACATGGGGTTAACTCCCTTGCTTCAAGGTGGGGCCACCTATGCAATACCATTTCCACTCCAAGGCATTCCATGAAAACACACAGAAACTGAGCGCCAGCTCAGACTACATCTTTGTATTTTTTCCCCCTACCATGTTCTGATTCTCTCTTTCCCTTTCTCAGGGATACATTTTCTTAATAAATCCCTTGCAGAGGCATTCCCAAGCCCTTACTCAGGCTCTGCTTTGAGGGAACCCAACACAAGGCAACTAGGGCACTATGTGGTAAACATATTGGAGCAGGTGCAAGGCAAAGGCACAGGAGGACGTTGGGAGGCTGCTGCAACCCTGTTAAGAAATGTTGGTTACTTTCTGTTCTACTCTGAAATTCCATGGCTTTCTGAGTAGGAAGCTGTTAGTAGTCACAACAAGCTCATTAACTCAGCTCCATATGTTAGAATTGACATAGGTCAAGCTGGCACACTGAATTGTTTACTCCACTGAAGCTGGTGGCCAGGGAAATAACAGAGCAAAAGCTAAAGTATTTGATTTACTGGGCAACCAGATCAGAAAAAAATAAAACATCTCCTACTTCTCCAGTGGAGCCTAAACTAAAATTCCACTGGGGATCCAAAGACAGGTCTCTTGATTTAGTACACTGTTGATGACACATAGATAATCCAGGGAAAATCTGCAACCCTCAGCCATCTTCCTGCTGCCTCCAGCAGTTTTCCCTGTAATCAGCAAGTGCTAGAAGAATGAAACTTAAACTGGAAGGTAAACCTACTTCAGATCGGAGACATCAAGATGTGTCTAAAACCGTACGGGCCTTGGGCTTATCTGTAACTACAGTCAGCATGGAGTTTGCGCATTTCCTTTGACAAAGCTAGGTACACAAGTGTTTCTTGAACAGATCTATAGAGACAACCTCAAGAATTTGAAGTTCTTGCTATAAAATTTTCTTCTATTTTAATTTTTTATGAAAACCTTTAAAATATTAATCTAAGTGTATTCTGCATTTCATGGATGGCCACTGATAACAGAACACACGCATGAGATTTCAGGGTCAGTGTTAAAACTGGTTGTTAACCATACTGGCACCTGTGATGGGTTAACCCAGAATTACAAGTGCTACTTTTAAGGAAGAGCCTATCAAGCTATCATTCTGTAGATGTGTTCCCATGAGCCTAAAAATGTCCAAAGTTGGTAAATATTGAACAAAATGTTTATTTCTGAAGATAAGCAATATCTACAAATTCCAGATATTGGAATTTATTGGATGTTGGATAGTAAGATGGCATTCTGCTACCCTGACACCCCTCACAACAGAGAAGAACACTCTGTGCATAAGAAATGAAGGCCATCTGTGGAAACACAGATGACCACAGTATTCCCATCCCAGTGCTGTCATGGGTCATTCTTGTGTTATTGCTGTATACTTTTAATTAAATATCACATAAATTATTAAATCAGTGACTGTGGTATTATTTCAACTTGAAGACAGTTCCTACTTTTTATTTCTGGTGGGGATCTTGAGAAATACTTATGTATGGGTCAGGGATATAGCTCAATGGCAGAAGTGCCTGCCTGACAAGTGCAAGGTCCTGAGTTTGATTCCTGGCACCAAATCAGAAAAGAAAAAAAAAGAAATACTTATGTATTAGTTACCTTTCCTGCGCTTGGTACAAAGTACTTGATTCCTACAACTTAAAGCAGAGGTTCAACTGGGCTCATGGTTTTGAAGGGTTCAGTCCCTGATCAGCTGGCTCCAAAGCAGAAATGTCATGACAGAAGGGCATAGTGAAGCAAGGATATTCAATGCACTGTGGTCAGGAAGCACAGCAGGGGAGCAGTGCCAGAGAGGGAGGAAGGACTAACTAAAGATAGTACATAAGGCCGTGCCCCCTTGACCTATCCAGACACACCCGGAAGTGTGCTTTCCAATGGCCTCAGTGGCTCCCAAGCCAATCACATTGATGCAGTTAATTTAACCATCACAGATTACTAGACACCCACAAAAGAGTGACTAAGTATCAAGCCACAAAGGTAGTACTGCAAGGAGTTTATAGGGAGACTATCTAAAAGCCCCAGATTACAAGTGACTGTTTGATCACAAAACAAGTCTGTGTACTCATAAATGCTACAACTAGAAAGCAAAGAAAGGAATTGATTGTCATAAAAACCAGAAAACTTTTATGGAGGAGGGAGGGCAGTGGAGGGCAGAGCAGGGGACATGTACACCCTCTGGGATCAAAGGTAATGTTTCTATTGCTTAACCTGAGTGACCAGTTACACAGGGGGTTATTTTCAAACTATTCAGTGTGCTATGCACTTATGTTGCAGCAACAACTACCAAAATCAGTGAAGCATTATACTTTCCAAGGAAATATAGATCAATGTGACTACTGTTACAGAAGGAAGGTGTACTGACAAGCCAGGTGTGGTGGTGCATGCCTGTAATCCAAGCACTCTGGAGGCTGAGGCAAGAGACTGAGTGTTCAAGGTCAGTCTGGGCTATACAGCAAGACTTTGTTTCAAAAAAGAAGGGAGGAAAGGAGCAACAGAGGGAGGGACAGAAGAAGAGAGGGAGGAGGGTGGGAGAGGGGAAGGAGGAGAAGAAAGTGTTGTCTCAAAATCCAAATTCCTAGTTTGTAAGCAATTAGCTGAGTAACTTAAGTAAATTACATTTCTTCTCCAAGCCTGTTTTCCTATATGTAAAATGGGGATATCATCAATTTCACATTCTGAAATGAGCCTTATGTCACACACTTGTCATTCATTGCTTTGTAGAGTTGAATTTTTGTTGTTCTTGTTGAGGCAGGGTCTCACTGTGTAGTTCAGCCAGGCTTTGAACTCAGTATGTAGCCTAGGCTGGCCTTGAACTCATGGCAATCCTCCTGCCTCAGCCTCCTGAGTACCAGGATTATAGACATGCACCACCACACCCAGCCTGAAAATATTATAAAAAGGTAAACTCAACATTACTTGGATTTGTTATTTTAACTTAAAACACCATGTCTAACAAAATTAAGTTCTAGAGTCTGAGCAACTCTGAAATTACTTCCGTTCCCAAGACCCAGAATCTTCCACATTTTCACTAGTCCTGGAACTGCCCCTTCTCAGCCTCTACTCTCAGACTCCAACTCTGGGCTCCATCTACACCATGGCTTTGCCCTTGGCCTTGCCTAGGTGTGTGACAAGTACTATCTTCACCCTCCAATTTCCCACACACTCTTTCTTCTGCTTTCACTCCCTTGGCCCAACCCCCTAGCTTAGCACATATTCCTTTGAGGTAACAAATATTTATTGAGTGTCTACTATGCACTAAACACTAGTCTAGCCTCTGGGAGTACGTTCTTGTGCTGCTTACATTCACAACTAATTTGTTCTGTCTGGGTAAGGGCCAACTCAAGTACCTCCTATAGGATAATTTCCCAAATGTCCCCTCCTCGTCCACCCGCATCACCTACCACCAACACCCACTAGCTACTAAATGTTTCTCTTTGCCCAATAGTGTCCTGTGCTCTTGCACACTATCTTGCCCATTCCTGTAGATAGCACTTTTTTAAATGTAGACCATGTCTTTCAATTTCATCCATAGAGGAGCAGTGAGTCATAATAGCTAGTATGGCCTGAGTGCTTAGTATGTGGTTGCTCTGTTCTCTGTACATGTTTAATGCTCACAAAAGTCACATGAAGCAGCCATTACTATTGAGCTTAAGAAACCAATCACAGAGTGGTAAAGGAACTTACACAAGGTCCAGAGCTGGGGTAGGGAGTACAGGCTTCCCCCTCTCGCTTACCTCACTCTACAGTCTCACAGTCAGGAGACACTGTAGGTTCCTGAGAGCTGAAGAAATGCAAGAATGGACAGGGGAAGGAAGAGAGCCACTCACTTTGGCAAATTACAGGTTAAGAAGACTTTTTTATTAGATGCCTTAGAGTTGCAATGAGACTGAGAGAATATAGAGAAATTCCCTATCAAGACTTCTGCATCTATTCTTATTTCCTTTATTTCACCCCTCCTTAAACTTAAGCTACCTGGGAATTATCCACTCAATTAGAACATGCTTTAATTACTAGCATTGTTCAAGCTGGTTTGCATTGATTCGAACCCCAAAAGACAACCTCATGAATGAAGTAAGGGACTGGAGACTTTGGGATTCCAGCCTCCCCCCCGGTAGGTAAATTTTGATCCTCAAGGTGTGGAATAATTCCAGGAGGCAGTATGAAGACGTGCTTTCCATGCTGAATTGAGCCCCAGGGATCATCTGATCCACAGCATTGAACTCGGAGGATGTAATGGAGAGCTCTTCACAGAGTTATGTGGAGCCGGCAAGGGAGGACAGGGTCAGGAAGCCTGCGCAGGATCCAAAGGTAATAAACATGGCCTCATTACTTTGCTATTCAGAATTTTGTATAGAACTTCCGGGGAAGCCTGGTAGATTAAGTCACGCATTTATCCCTACTTCCTTCCACAACTGTAGTAAAAGCGTTTTCCTAAGTGTGAATTTAGAAGGACAAAGAGAAATGAGAAAATGACAGCAGACAAAAGGCATCCATCAGCAATGCCTTGGACGATGGGAGTGAAACCCACTGTTACCAGGTTTTGGATTGCTGGAGTCTCCTTCTAGAGGTGGTTTTTTCCTCTACAATAAAAAATAGAAGGAAACATGCAAAAACGGCAGCAAAGTTGCACGTTTATGTGAAAAGTGAAGGGTAAGCAAGAAACTGGCTCTGCAGGGAGAGTTTGGGCCAAGTGAAAGAGAGGAAAAAATAAAAATAAAAGTACACCCTGGGGGTGGGGGACACACGGAGGGCTACTGTTTAGAAAGCCATGACAGTGGGAGTAGTCTCCTTTTATTCCACCCACTGTCTCAGGAAACCACGAGAATTTGCACATACCAGGCGTGGAAAGGTGATTCAGGGATCCAGCCACGCCTCCTTTCCCAGCCAGTCTAAGCCACGCCCTATGTCACAACCAGGAAAAGGAAAGTCATCAAAAAGCAAAGTAAATTGTACTTCAGAAGGACAGGAAGGGGCGGACGATATACCTTAGCGGCACAGGCACCTGCTTGGCAAGCACAAGGTCCTGAGTTCGATTCCTGGTACCTAAAAAATAAAAATTAAAAACCATGGGAAGGCTCTGAATCACTAGCTGGGGCAAGGGATGGGGCTGAAAAGTGAGAGGACCAAGGGTAATGCGGAGCCTCACCTTCAGGTGACCCAGTGACTATGTTTCCCTACTTTAGAGAAGACTGGAGATTTCGCCATTGCTGCGATAAAATCACAGGGGATCTCAAGCACCCTAGACTTATCAGAAAACAACATGAAGTGAAATTCCCCACAGGGAAAAGGAAGCCTATACAGATATTTTGCATGTCTTTCTTTACACCATCTTGTCCATTCCTGCTGATAGCGTGTTCTTCAGTGTAGACCATGTCTTTCAATTTTATCTGCAGAGAAGCACTGAGCCGTAATAGCTAGTATGTTTTGAGTGTGCAATATGAGGCTGCTCTGTTCTGAGTGCTCTTTCACACATTATTACAATATCTGGTGTTTTCACACTATTATAATGTGCATGTTTCTAAAATTTCATTTTCTAACTGTTTTTAGTTGTTGACTCCTGACTATTGATCTAGTGACCTTACCAAATTTATCCAATAATTCAAATCCTACATCTGTGAAATCTTTCAAACCTGTATACACAGTAACACCATCTGCAAATAAAGAGTTTCATTTTTTCTTTTCTAATCATTTTGCTTTTTACTTCTTATTCTTCTTCTTGAGTTAGTTCCCTGGCTAGAATTTCCAACAAGATGTAAAAGAAAAATGGTATTGGCCAGCATTATTATCTCCTTCCTGATCTTACCAAGCAAATGTCCATGCTGGCTGCAGAAGGCATGCTTGTAACCTCACCTACCCAGGAGGTTTAGGCAGGAGGATCACAAGTTCAAGTGCAGCCTAGGAATTTAGTGACTTAGTGAGACCCTATCTTAAGGGAAAAAATAAAAAATGGATGGGGTTGTAGTTCAGTGTAAAGGTGCTGGGTTCAATCCCCAGTTCCACAAGCAGGAGGAAGAGAGGGTAAGGAGGAAGAGGAGGAGAAACAGGGAAAGGGAGGAGAGAAATAGAAGAATTCCAAAATTTTGCCATTAATTGTGTTTACTGTATATTTACTATTATTTTTTGTAAATTCCTGTTATCAGAGTAAGAAAGTTATGGCCAGCGTGGTGGCACACACCTGTAATCCCAGCACGTGGGAGACAGGCAAGAGGATCACCATGAGTTCGAGGCCAGCCTAGCTACACAGTGAATTCAAGGAAAGCCTGAACTACATAGCAAGACCCTGTCCCCCACCAAAAAAAAAAAAGAAAAGAAAAAGAAAGATTTTCTCTTATTCCCAGTTAGCTAAGAAAGCTTTAAAAAATCATGACCAAGAGTTCAATTCCATCAAATGGTTTACTTCATCTATCAAACTGATGATATCAATTTCTTCCATTATTGTGTTAATTTGGTAGATTGCATTGACCAATTTTTTAAATGTTAAGCACACCTTGATTTCCTATATAAATCTAGCTTGGTCATGATCTATTATCTTTGCTATATATTGCCAGATCAGTTGGCTAATATATTGTTGAGATTTTATATCATTATCTAAGGAAAAGCTTTAAGTACAGTTTTTTTTTCCTTGAACAGTCCTTAATAAATTTGGATGAGTCACTCAACACTTCTGAGTTTCTCTTTCATAATCTGTAAAATAGAGATAATTTACAATAACATATAGGGTTGCTTGGAGAATTAAATGAGACTAGAGAGCCAGGTGTGGTGGTGCACACCTGTAATCCCAGCACTCGGGAGGCTGAAGCAGGAGGATTGTTGTGAGTACGAGGCCAGCGTGGGCTACAAAATGAGCACAAGGCCAACCTGAACTGCACAGTGAGACCCTGTCTCAAAAAGACAAAAAAATAAATAAATAAAAAATAAATGAGAATAGATATGTGAAATCACTTACCACATCTTAGCACAGAGTAGGTACTCAACAAATACTTATTGAAGCACTAAGCAAACTCTGTCACTGATCTATTAAAACTTCAAAATAGGGGCTGGGGATTTAGCTCAGCGGCAAAGCGCCTGCCTGGCAAGCACAAGGTCGTGAGTTCGGTTCCCGGAACCGGAGAAAACCAAAAAAAAAAAAAAAAACTTCAAAATAAAATGTACACAAAACAATCCAAGAATAAATTAACAGAAATAATAAAGGCTTCATTTCTAAAATCAATAAGGATTTGACACACAACAATCTAATTCATGGAGTCCTGGATGTGTTCAGATCTTACTTAGCATCTAGGGCCCAGGGAAGGCAAACTCCCAACCAGGACGAACAGGACAGAGGGACTAAGACCATCCAGAGCATACCCACCCTCGCTCCTCAGCAGTAGCTTCTAATTCTACCATCTCTGTAAAACACTGATAAGAAGCAGCCTGAACTGGCATCCCGGAGATGTCCTTTATTATTTCTATGACCTTACATAAACCATCTGCCCTTTTGGGGCTGCAATTTCCTCATCTGTCAAAAAAAGCAACCCTTATCCCCACCCTGCCTCTTTCTCATTATGATAAGAATGAAATGGAAAGATGTTTAGAAAGTTAAAACCTGCTACATGCAGATATAAGGCATGTAGTATTAGTACAGTGTTGTAGTATTATTATTATCGTTATGGTTAGCAACATCTTAGATGCTTTCTATTGAATATACCAGTTAATACTTAAGTAAGCAAGTAAGGTAGGAATAGATCTAAGGCACAGAACAGTTAAGCAAATCATCCAAGGTCCTACAGCAGAAAAGTGGTCCGATAGGATCTGAATCCAGACAGCCTGTGCACTCAACCTCCTGGTTAGACAGTAAGAAAAATGCTGCTCTTCCACGCAAAACCAAATCTTCCGTATTTTATGTTGTGATAAGATTAATAGCATGGTATTAAGATTCAACATCATTTAACACAAGGACATCTATTAAAGGGAGGAAAAAACCATTTGCTGTATGACTATCCCTTTTCTCTACTGAGAATCATTTCTTTTCTCTTTCATTAAAAAAAAAACACTGTCACAGGAAATGTTTCATCCCATAAAGCTCCAGCTAATCAAAAGTTTCCTTGGCCAACTGCCCCAGCTGTGCAACTGGAAGACATTAAGACTTCAGGGAACTCACAGTTCTCCTGTTAATCTAATATTAAATTGTTCTAACATTTCATTGACTCACAGATCGCTCTCCAACCTATAGTAGCTTCCGCCTCTGGATGTTCTTTGTCAGGTCTCTCTTGTCTCATTGTAGACTCTGCAAATAGCCATAGGCTTTCTCAGACACATTGTCTCTAAACACACATGATGTTGGGAACTCTGTGCAAGGTCTCAGTTGAGAGACAGGAGCTGGAATAGGAAGACTGCCAGCCCCTCAGTCAGGGTGAGTCCCTCAGGCTCACTAAGCCTCAGCATCTGCATTGGTTAAATGGGATCCATCAGATTGATGCCACCCACCCACCCACCCACCCCCCGGCTGGTGTATAGGTAGAAAAGACAACATTTGGGAAACTATTGTGCAAAGTGCAAGACCTAGTTCTGAGCAAGACACAACCATCACAGCCTGTCCAGTTATGGGATGTGAAAACAGGATGGTCCAAAGCTCAAGAGTCTGCATCTTTCATGCACAAATCTGCAAAGCTGTGCTTCATCTCACTCATTGTGTTCTTTCCTGTCATTTAGGATCTCTTTTGGTCACCTAAAACAGTTTTTGACTTTTTGATTATAAAACCCACAAGCTGTCTTCCTCCCCTCAGTGAGGCACTTTCACAGCTGAAGCTGGAAAGCCAGATATTTGAACTCATCCTCCCATATCCTCATCTGTCAAGGATTCTCCCCCATGGCTCCCACACTACCTCTTCTCCTTTCTCAATAGGTAGACATGTTGATGACTGAGGCCAGATAAAACGGGGCATTTGTTTTCCACACCAAGTCTTCGTAACCTTTAGTCCTGCCTCCTCAAGAAGTTTCAGATCTCTCCTTCCATCCTCTCTTGATTATTCAGGGGACATTTACTAGATGCTTCCTACATGCCTGGCCCTGTGCTGGGTGTAAGAATGCAACGTCTAACAAACTGCTCAAAGAACACAGAGCCCAGTGGGAAAGACAGCTTGCCAGCTCCAGAAATCAACTCCACAGATGGGTACAACTGGAAAAGATGGGTGATAAATGCCATGATGGAGGCCACTCCTGGGAGGAACAGCTAACCCAGCTTGGGGCTGTGGCCACGGACTCTTTGCTCAGAGTCACTTGCATTGGCCCTTGAAGAATGAGTAAAGTCAGGTAGATGAAGGAAGAAGAGAAACTTCCTAAGTGGTGGGAACAGTAGGTAGAAAGACTTAGAGGTAGAGTTAGCACGCCTAATGGCAAAGTCACAATGGATGGCTGAATGTTTCTCTACTGAGAAAGTTCTGAAAGGTAAGATACACATATATAGGCAGAAATAAATGAAATCAAGCTGGGCATGGTGGTGCACGCCTGTAATCCCAGCACTTGGGAGGCTGAGGCAGGAGGATCATTGCAAGTTCAAGACCAGCCTGGGCTACAAAGTGAGCTCAAGGCAGGCTTGAACTTTATAGCAGGATCCTATCTCAAAAAGACCAAAAAAAGAAAAATAAAGAAATAAATGAAATCATAAGCCTAGTGTGCTGGTATATGGCTGTAACCCTGGCTACTCAGAAGACTAAGGCAGGAGGATTGAAGGTTTAAGACCAGCTTTGGCAACATCGTCAGATTCTGACTCAAAATAAAATTAAAAGGGCTGAGGAAGTAGCTTAGTGGTTCAATGCCCTTGGGCTCAATCACCAGTACAAAAAGAAAAAAGGAAAAGGAAAAGAAGAAAGGAGGGGAGAAAGGAGGGAGGGAACTGTCTTGGTTACTTTTCTCTCATTGCTGGGACAAAATACCTGACACCCAAAATTAAGGAAGGAAAGGTTTATTTCACTTACAGTTTGTGGAGGTTTCAGTCCATACTTGGCAGATTACAAGGCAGACTGGCACATGGCAGAGAGCTACAGCTCATGGTGGCAGAACACAGCAAAGCAACAAGCACACACACAAGGGAGGAAATGGGCAGAAGCACCCTCTTCCTCTCCCTTACATATGCAAACTATCCACCCCAGGGAGGGTGTAGCTCTCACACCCATAATCAATCAAACTCTAAAAGCCTGCCCCATGGCCACATGAGGCTTTGGGGGGACACCCAGACACAAACCATAACAGGAACGAAGGACAGAAGGAAGGGAAATCAGGAAGGAGTCATTTCCTAAGCTAAGAGGCCATGGAGAAACACGGAAGAGGGGAGTGGTAGGATCAGACTTGTGTTTAGAAGGGCACACTGATGTGAGAAGAGCAGAGTGAAGAAGTTTTGACTGGAGACCCAGTAAGAGCGACAAGAAGTGAAGAAAACCTCAATTGGATCAGCAGTCTTAAGAACGGAGGATAGACTCAGATATAGAAGAGAAATCCTTCCTGACTAACCGCACACTGAGAGGCAGTCGGTAGCAATGGCGAATGAAATGAAGGATGACACCCAGCTTTCTGGCTCTGACACTGGAATGAATGGAGGTACTATTGCATGAGAAGCCTGGAGATTGCCTTCCACACATCCAAAGTGGTTACTGGTTCATATGAAAAAGGCAAGGACAAGAGACAAGATGTGCCATGAATTGCCATTTTCACGAAGTTCCAGAAAAAGGCAAAAACAACATAGTGACAGAAAACAGACTTGGTTGGATCAGGATCAGCACTAAGGATCAGGCAGAGGCCCAAAGGCAAAGAAGTAAGAGAAAATGTTAAGGTAAAGAAACACAGAACCAAAGCTAAGCGTTGTAGTTTGGGGTTTTGTGAGGAAAACAATATAATACAGGACTCATATTTTATAAGATTATTTATACTAGTCACCCAAAGAATCATATACAAAAGATAGTGCAGAAAATCTGTCCATACACTAAAGACCAAAGAATCCAGCTGAGGGCCTGGATCCCATGAGAATGTTCTGCATGAGTCCAGCTAAAGACCCAGAGCCCATAACAATGCCCCCCACAAGTCCAGCTGAAGGTCTAGAGCCCATGACAACGTGTCATGCAGGCCTGTTTCATGGATCTGCACTGGGAAGGCCCAAAGGTCAGTGGTGGAAGCTAGAAAGTCTGTGCCAGCGGGATGAGGGATCTGTGCTAGCAGGCTGAGGGATCTGCACTGGAGCCAGGAAGCAATACTCAAAATAAGAATGAGAGCTCTCCCAAAAAGTACTACAGCCATCGTCAGCAACAGTGAGGTCCCAAGGCCCTTCAGTGATGAGGAAAGCCGAGTTCCCATCAAGAAAGCCAACACAACAAGCTTTTCCAGGAGACTGAGCAGTGTACCATCTTCCCCTCCGGAGCCAGGAAGCTCAAATTGAGGACCAATTGAGGAGCTCAAATTGAGGACCAGAGTTCCCCCAAAGTGAACTGAAGCCATTCTTAGTGACAAAGTCCCAAGCTTCTTGGACGATGAGAACAGCCAAGTTCATCAGGAAAGCCAGCATGACAAGCTCCTCCAAGAGAACCAACAGCTCCTTACAGCTTCTAACAGCACCCAACAGCTTCTACCAGCTCCCAACAGCCTCTCCACTTCTTCCTCTCCAGTTCTGCCTCTTATGCTGCTGGTAACAATCCTCAGATGGGCCTCCCACACCCAGCCTCATGTGGTTTAGTTCAGCTGGGTGTTACAAGTTGACCACCAGTTGTCAGTCTACCACACTAAGACATGGAGAAGAAATTTTAGCGTGAGAGAGACAGAGTACACCTTCCTAAGGCCAGTGTGTTAGCCAGTGTTCTACTGCAGAACAGAAGCAATAGAGGATATACATTTTTAAGAAGGGATTTATTAGATGGGCTCCTGTGATCAGAGTTGCATAGTCCCACAGTGGCCATCTTTACCCTGGAAAGGCTGGAAAATCAGAAGCTGCTCAGTCCAAGAAGCTGGAAGCCTCAGAACAAGAGGGATCAAAGATACAGCACCAGTCTGAGGCAGAAGGTCTGGAAGGCCCCTGGAGAGAGTCAAAGGCTGAAGATTACGGCACCTATCAAGAAGGGAGGGCATGGCTGGGTGAGCTTTTCCCTTGTGCTTTTTTGTTCCATGGGGCCCTCCAGCCCATTGGCTAGTGCCACCAGATTCAGAGTAAAATGCCAAACGTGAATGTCCACTGGCTTTGTCAAGCTGGAAGAATATGGTGGGGTAAAGTCAGAGATTTTTCTCCCTTATTGTGCTATTGTAAAAGCCAAGTTATGCTGAGGCAGGGTCCCCAAACCTTTTTTAATTTTTATTTTGAGACAGGGTCTCACTAAATTGCACTGGCTGGGCTCAAACTGTGATCCTCCTGCTTCAGCCTCGCTGAGTGCTGGGATTACAGGCATGCATTGCTATGCCAAGCTAAAACTTTTTTAACCAGTAACAAATTTGGAGAAGGACACAGTAGGGGAACTGTCATGACCAATCCAAAATCTGCTGACCTCCACAAATTTACTCTCATCTTGAAGTTAAATTTATGAATACTTTGGTTATTTCTGATCAAATGTTTGGTAGGTGAAAAATAAACTAGAATTGTAGGAACAATCCAAACTGGAAAACAAAGGCCTCGATGGATGGTGGGTGATGCCCCCAAGCACTGTTTCCAAGAATTTTTAAGATGTAGAAAACACACTGGGAGTACGAGCCAGGCTCACTGCAGAGAACCAAGTCTGAGTCCGAGAGGAAAGGGACAAGATAGGAAATAACACATCATTTTAAAGCCAAGAGAGACACCCAGTGGTCATAGAAATCATTCTGAGTTCTCAGCAACCCCTTTTCTGCCTAGGGCACAGAATGGTGACCCCTAGCATCCTGCAGCCAGTGCCACTGTCCAGCTTCCTGGGTTGCGAGGACCAGCCAGGCTAAGCGGGAGATGGAGGTGGCCACAGGAGAGCAGGCTGCACCCTGTGACGTAGTAGCTAGCTGCTCCTTTCCCACAGTGCAACCTGTACAGAGTTCCACGGCTCTTCCGCACTTCCGTATTCGCTCCCTCTCATGGCCCTCACTACAACTCTATGAGGCAAGCCATCTCCAGTCCTACTTACGGGAAGCAGACTGAGGCGCAGAGTGGAGCGACTGCTCTATAAACCTAGGGGTCCCGTTCCAGGTCAAGGGCACTCTCCATCACAGCATATCACCAGGATTGAGCTGCAGTGGATACCTGGAGTCCTCTGTGTCCGGGGCCCTGGACATGACCCAGTTTCAGCAATCAAGTATTTCTTGATCACCCACTATGTGCCACACACTGTACGGACACAAAACAACAGAGAGCCCTGTCTGCCTGATGAAGTTTTAATCTATCCAGGGCGGTGGGCACGTGAGTTAGATGTGACAGGAGGGACCATGACACGCATGATAGGGGGCAGCAGGAGCACAGCTTTCTGGAGGAAGGCCAGGGACAGGATGGTGCCATATCTCCCCATGCCTGGCATTAGGCTTTGGCCTCAGGAAGCTCAGTGGAGCCTCTCATCTGTCCCTGGGCTGCCTGGACAACAGTGCAGAAGCATTCCTACAAAAGAATGGACGTTCTTTACAAGAGAATGGACAACGGAGAACATGCACCTTTGTTAAAAGTAGGAAACAGCCAGCACCCTAAAGCCAGAGTGACGGGTAGTAGCTGCCACTGGGCCAAGTCAAGGGAGGGGGGAAAATGGTGCACATCTCTCCGGCTCCTGGGCAGTGTGCAATTCTGCAGCAGTCAGTGCATGTGCCCACAGCAATCGTTAGCTTAGCAAGGGAGAAGGCGCGTCTCTCAACTCACTCAGAGGCAGAGAAGCAGGATCCTGGCCAAGTGAGAAATCTTATGCGAACACTAGCAGTCAGTGGTGCAAGTAGAAACAGCTCTGCCTCTTCTCATCCAAATAGCCACCGAGAAATATACGCTAAGACACAATTCACAAGACCTGTGACAACACAGGATTTTATGCTGAGTGAGCAGACTTGTTCCTCACTCTAAAAATAGGAACACAGAAATGGGAAAGCCTGAAGCTGAAATGTATTCTCTGAAGAAGGCAGAGTAGAGATTGGTTTGTGCTGCTTTTTTAAAGTACTCTGAGGACTTGTACTTCTGGCAAAAAGGCAACCAGATATTGCCCAGAGGTCAGTGAAGGAAAGGAACCCAGCCTTCCTCACGTATAGCTCAGCTCATGAGATGTAAGGGAATCCACAAGGTCTGACAGCCAAGCAGAAAGTGAAAGGAGATTGGGGACAGAGCTCGGGGCTGCCCTGTGGTTTTCTGCTCACGGCCCAGAGCCCCTGCACTAACGTCCCATGGAAGACCCAAGAGACCCCCAAAGCGGGGAGTGGAAGCAAGCAAGCCCCCTGTGTGGACCTAGAGTCTGGGGGAGCTGACTCTTGGAGGGAGGTGCCGGGGAAACACTGATGCTGGCAGGACCAGGAAACTTGTTTCAGGCCACCATGGGGGTAAAATAAATAAATAGATACATTCCCTGGAAACCTCCTCCTGCACAAGGCTTCCCTCCTACAGTAGGGATTTGAAAATACACTGTCTAGGCAAGAAAGCCCAAAGGAAAAACAAGTCTCTAGTGCTTCCCACAGAGCATCCCACTGGCTACCTGGCAGTCACGAATGGGAAATCGCCCAGACCCCTCAGGATTCCAACAGTTGGCAAAACATAATCAAAACAAAACTGACGTCACTGCTTGTATTGTTTTCGTGTTATTCTCTAAATGTATGTCTGTTTGTTAATATATTTTCATCTTGTATTTTTAAAATAAAAAAATAAATTTTTAAAACATGACCCAAAACAACAACCACCAAGGAAAGACAAACCAAAAGGCAAAGAGATCAGATGTGGCTCAGATATTAAAATGATCAGATGAAGAATATACAATACCTAAAATCAGAAGAAAGAATATGTCTGCAAAAGACTTATCCAAGACCATTCATGGAGCCAACCATGGTGTAATAGCTGTAATCCCAGTACACTGGGAGGCTGAGGCAAGAGGATTGTGACCTAGAAACTAGCCTGGCTACATAGTTAGACTTTGTCTACAAAAAAAAAAAAAAAATCATTGTGGCTTTACTTAAAACGACCAAAATCTAAAAATAGTATGTATAACCCTAAAAGCACAGTGTTAAGCATACATACTGTATTTTCTAGTTCTATAAAATTCAAAAACAGAAGAAACTAATATGTGTGTAATAAAACTCAGAACATCCAAAGGAGAAGAGGAAAAACTAGCAGGATACATAAGAGAACTTTCTGAAATTGTAGCAATGTTCTATACATGGATTAAATAGTGGTTTTGACATAATGTCAAAACCATTACACTGTACTATTAAGATGTGTGTGTTTCACTGTATATTAATTCTATTTCAGTAGTATGCACACATTTTGTAAAACTGGAATAGATGTTAAGTTCCAACCTATGAAAATGATTGAGACTATCTGAAAAAAAGATGCCGAAAGAAGTTCTAGAAATTTAAAATATATATATAAACATTGAATTCTAAAGCTAAATGGTTTCTTCTTCAAGCTCTGACTTGCATATGATGAAGTCTTCTATGAAGAACATCTTAGCTTTAGCTGGGTGTGGTGGCACATGCCTGTAATTCCAGCACTCAGGAGGCTGAGGCAGGAGGATCATTAAGAGTTTAAGACCAGCCTGGACTACAAAGTGAGCTCAAAGCCAGCCTGAACTGCATAGACAGACCCTGTCTTAAAAAAGACAAAAAAAAGAACATCTTTAAAAACCGAAGTACATATTCGATATTTAAAAATATGTTTTCAAACATCAGAGAGCTACCTTGACAGTATAAACTTGACCCTTGACCTCAACGAGAAGAGTGGTATAGAGATACGGGTTTCCCCTCTCAACATATTTGCTGAAAGTGGCCACCTGAGAGTGGGAGAAATTGGGAAGAAAATGGCAACAAAGATGCTGAGAAGCTAAACAAAGCTTTTTGCAGTCTCTAGGGCTAGGAAGATAAAATTGGAGTTTAAGAGTCTTTGAAGCATCCCTGGATTTTTCAGGCGGGAGCCTCACAGGGCTCCCCGACCCCTCTAGGGAGAGAGCAATAGGTTTCACAAACACCAAAGCCAGCATCAAGTCAACTGAGATTTAAAATGGGTTGAATCCTTGCACAGCACGACTGCCTGACTGAAGGAAAAGTCTGTAGTCTACAGTTTTTAAAGCACAATGTCTCTCATTCAATCAAAAGCAAGGCAAAAGACCGCAGAGCATGTCTGAGAAAAGAGATACAGATGCCACCGTTGCACCTGCCTCCTCCACGGCCCTTGCACCCAGCACTTTCACCACTCTCAAGGGAGTTTCAACTGCTAGGAGATGCTCTGCCTTAATCAGAAAGGGAACTTGCAGTTCAAAAGTAAAAGGGAGGAGGGGTGAAATATTGCAGGTGTCACTCTTTTTTTAACATCCCCAACCCTTTATTTATTGTGAGAAATGCTGACCTTGAACTTGCAATGTTCCTGCCTCAGCCTCCCAGAAGGCTGGGATTGCAGAGGTTAAATTAACAAAAGACTCTGGTTTTGTAACAAAGCTCTACCAAAAAAAAAAGAAAACATCACATGGCAGAATCAGCTTCATGAATCAGGAGAGGGCCGTTCCAGGCAAGGAAGGAACGCTGCTGAAAAGAGACTTGCTTTGGTTTTCCGTTATGGTGAAGACATTAAATATGCTTTTTTAGAAGTGTTACAATATACAATGTATTATTATAATGCACCATTTTCTGTACTAGATCACTAGTGCTAGTGCTTCTGGACTAACTCAAACTTTGTACCCTTTGATCAGCATTTCCCTACCCCCCATTCATTTCCCTCCTCCACCCCCGGTGACCACCATTCTGTTCATTTTTTTCCCCCCATTCAATTCACCAGGAATTGAACTCACCACCTCGCACTTGCCAGGCAGGCGCTGTGCTGCTGAGCCAAATCCCCAGCCCAGTGACCACTATTCTGTTCTCTGCTTCCATGAGTCCAACTTTTTTAGATTCCATGTAAGTGAGATCATGTAGTTTTGTGTTTCTGTGCTTGGGTTATCCTACTTAATAAAATATCCTCTGGGTTCAACAAACATCACCTTGTATACCATAAATAGATAAAGTGATTATTGTGAATTACAAATTTTAAAGGAATGTGAAAAAAAAACAAAAGATACTTGTTTCAAAACCAACATTGGCTTTCAGGTGTGATTTTCAATTCTCACCAGGATCACGCAAATTCAAACAACAATCACTTCACACAACAGCTGTCTTCATATATACTGTCTCTGCCCATCTCAGATTTGCTATCTAGAAATTTCTAAATGAAGCAAATAGCTCACATCGAAACTGAGTAGAAAGTTTGAGAATCTACTACAAAAACAAAGTGTAATTTATTTCACTTATGAGTATGGTCTCTAGTTGCATCCATTTACCTATAAAAGCCTTGAGTTTATCTTTTTTACAGCTGAGTAATACTCCATTGTATAAAAATACCACATCTTTTTTATCCACTCCTCAGCTAATGGGCATTTGAGTTGTTTCCAAGATTTAGCTATGACAAATTGTGCTGCTATAAACATGGGAGCACATATAACACTGTGGTATGTTTTTAATTCTTCTGGAAAAATATCCAGAAGGAGAATAGCTGAGTGAAGTGGGACCTCTAATCCTAGTTTTGTGAGAAATCTCCACACTGTTTTCCACAGTGGTTTGACCAGTCTACACTCCCACCAGCAGTGGAGAAGGATTTCTTTTTCCCCACAGCCCCTTCAGCATTAGTTATTGGTTGATTTCTTGATGATAGCCATTCCCTCTGGGATGAGATGGAATCTCAGTGTTGTTTTAATTTACATTTCTCAGATGACTAGTGATGTTGAACATTTTTCATATATTTATTTGCCATTTGTATTTCTTTACCTAAGAAGTGTGTATTCATCCAAATGCCCATTTTTGGATTGAGTCTTTGAATTTTGGGGGCCTGGTTTTTTTTAAATTCTTTATATGTTCTAAATAGAAGTCCTTTGTCTAACGGACAGTTGGTTAAAATTTTTTCCCAAATTGTGGGTTTTCTTTTCACTCTGTTGGTGATTCCTTTTGATATGCAGGAATTTTTCAGTAAAATGAGATCCCAGTTGTTGATTCTTTGAAGTATTTCCTGTGCAGTTTGGTTTTTGTTCATGAACTCTCTGCCTACCCCTATGTCTTCAAGATTTCTACCTACTTTCTCTTCCAGTAGATTTAGTATTGTCTCCCTAGTGGAAGACCCTGAAGCAGTAAATAAAATCCAAAAAGCACAATAGGTATTATGAAAGGGAAAGAAATTGCTCAAAGGGAAGGAACAACTGGAATGAGGAAAAGGAGAAAATGAAAGAAGGGAATGAATAAATAAATATATGAAAGCTGAGATAATTTTACTGCTGATGTCTATTGTTTTACTGAAAGGAACAGTTAATGCTTAAATTTTTTTGACCAATTTTGCATGCTTACATCTGGCAATCTGAACAACTAATTTGAAGACAACAATATACAATATAACAACCATTGGTGAATTCCTACTATCTTTTTTAGTGAAGCTCTATATCATTTCTAATGTTTTTATTATTATTTTTTATTCTTTTTAATGGTTTGATTGATCTTGCATTCTTACATCTGGTAATCTGAGCAACTTCGTTGAAGATAACAATATGTAATGTAACAACCACTGTTAATTCCTATCATTTTGTTTTGAAACCCTGTATCATTTTTATTGTTTTTGTGTTGTTTTGTTTTTGTCTATGTTGTTGTTATTTCTTTTTTTATTCTCTTTAAAATAAAGCCATGAAAAAAAAAAAACCAAAAAAGTGTGAAAGAAGATTCAGCACAAGCCAAGAATTTTCTACCTTTCTGCATAGAAATAAATTGCATTTTTAAGAGGACTCGATACTTTTGGTAAGAACTTGCCTAGAAAATGATTGCATAACTTCATTTTCACTATCTAAAACTACTACAAACTCAGTGGAAGGTTTGCATTTGTCGTGTCTTCATTTTATGATCTGCATATAGTTCTAAATTTGCTGAATTGCCCCAATAATTTTCTCATACATTTTTTCTTTGACTTACTTCTAGTTTTGGTGGGGGTTTTTTGGTTTTGTTTGTTTTATTTTTTTTCAGTACCAGGAACCGAACTCACGACCTCGCACTTGCCAGGCAGACCCTGTGCTGCTGAACTAAATCCCCAGCCCCCATTTCTGGTTTTGGTTACTAAGTAAAACTTGTTTTATATAATATTGGTGTCAGTATCTCTTTTTTTTCATGAGATGACTTTATTTTTTCATTGTACTGGTACATTTTGGATATGTATAATAACATTCATCATAGGGAATTTGTACCTGAACATGCTATATCTTGCTTCTTTTTTTCCCATTCCACTCCCCTCCCTTCAACCCCTCTTCTCCTCCTTATTTACAAAAGCTTTGTTGCCATTTTTTCTTCTCTTCTCTTTTTCTTTCTTGTCGCTTCTTCCTCCCTCTCCCCCTCCCTTGTTCCCCTTCTCATTTGAACATTTTCTTCCCATTTCCCAGTATATATTATACATTTTGATCCTTATTTACACTTTCAATCTCTCACACCAGAGAAAGAGCAGTATTTAAGTGTGTGTCTGATTTATTTCACTTAAGAGTATAATCTCAAGATGCATTCATTTGGCTAGGAATGTCTCAAGCTTATCCTTCTTTATGGCAGAGTAATACTCTATTGTGTATTTGTTTTTGGTTTTCTGGTACTGGGAATCAAACTCAGGACCTTGCACTTGCCAAGCAAGGCACTGTACCACTGAGCTATCTCCCTGGTCCTCTATTGTATAAAAAAAAAAAAAAAAGCATCTTCCTTATCCATTCATTGGTTGATGGGCATTTGGGCTGTTTTCAAGACTTAGCTATTATAAATTGTGTCATTACAAACATGGGTGCATATAATCTCCCTGGTATGATGTTTTTAATTCTTTCAGGAATATACCAAGAAGGGGAATAGCTAGGTCGAATAGAACCTCTCATTTTAGTTTTTTGAGGAATCCCAACACTGATTTCCACAGTGGCTGCGCCAGTGTACACACCCGCCAACAGTGGAGAAGCGTTCCTTTTTCCCCACACCCCTGTCAGCATTTGTTAATGGTTGATTTCTTGATGGTAGCCATTCTTCCGAGGGTGAGATGGAATCTGTTGTTTTAATTTGCATCTCTCAAATGACCAGTGATTTTGAACATTTTTTTTCATATATTTATTTGTACTTCATCATCTGAGAAATATCTTCATTTCAGATGCCTATTCTTGGATTGAGTTTTAAATTGGGGGGGTCTAATTTTTTTTTAATTCTTTATATATTCTACATATTAGTCCTTTGTCTGTGGAACAGCTGGCAAAAATTTCTTCCCCATTCTAAGGGTTGTCTCTTCACTGTGTTGGTGGTTTCTTTTGTTGTGGAAAAACTTTTTAATACAATGAGATCCCAGTTGTTCATTCTTTGTGATAGCTCCTATGTGATCGGGATTGTATTCATAAAGTCTCTGCCTACACCAGTGTCTTCAAGATTTCTACCTATTTTATCTTCCAGCAGATTTAGTGTTTCTGTTTTAATGTTTAGATTTCTGAGCCATTTTGATTTTAGCTTAGTGCATGGTGAAAGACAGGGGTCTTGTTTTAATCTTTGGCATGTGGGGGCTGGGGATTTAGCTCAGCGGCAAAAGCACCTGCCTGGCAAGCGCAAGGTCGTGAGTTCGGTTCCCGGTACCGGAGAAAAACCAAAAAAAAAAAAAAAAAAAAAATCTTTCGCATGTGGAAAGCCAGTTTTTCCTGCACCATTTATTAAGAAAGCCGTCTTTTTTCCAGTGAAGGTATTTGGCTCCTTTGTCAAAACTAAGGTGGCTGGGTGTGTTTGGAGTGGTTTCTACATCTTCTGCACTGTTCCATTGATCCTTGGATCTAGTCTTTTGCCAGTGCTATGTTGTTTTTATCACAGTAGCCTTGCAGTATAATTTCAAGTCTAGGATTGTGATGCCCCCTCCCTTGCTTTTGTTGTCCAGTTGCCTTTGCTATTCTAGGTCTCTTCTTGTTCCAAATGAACTTTATGATTGCTTTCTCTAATTCTGTGAAATATCCTATTGGCATTTTAATTGGGATTGCATTAACTCTGTATAACAATTTTGGAAGTATGGCCATTTTCACTATATTGGTTCTTCCTACCCAGGAGCAGGGCATATCTTTCCATTTTCTGATATCTTCTTTGATCTCCTTTTTCAGAGTACTGTAGTTTTCAGTGTAAAGGTCTTTTACTTCCTTCATTAGATTTATTCCTAAGTATTTCATTTTATGTAGGTCAGGCTAGCCTCAAACCTGTGGTGATCCTTCAACCTCAGCCTCCCAAGTGCTGGGACTACAAGCATGCACCACCACATCTGGTTGCTATTGATTTTTGAGTGTTGATGCTATATCCAACGATGCTACTGAATTTGGTTATTAAATCTAAAAGTCTTTTGGAGGAGTGTTGAGGGTCTTCCATGTAGAGTATCCTGTCACCTGAAAATAATGATAATTTAACTTCTTCCTTTCCTATCCTTATTCCTCTTATTTCTTTCTCTTGCCTAATTACTCTGGCTACTGTTTCCAGAACTATATTGAATAGGAGTGGTGGTAGTGGACATTCTCATCTTTTTCCTGATTTCAGAGTGAAAGTTTTCAGTTTTTGTCCATTTAGTATGATGTTGGTTGTTGGCTTGTCATACATGGCTTTTATCAGAGTGAGATAAAGAACATCTATTCCAATTTTCTGTAGGTTTTTTTTATCATGAATAAGAGTTGGACTTTATCAGAAGCTTTTTTTGCATCTATCAACATGATCACATGGTTTTTGTCCTTGGCTCTATTAATATGGTATATTACATTTATTTATTTGCATATGCTGAACCATCCCTACCTTCCTGGGATGAATCAATATCAGTATTGCTGTGAAGTCCTGTATTTTGTACTATAAATATCCTTGTACCTGGTTTCCTTTGCTCTCTACGTATTCCAGTTATTAAGCTAACTTTGTACTTGGCCTTGTGATGCTGTGGCTGAGAATCTGAACCACATTTCTGTCTTATCAGTGGACATCCCTCAGGTTCAGCTAATAGGAGGTGCTAAAGGCAGAGTACAAGGGTGGGGGAACAAGAAGGATGCATCTCTGGCTCAGATCCTATCTACTGCTCCCATGAGCATCACTTAAGCAATGCTTCTTCACAGGTAGCAGATACACTCCCTGTGCAGTTTTCAGCTCTAGCCAAATGAGTCTCATTGCATATCCTTCCTCCAAGAGACTGACACCAGCTTGCTAGGTAATCTCCTCGGAGATCATGAGTTTCAAACAAATGAGACCATCTTCTGATCTGGGAAACACCAGCACCTACTGAGCATACCCGCTTCCCAAAGGTCTAAATTCCAGCTTTACATAGCCTTCTTCTGCCCTTTCATGTTTTTATTAAATCCAGCCTCTTATCTTCATTTCTATAGGTTTAATGATGGTACCTGGGCTTCTCAACTTTCTAATACTTCGGTTTCTGTTTTGTCTGTTTGCTTCTTGAAACAAAGTTAAAAAAATTCATGCCTTGTTGATAACTCTTCATATTAAATTATTTCTATTACATCTGAGGTAGATAGGAAAAATAAAGATGAATAGAAAGGAGAAGAGGAAAGCTATAGTTCTAAAGCATGATCAAATGTTGTCCATATCTGTACTCCACTTCCTTACTCCCCTCTTATAAACAAGCATTTCAGAAACTCAAGGCACAAATCATCCTTCTGATATGTGGGCTGACTATCTGGCAGACATTTACAAAGAGATTGGTCAAAACCCTACTTCACTCAAGACTGAGGAACAAGCTAAGACAAAGGAGCATTTGTAACAAAGACCTAGAGACTGGGCCTGCAGATGTCTAATGGATAACTAAAAGCAGAAGAAAGCTTGGATCTCTGCCTTCGTTTTATGTGTCTCCCTTATTGCTTTAAGATTATGGGTCAGATTCCTGCTCAGATCTATACATAGGCTTAGTAATCACCTAAGCAGAGTCTTCTAGCAAGATTTGTTAGTCCTAAATTTACCTACTTTATCTTATCCACTTAAAAACTGAGGGCACCAAGAAAATTTTCAGGGCTTGTAGGGATGTTTGATTGCTTTCAGAACATTCAGTTTCAGACCCCCCCTGCAGAGATGCCTAAAAGTCTCCAATCCTACAATCACTTCATATTCCAGAGCCTGAAAAGCAGAGCCTGACAGGCCACTCCACAGGGAAGTCACCTCCCCACAGCAGGAGCAATTACCCCTGATGAGAGCTGAGGCAGCTCTCCTCTGCAAGGATGATCATCTCACTTGGAACCAAATTGCCCTGCAAGCCCTAAGGATTACTCCACACCTACAAAACTGGAACTGAGAGGATGATGGACCAGACTCTGGCCTATCTCACCTAACCCTTTAAGGCTGACTCATTCTCTGGTGAGCAGGCCAGTTTGAACCTCTTCATCAAAGTGAGCCCCCTGCAGCTACTCTAACTGGAGTCTTTTTCCCTATTCACCCTTATTTTCTAACCTTGCCTGATCCGCCTGACCCTGTCATTGACATGTCCCAAAATCCTTTCCTGTGACAAGAATCTAAGAACCTACTCCAGCAGGCTAGTTGAGGCTGAGGTCCCCATTTCCTCTTTGCAGATCCTTCTTGGGCCTCACCTAGTAACAAAGTGGCTGGTACATATCCTCAGTCTTCAATTAAGTACATACCTTCTTTGTTCTGTCTTCACTATGCTGTAGATTACAGCATGCACCTCAAGTTCATATTTTGATAAATTTAGGTCAAATTACTTCACTTATTTTGCTGCCATTTTCACTTTTTATTTCTAGACTAGGGATTGATCCCAAGCCTTACCCATGGTAGGTAAGCACTCTACCACTGAGCCCCTGAGCTACATGTCTCATCCTTTAATGCCATTTTATTTGAATTTTATTCTATTCTATTCTATTCTATTTTTGGACAGAGTCTCACTATGTAATTCAGGTTGCTTTTGAACTCACTGTATAGGCCAGGCTGGCTGCGAACTTGCAGTGATCCTCCAGTCTCAGCTTCCCAAGTGATGGACTTACAGGCATATGCTACCACACTTGGCTGCTATTAAGATGTGAATTCTCCCCCAAATTGATCTATAAATTCAATACAGTCAAAATCCTAGTAGGGTTGATTAAGTAAAAATTGGTAAACTGATCCCCAAATCTAGATAGGAAGGCAACAAGGAATTCAACTAACTAAAACAAATGGGGAGGACCCACACTACTACTTAACATATAATGAAAATAACACAGCGTGTTATGAGTGACAAAACAGACACAGAAATCAGAGGATCAGAAGAGACATAACAGACTCTTCCATATACGATGGGTTGATTTTCAGCAAAGATGTTAATACAGTCCAATGGAGAAAGGGCCACCACTTCAGCAAATAATGCTGGAGGAAACTCAAAGATAAGAAACACAAATCTGACCTATGTCTCACATCATATGTGTTTTCAGATAAACACAAAGAGCTTTTATCATCAACTATCTTCACTGAAGAAATCTGTGAAAACTACTTCAGGAAGAAAAATCATCTGCGTCGCAAAAAGAAAAAGGGGAAAAGCCCTCCCCCTTTCTATCTGGCAAAACATGTGGTGAATCTATACAAATATCAACTGTGTTAAACAATAGTAAAAATATCGAAGGGATATTATTTTTATCTTAGTAATAATATCTAAGGGAGGGATTTTTCTAAATATAAAAATGCTACATAAAACATCCAACATGGTAAAGGCAATAAGGTATAAGGCCAAATATCATGATATATTTCAGAAGAATAATAATAATGTTCATTGAGTTTAGATTTTAAGTTAAACATATATATTAAAATAGCAAGAGTGCTGGGCATGGTGGTGCATGCCTGTAATCCCAGCTCTCAGGAGGCTGAGGCAGGAGGATCATTGCGAGTTCAAGGCCAGCCTGGGCTACAAAGTAAGCTCAAGACCAACCTGAACTGCATAGCAAGACCCTGTCTCAAAATGACAAAAATAAAATAAAATAAACTAGGAAGAGTAACTATTAAAAATTAAGCCATTAAAAAATAAAAAAGTGCAAGTTCCAAAACAATATAGACAAATGGAATGAAACAGAAGGTAAATAAATCCTAAAATAGGTTAAGAAAGGAAGAGGAGAAAGAATTGAAAATGTAGGCAAATGATATATAAATATAACATATAGGAGCTGGGGATTTAGCTCAGCAGCACAGCACCTGCCTGGCACGCGCAAGGTCATGAGTTTGATTCCTGGTACCAG